>NW_024352710.1:0-35741 GCF_902729225.1 Pteropus medius
ATTATATTTTTAAATTTCCACAATTTTCACAAATTGTAAATGGAAGCCAAAGGGGCAGAAATGAGGAAAGCTGGGCTCTGAGGTAATAAATAGATTAGGAAATGGTTCAGACAACAGAGGAGGGGTGGGAGAAGGTTGAAATTAAGCATGACAACAAGACTATACCTTTTATCTATTTTTGTTATATGGCTAAGAAGATAAACTTCACTAGAGGTATAAACTACAGGCTACTTTTCCCAGAACATTTTTGTGGTGCTTTAAAAGATACTTGATTTAATATCTTTATACTTTACATTCCAGTTTTTGTCGTGTTTTGTTGTAGGATTCTGTGGATAGGGAGAAATTTAGAGCATTGGGTGGGTATATTTTTATATACTAATTTTAATTAAACAAAGTAGATTGAACAACATTATGTACATTGTGACATTTTTTTTAAAAGAATAATTACTACATAACATGTACTAAAAACAGCATAGACAAAATACAAAAACTACATTGGAACTGTAATAGCAATTGTTGTTGGAGAGTAGAATACCAAAGAATTTCACTTCCATGCCTTATATTTTTGTATTTTTTTCTTTTACGAATGAAGCATATATTCTTATTTATAATTTTATATTTTGATAAAGTACACATAAAATGAAATTTAACATCCTCACCATTTTAAGTGTACAGTTCAGTGGTAGTAAGTACATTTATAATTATTGTGCAACCATCACTACTATCCATCTCAGATTTCTTTTTGATCTCATAAAACTGAAACTCTATACTCATTGAAAAATAACTCCTGATTTTCCCCTTTCCTAGCCCATGGCAATCACTATTCTAATTGCTGTCTCTATGATTTTGACTATCCTAAGTACCTCATACTGTATGGACTCATACAGTATTTGTCTTTTTGTGACTGGATAATTTCACTTAGCATTATGTTTTCAGGGTCCATCTATGCTGTAGCACATGTCAGAATTTCCTTCCTTTTTAAGACTAATAGTCCATTGTATGTATATACTACACTTTGCTTATCCATTCATCCATCAATGGACACTTGGTTTACTACTGCATTTTATCTATTGTGAATAATGCTGCTATGAACATGGGTGCACAAATATCTTTTTCAGACTTTGCTTTCAATTCTTTTGGGTATATACCCAGAAGTGTAATTGATGAATTGTATGGTAATTCTATTTAAAATTTTTTGTAAAACCACCATACTTTTTTCCTCAGCTACTATACCATTTTATATTCCATAAACAGTGCACGAAGGTTCCAATTTCTCCACATCTTCTCCAACACTTATTTTCTGTTTTGGTTCTTTTTTCTTATAGTAGCTATCCTAATGGGCGTGAGGTGGTATGTCATTGTGGTTTTAATTTGCATTTTCCTAGTGATTAGCGATGTTGAACATCTTTTCGTGTGCTTATTGGCCATTTGAATATCTTCTTTGAAGCAATGTCTGTTCAACTCCTTTGTTAGTTTTTGTTTTTTGTTGTTGAGTTTTAGGAGTTTCTATATATTGTGGATATTAGTCTCTTGTTAAATATGTGATTTGAAAATTTTTTTTTTCATTATGTGGGTTGCCTTTTTACTCTGCTGATAGTGTCTTTTGATGTAAAAAATTTTTAAAAATTTTTAATGAAGTCCAATTGGTCTATTTTTCCTTTTGTTACCTGTGTTTTTGGTGTCAAGAAACCATTGCCAAATCCAATGTTGTGAAGCTTTTGTTTTCTTTTAAGCATTTTATTGTTAAAGATATTACATTTAGGTCTTTGATTCATTTTGAGTTAATTTTTGTATATGTTGTTAGGTAATTTAATTCTTTTGAATGTGGATATTCAGTTTTCCCAGCACCATTTGTTGAAAATATTATCCTTTCTCCTTTGAATGGTCTCAGCAGCTTTGTCAAAAATCATTTGATCACATATGTGAGTATTCATTTCTGGGCTCTCTATTCTACTCCTTTGGTCTATATGTCCGTCTTTACAGCAGTATCACACTATTTGATTACCGTGGCTTGGCAGTAAGTTTTGAAATCACGAAGTGTGAGTCTTCCTAATTTGTTCTTCTGTTTCAAGATTGTTTTGGCTATTTAGGGTCCCTTGAGATTCCACATGAATTTTAAGATAGATTTTCCTATACCTGTGGAAAACATCATTGGGATTTTGATAGGGGTTGCACTGAATCTGTAGATTGCTTTGGGTTGTATTGACATTTTAACAATATTATGCCTTGCAATCCACGAATATTGGATGTGTTTCCATTTATCTGTCTTTAACTTCTTTCAGCAATGTTTGTAGTTTTTATTGTACAGATCTTTCGTGTCCTTGGTTAAGTTAATCATTAATTATTATTTTTTGATACTATTGTAAATGGAATCGTTCTCATAATTTCCTTTTCAGATTGTTTAGTGTTAGAACATAGAAACACAATTGATTTTTTTTTTCATTTTGACTTTGTATCCTGCTAATTTGCTGGATTAATTTATTAATTATAACAGTTTTTTGTGACTTTGTTAAGACTTTCTACATATAAGGTTATGTCATTTACAAACAGAGATAATTTTACTACTTCCTTTCCAATGTGGATGCCTTCTTTTTTCTGGCCTACTTGCTCTGGCTGCAACTTCCAGTACTTTGTTGACTAGAAGTGGTAAAAGTGAGCATCCTTGCTTTGTTTCTAATCCCAGAAGGGAAGCTTTCAGTCTTTTACCATTGAGTATAATGCTCACTGGGAGTTTCCCATAAATAGTTATTATTATGTTGAGGTAGTTTTTTTCTATTCCTACTTTATCAACTGTTTTTATCATCAAAAGTTGTTAAATTTTGTCAAATGCTTTCCCTGCATCAATTGAAATAATAGTATGCCTTTTTCTTCACTCTGTTAATGTGCTATATTATATTGACTGATTTTTTTAAATATTTTTTTTTATTTTTCAGTTACAGTTGGCATACAATATTATATAAGTTTCAGGTATACAACATAGTGATTAGATATTTATACAACTTATTAGTAATCATCCCAATAAATCTAGTACCCATCTGACACTATACATAGTTATTATAATATTATTGACTATATAACTTATGCCATACTTTACATCCCCATGACTATTTTGTAACTATCAATTTGAACTTCTCAATCCCTTCTACTTTTTCACCCACCCACTCAAACCCCCTCCCATCTGGCAACCATCAAAATGTTCTCTGTATCCATGAGTATGTTTCTTTTTTGCTTATTTCTTTGGTTCTTTAGATTCTACATGTAAATGAAATCATATGGCATTTGTCTTTTTCTCTCTTACTCCACTCAGTACAATACCAGTTCATCCATGTTGTTGCAGATGGCAAGATCCCATTCCTTTTTTATGGCTGAGTAATTCCCAGCCACACACACACACACACACACACACACACACACACACACACACATAAATACATACCACCACTACTTTATCCATTGATGAACACCCAGTTTGCCTCCATATATTGGATATTGTAAATAATGCTGCAATGAACTGGATTAACATGTCCTTTTGAAGTAGTGTTTTGAGTTTCTTTGGATCAATACACAGAAATGAGTCCTTCTTTGTCTATTATTATAGCCTTGTTTTAAAATCTATTTTGCCTAGTATAAGTATTACTACTCCAGATTTTGTTTGTTTGTTTCCATTTTCATGAAATATCTTTTTCTATTCCTTTACTTTTAGTCTGTGTGTCTCTTTAGATCTGAGGTGAGTCTCTTGTACGCAGCATATGTAGGGGTTTTGTTTTCTTATCCTTTTGGCCACTCTATCTTTTGATTGGAGCACTTAATTCTTTTCCATTTGAGGTACTTGTTGATAGGAGTGCAGTTATTACCATTTTTTATTCATGTTTTTGATACATGTTCTTTCTTCTTAAAGAAGTCCCTCCAACATTTTCTGCAATACTGGCTTGGTGTTGACAAATTCCTTTAGCTTATTTTTGTCTGGGAAGCTCTTTATCTGTCCTTTAGCTCTAAATGATAGCTTTGCCGGATAAAGTATTTTTGGTTGTAGGTCCTGGGTCTTCATCATGTCAAATATTTTGGGCCTAGACCTTCTGTCCTGCATAGTTTCTTTTGAGAATTCAGCTGTCAGTCTTATGGGTGCTCCCTTGTAGGGAACTAATTGCTTTTCTCTTGCTGCTTTTAAGATTCTCTCTTTGTATTTAATCTTTAGCCTCTTTGAGTTCATCTTGTTTATGACTCCCTGAGCTCCCTGGGTTTGTATGTCTATTTCCTTAACCAGGTTAGGGAAGTTTTCCATCATTATTTCTTCAAATAGCTCTTCAACATCTTGTTTTCCTTCAGGTACCCCTATGACACAGATATTTTTACATTTAATTGTGTCACATAGGCTCCTTAAATTATTATTGTAGTCTTGGCTTCTTTTTTCTTGCCATTCTAATTGAGTGGCCTTGGCTTCCCCATCCTCTATATCGGTGGTTTGATCCTCTTCTTTATTCCCTCTGTCGATTCCCTCTAATATACTCTTCATCTCAGATAATGTGTTCTTCATTTCTGACTTTCATAATTTCCATATCCACTTTTTTATGTTTTTATCTCTATGTTAAAGTTCTCACTGAGTTCATCTACACTTCCCCTAAGTTCATTGAGCATCCTTATAACCAGTGTTTTGAACTCTGCATCTGTTAGATTGCTTGATTCCATTATTCCTGGATCTCCATTCTGTTTTCTCACATGGTTTCTGCTTCTCTGTCTTCCCACTATGGCTGCATTTTTGTGTCTGCTCCTATGTACTAAGCTAAGATCCTAGGTCTCCCAGTCTTATTAGCATGGCTTCATGTAGTAGGCATCCAGTGGCACAGTCCTGAGAGGGGTTCAGCTGCAGGCCAAGTTTAGCCCTAGCCTGTACCCCTCTGGGGCCACCTGTTAAGATTCAACAAGCAATCCACAGGTGCTGTGCTCATAGTTGCCTCAAGAAACCACACCAGAAACTGAGGCCAGCTGCTACCAGCATGAGTCTTGGTGCTACTAGATTAAATTTAAATTTCGGAATCTAGTCAACTATTACAAGTACCTGTCAGTTTTTAGAGAGCACAGGACATACCATGTTTTTCTAGATTCTATGAAAAAAAAATGGTAGAGCATCTTGTACATTTTAGATTATAATTGGGCCCAAACAGGCTATATAAAGTAGATAATTAAGATATCATCTGGTAACATCACGGAAATACAAAGTCCATCGATATCACTTAGACCTCAAAGCTTAATTTTCTTCTAAATAAAACTGGCTAAGCTCACTCATTTATGTCACATGCAAACATATCCACCAGAAATAGATTGAAGTGTGATATTGTAACAAGAAAACACTATGGTTGCTTATGTAAAACTCATCTCACAATATTTCCAAGGACAGCAACCAGAATTATTTTTGTAGAGACAAAAAATAGTTATATTGAGTGGACAAAAAAAGCCAAGTTAGGAACATTTAAATTCTCCTCTTCTAAAAATTTTTAAAAGCCTTACTAAATTTAAATTTAAATTTAATCTAGTATAACTGTTCTTATATGGGATACTTTTATACAAAGCAGCAATTAAAAGTCTCTCAAAAATATAAATCAATACCTATAGAACAGACCTAAAAAATTTTAAAAGCCACACTTACTTGTTTGTAATGATCTTCATAAGGTTAAGATTTTCAAACTGTACCAATGGATCATACCATCACAAATGGTACAGCTCATGAGCAAAAATCCAGTAAAAAATCCTTACTTTCTCATTCCTCTCCATCCTTTGGCCTCAAAGAAGTTTTCGTTGTGGATGTAATTTTATATTTTTTATGTTGTGCAGTTCCCAAGAATGAGCTCATTATCTAAAGCTGTTGGATTTTATATTATGTTGGGGAAGGGAAGCATATTGAGTACTTTGTCAGGGAGCACTCTCTGCAACTGATTTTCTTCTTTCCTTTTTCTTGTCATTGACAGTAAAGTTACTTCTAGTTAATTAATGAATTTCTTAAAGGAACAAAGAAAACATATTTTGATTATAATTTCTGTAAAGATATAGCCCCATCTGATCAATTCCTTTGTATAATGTTGCCAGGTAAGTCAATTTTGCTTTCTAAAAGTAAATTTACATAGCAGATATAGTTCAATTGTATGTATTTGTGTTCGAACTACATAGCATCTGAGTTTTTCTGTTTAACAGTATCACAACTGTCTGTTATTCTTCTTTCCCATTTCCCTGTTAGGTGAAGCCACATTTCTGAAAGCCACTAGCACTAACCTCCAAAATGCCTACCACAAAAAAAGAAAAATAAAAAAAGAAGTATACATTTTCCCAGTAAATCTTTTCAAATAACATTCAAGAATGACTTATCAACCTGTCTCATCTAAATATACACAGCACCTAATAAATGTAGTGCCTAAACTGCCTAGCACATATAGGTTGTGTACATATAGATGTATACCCAGAGGCTTAGCACCCTCGCCCCACCTCCCCAATGTATATTAGTGAATACTGACAGGAAGCCATTGATGTAACTAAATATTTTTAAAATATTTTTAAATCCTAAAAAACTCCTGGAAATCCTTTCAGAGAAAGAATAAATGATATATCTATCAGATCTGACAGAATAAAATATGACTCTTCCAAAGAAAAGTTATGTTATAATTAGAACTCCAGGGCTTGTCTTTTGGTGAAAGAAGTCAATTTCAATCGCCATCAATATATCTGTCTCGGTTGAGCATAGGTGGACTAGATTTAATTCTGGTATATCTGTGGATCTGTCTATCTGTAGGTAATTATAAAATACAAGCTTGGGACAGATAGCAGGTCTTGCTGTCTAATTCTGTCTTGTGATTATATATAGATGCTTCCTAAATCCAACTTGAAGTTTCATAATAGGCTCTATTGTAAATATGTGGCTCCATTTTACACCCTGCATTTACATGTGCCCCTTAAATAATTTTCCAAAATTATCTAAGGGACATCAATTTGCACATATACAGTTACTCTGAAAAATCACAACTTCCTAAGTAGATTAAGAACCACAAATATAGTCTGATGTCCTTACTATTATATTCAAATTTAATCATGGTGCAAATTTGGTCTATTGAATTTTCTTCAGCGTTTTTTATGTAGCCATGTCACATTGCAGAGTCCTAGCAAAATAATCTCATTGCTTCTATAGCATTAAGTTTGCCTAAGCCAGCAAACCAGAAAGACCATTTCAAATTTATTTTGGATATACAGACAAAGCTTCAATTTTCCACACAAATCAGCACAAAAAGGTGCTCAGAAAACTGCAGTTAAAAAAAAAACTACATTGTATAGTCTCCTTTCTCCTTCTCTGTCCTTTCTAGGAAGCTGCAAAGTACAAATACCGTAATATCTTATTCAGATTCCATTCATTTTTAATTTTGTAATTCAGGCAAGAGGCAGGTATAATGTTTAAACTCTACAATATTTCTTTTTAGTGCTTATTTAAAAGGAAATGTTTTCAATAAGCATGTAGCATTTCATACCACTTTTATACACACAAATATTTCACATATTAATAAATTTATATTTATACATTAAAATAAATCTGAGGGCCTTTATTAGCTTCCACTTTGATTAATTCAAATTACTGGTGGTACTTGAAGTTATTTATTTATTTATTTATTTATTTATTTATTTATTTATTTATTGGTTCAGATTGTACTTTTTAATTAACCTGATTATCTATCAGTGCTGAGTTTTGGTGTAGTACTAAAGAAAAATATCTACAATTATTTCATTATCCTATTTTTCCCAGTTACATATCTGCAGGAGGCCAGATTTCCTTTGTACACACCAACCAAAACAACATATTGTAACAGATTGAGTATATCTGCTGCTATGAGAATCCAGCTGTCTATTATTAAAACCAGACATTAAAAAAGATTTGCAAATGTATAAAGTGATGCCACATTTTATTATTTTCTTTTGGGAAATATAGTTATCTTTTATAAAGATTTTTTATGTTAAGGTAAATTGTTTTATTATGTATTGAAGTGATTTGAATTGCATTTCAAAGAGATCTTCCACGATATCATTTTTTAGTAACTGAAGATGGCTTTCCGGTTAGTCTGAATAAGGAAGGCTGAATTAATTTTAATTTTCTTTGGAGAATATGGTGGGTGATTAAAACATAATGTCTGAAGCCAGAGTGCCTGGACCTAAATCCTGGCTTGCCACCTACAAGTGCTGTGACACCTTAGGCAAGTGAATTAACACATCTGTGCTTCAACTTCCTCATCTGTAAACACTGGAATTATAAGATCACCTACTTCATAGAATTGCCACTATTAAATGAGTTAACATTTTAAACTGCTTGACTGCATAGTAATCATTATACACATTTTTATTCAAATTAGCAACTAAAACTCACTTCCTGGGTTTCCTTTAAGTTCTTTTACATTCCATGAAATTAAGTCAACAATGATTACCTGTACCCACTACTTAGGCTTTTAAAGTAGTTCCTACAATATGGCAATGGTTATGGTTTTAAGGAGGACCTATTTCATTGATATGTATTAATTTATGCATTAAATTTCATCTGTTACTGTAAAAAAACACATTATCACATTAAATAAGAGTTGAGTGCAGGTGAAGCCCAAGCTTTTGTGCTGAGAAAGGTCACCTGGAGGTACCACCACCACTGAGAAACCCAGGAATGTGGGCAACCTCCTATTACAGGTCTCATGAAAAGAATGGTCTCCTGAAACGTGCAGATCGGGAGAACCCTACAGTCAGTATCCTGTTGTCATGAAACTGACCCTGCTTGTGAGCATTGTGGGTTCCTAAGGCTGTGGTCACGTGGACGCTGCCATCATGTGGACATTACAGTTATGTGGCAGGCCCCGAACTACGTCAGCACCAGGAGGTCTCTCTGGACCTGTTGCCACTTTGGTCATGTGGTAAATCCAGTTATTGAAGAAACTAGAGTTTATGGATTCTTAAACCCTGCCAATCACGTGGATTCTTCCTGTCACCTGATCCTTATTAGCTAGTGGCATGTGGAAAACTCAGCCTTAGAAGTCAAATAAGTGAACTGTTTCCTAGGGTCATATGGATGTCATGGCCATGTATTATGGTTATATGTCAGCCTTAGACATTTCTATCACGAGAAAGTGTGGGCTACAACTCCGCAGAACCATGAATCAGAGGCCACGTGGTTCCTACCATCATATGACTTTTACAATCAATAGAGGAAGCCCTTACAGTCCCGTGATCACAGCTGCTACCCAATCACTGTTGTCCACATATATTCTATGGTTACATATCACGCTATGATCACGCGAGACTCAGCACTCAGCCTCGTGCTGATTAAAGGCTGCGGTACACTGGGGACTTCCGCATTGTGCTCGCTGAGACGAACGACACTGGAAGTCAGGTAGGCTCCACAGCTGTGGGTTACATGGGCCCTGCAGTCTTATGACCAACTATGGTCGTGTATGAGGTCCGCCCTTTAAATTGTGGAAACTCTCATGAACTATAGCTGGGGTTAGCTTTTTGAGGAGGCGAGCCTGCAGATTCAGAAAAGTTTTAGAACTGTCGTCCCGGCCCTGGCTCAGGGGAAATTTCATTGAGACTCTGGTTTAGATCCCAATCGTTCCGCGGATTTATATCCTGCCGCGGAGAGCAGTAATGCGGCGGGAGGACGGGAGTCTTTACTACAAGTTGTCCCAGAACTGGCGGCGTGAGAAGGCGCAGCAGGTGAAGACAGTGCAGGAGAGGGTACGGGAGGAATTAACAGATTTCTCTCCGTTATCGGGCTTTGGAAACCAGGTGGGACTACCCTTCTCTTGTTATTCCCCACTCCCACACCAAAGCCGTGCTCCTGCTTATCACCCTGCGATATTCACAGTCTGTGCCTTGCGATGGCTTCCTCTGGGCTACTCTCACCATGTTAAGGACACCAGAGACGTTCTAGATGCCAATTTGTGTAGACGATTCCAAATCCGATTTTAACTTCTGTCTCTTATTTACTTCTAGAGAGAGCGAAGGAGAGAGAATTTTATTAAAAAGAATTCGATTTGATTTTTTTCAATAAAAGTGAAAGTAGCTATCATGTGAAGATTCAGAATTTATTTCTTATATTTACTTGGCTGCACAGTAGTATTTTCTTTTTTTGTTTTTGTCGTTTGTTTGTTTTGTTTTTTAAGTGCATGTGGGGAGGGATGCGGTAATCCCTTTGTGCTTGGGATCTCTAAATGGCTTAAGCTAGTCCAACCAGACACTATTAGCTTTTGATTTTCTAACCATTGCTTCTTAGACTCCTTGAAAATTCCCTCCTTTCTTCATGTGGAAAACAATAGTGAATTTATTTAGGGAAAACATATTAAGTAAAGTTATAAGCGATACTCGCATTTCATAAAACTCATGTTGATGGTACTCAGTGAGTAAAGTTCAACAAATAAAGGACTGTCTTTACATTTATGGATAATTTAAATATTGTTTGATAAATGGTTAAAGACTGCTATCACTTGTGCTGTTTTAATTATATTATATGCACTGTATATTTCTCTCATTTCAGCACTTCCAAGTTCGTTCTACAAGATACTATGTCGGAGAGACAGCAGCAACAAAAATGTGTCCTTCCATTAAAGAAATATGGGACATACAGAAACGAAGGTAAAAGGATTTCCATATTGTAGTATTTTTAAAGATAATGTGCTAATATGCAACTTGAATCTCGAAGAGAGGAGTAGTGTCTTAATTCATTCAGGCTGCTATAACAGCACACTATGGAACGGGTGGCTTATAAACAGCAGATTTATTTTTCACAACTTTGGAGGCAGAGAAGTCCAAAATTGAGGCTCAGTGTCTTGTGGGAGCTCACTTCCTGGTTCATAAATGGCTCTTTTCTTGCTGTGTCCTCACATGGCAGAAAGGGCAGCAGAGCCCTCTGGGGTCTCTTTTATAATGGCACTAATTGCCTTTATGAGGGCACCTCCCTCGTCACCTAATCACCTCCCAAAGGCCTCACCACCAAATACCATCACGTTGGAGATTAGGTTGAAACATAAACATTCAGTCTATAGCAGGCAGTTTCCTCAATGTATACGGGAATGGAACATTTTTCCACAGACCATTTGAGGTACTAGAGTTCTTCGGAAAACTTAAGGTACCCTGTTCAAACTAATTCTCTTCTAAAACATTAGTATCTTGTACCTATGTTTACTAAGAACGACGTAATGTCTGTTTACTAATATGTATAGCCTATGGTTCTTATTAAGAAACTACTTAATGTTCTTTAACTCATTTTATCTTGTTGTGTTAGTCTCTGTCTCTCTTGTTTAATCTTTCCGCTTTCATTAGGAAGTCTAATCGATAGCAACAAGTAAAGCACCCCGCTGTTGAGAGCAAGATACGACTTACCTGTAAAGATGAGCTGATGTTGTATCTCTCATTTATTCCAATTTTCTACACTTTAAAAAAACCAGCTTATTATTTAATAACTATAGCTGCCATTTTTTTCTGAAAATTAAACAATTTATACGATGAGGTTGTCATGTGAAGCACTGTGACAACCTCATCGTATAAATTGTTTAATTTTCAGAAAAAAATCCTGAGAGGGTGTTGCTTTAATTTACAAATGAGATATATGAGACAGGAAAGACTGAGCTATTCTGTGGTGATAGACGGCCCCCAAATGGCAGTGGCTTATTCCTCACTTGTACTACATGTCCATGACAGGTGCATGTCTATCACAAGGTGATGGATGTTGGGGGTCTGAGCAATTCTTATTGGAAATTGTCAGTCACTGTGCCTGAGGGGAAGAGGGCCCTAGAGGGACTCAAGCCAACAGCCATGTGTTCTTGCCCAGAAATAAGACATGTCACTCACAAACCATTGAACTAGTCATGTACACAACCACACGCAAATAAAGGAGGTCAGAAAGTGCAGTCCTATCAGGTGCCCAGAACGGGGAAGAAATGGAAACACTTAGCAAACAGCACTACTGACTACCACATGATAGAATCTGAAGCTCAGAGAGATTGAGTATTCCCTAAAATCACATAGGCAGTAAGTGACAGACCACATTCCAGATATGTATATGATTTCAAGGTCCATGCTCTTTCTACTGCTACTTCTTTCTACGTTGTACATTATCCTCTTAAATGAAGTTCATATACACTTATAATAGAAATTCCTTTACTTCAGTGCTGCAATTCCATCTCCCTTAATCATCTGATATTCCAGCAACGGAATTGAATAGACATGATAGACTTGATTTAAATCTCCATCATTGCCCATAGGTCTTTTCCAAGTAAATAAATGTATTGTATATTTGGATATCCATGCTATTCAAGGATAAAAATTATAAAAGAAAACCAGATAGTAGATGAAAAGACTTTTCATTTGTCTTATTCTTAATAAAAAATAATCTCATGCCTTTCTATGTTGTCAAGGAAAAATAACAAAAGTAATGAAATAAATAACAGATATGAAAGAGTTGAATAAAAGTACTTTCAAAATATAAGAAAATGAACAAACCTCTGGCAAGATGGGTCAAGAAAATTAGAAGGCACGGATAAGAAACTTTGGGATGGAAAAGATGTCAAGCTTGCACTTATAGTAAAGATGTAAAAGATAAGAAAATATTATGGAAAAGATATGCTGATAATTTGAAAATTTATATTGAATGGACAAATTCTAGTAAAAATATAATCTTTTTATATTGAAGAAATAAAAGTACAAATATTAAATGTATTCTTGACAATGCGTGAGAAGACAAAGTTAACAGTCAATCTCAATTAGTTCTAAAAATGCAAAAAAATAAAAATAAGATAATAGCAAACTAAATCCAGCAATGGTAAAACAGATAATACAGGATGACAAAGCTGTGTTTCTCCCAAACTTGCAATGTTGGTTTAACATTAGAGATCCATAATGTAATTCCACACATGAATAAGATAAAAGAGTAAGAAAAGGATGATTATCTCAAAGATTCCAGGAAAAAAAGGTGTACAATAAAATTCGACAACCAATCAAGATTGTATAACAATGATAATTCTCAGCTAACTGGAATCGAAAGATATTTTCTTAAACCGATAATGGGTATTTAAAAAATACCGACAACAAACACCATACGTAGTAGTAAAACATTGAAAGTATTTCATTGTAAATCAGAAGAGGCAAGGATGACTCATAATCGCTTCTGCTCAAGGTCTAAACTGAGTCTCCTAGGCATTGCGGTAAGGCAAAATAAGTGAATACATACATACATACATACATACATACATACATACATACATTAATAATTGTATAAACATGAAAAGAAACAAAAGTGTAAGTATGATTGTCTTCATATAAAATGCAAGAGAATCTACAAAAATAATATCTATTAACGAGTTTATCGGATGTAAGACTAATACACACAAAATAATTGCAACAAATAGAAAATAACACTTTCACTGTGAATATACCATTTATAATAGCAAAAGAATATATTGGTTCTGTGAAATGTGCTATGAATTGGCTTACTCGGCAAGTAGTATGACACTCGTAAACACTCATATGCTTTCCTGTACTATAGAGATTGAAAGGCTAAACAAGAATGGAGACCTATGTGAGTGTGCGTGTGCATGTACTAGAGCCTCTTGCGTCTAGGGTCCCAAACAGATCTCCGTGTATCAAACATACGCATCACAGTGAGCCTTGGAGGTGGAACTGAGTAACGTGGGGGCCACGTGCAGGGTCAGTTACGTAAGATGGGAGAGGTCTCCACACCATAGCAGAGTTTCTAGAATTCGGTCTCTGTCACACATGTCAAGTAGCGGGCAGACAGCAGTGGTGTTTTCTGCTATCATAGCCCCATAGCGTGAATGGGCTTGCCCTGGCTGTGCAGCATCCAAAACCACTTTTCTGGCCCTCACAGAGTTCTCGTATGCTATGTAGTATATTTTATTAAAGATGTCTTATTTTTATGAAATAGCTAGGATGGATTGTGGCACAGGCAAGTGGGAACCTTGATTAACAGAGTACTTGACACCAAAAAATGGAATATGGGTTTTGAATTACAATGTTGTCTACCTGAAACCTATATAAAGTTATTAACCAATGTTTTCTCAATAAAAATAAAATAATAAAATATTCATGTGCTACTTCTGGGAAGCTTTAGAGCAAGGACCCAAATCCTGGACCTGCCCAGAAACCCAAGCCATGCTCCACTGGGTAATTTGGCCTCTATCAATGGAATACTCTTTATAGAGAATTCTATTACTTTAATTTTTTAAAAAAATAATTCAAATATTACAACACCAATATGTAAAAAAATTAAACAGCATATTAAGGAAAAGGGCCAAAATTGAGCCACATGTAGTATATAACACACGAAAACAAAATATACGGTAAGATCCAGTTTTGTGTGGCAATGCATTGACCAACATGATTTGGAATGTATGCATCTATAACCTCATTATAAAAATGTGTAACGGAAAATATTAGCACGCACCCATGCTCACATACACGTTCCCCTTCCTCTGAGACACAGGCCATGCATACCGTCTGTCTCAAAGCTGAGCACCCACAGACATATCTGTAGACCACAACTTTCTTCCTACACACACCAGAGTTCCAGGGAGATATGTCTGTTGGATACAAGGAAGGTTTCTTCTCATTTCTGTAACCACTGTTTATAAAAGCTTCCTTTCCTGACATCAGAGAAGCTATAGTTTTAGCGTTAGTCAACAGGAAGGACTTTGCTCTCTTTCCAACTGTACACTAATGAAAAAATATTAATTTTGCAAAAGAAAAAATTTCAAATCACAGTAGTTTTACAGAGTATGTCATGAAATGATTCTGCGGCCTAAATTTGTCTGGAGTAAATAGAGGAGGGTAGAAATGTATAAGATGGACGTATGCTCTAAAGTGCTTTGGCTGATGATCCCAAATCTACATTACATGCATTCATTTAACACATATTAATTAGGCCTCTGTTATATGCCAGACATTGCCAACTCAGAGTGACCCCTAATCTGAAATCTATAATCCAATTTTTCCATCTAGCCCAAGACAGATTTCTCCACTTGGTCAAAGACGCTCGGGCCCACCCAAGCAGGAGGGACTAGCTCCTGAGAACAAAATATCATCTCCTGTCTTCTCACTAAGCTATTCTTGAGACCTGAAAGTTTACCATTGAAAGAGAACCACTGCAGGAGCTGGAGAATAACTTAGGACGTGAATACAGACCGATAGGCAAGGGCACATTTCCTGTTCTACCACTTACTTGGCTGAGAAATCCTGAAAATTGTAATTAACACCTGTGAGCCCAATATTCATGACCTGAAAAGGGACCATGAATACACTCTTCCATGGGGCATCTGTAAGGAGGTCAAAGAAATCTAGTGAGTCTGCCCAACACAGAGCAAATGTTGGTTGCTGCTGGGCAGGTATGGGTTTGCTTCTCACTCCATTCCTTCCCTACCGTAGCAGGGATGCCGTGCCATGAACTCAGTGGCATAGCAATGATGTAGGCAGAATTCCAAAATGACCCAGAAAATAACCATATGAACACACGTGATATCTTAAAGGATACTCACAATGACTCTTTCTTTCTGGGAGGATCAGCTAAAACCTGCTGGAGCTTGAGTGGGAACTTAGCAGCCAGAGCGAGAGGCACTAGCAGCTTTATAATACTGTTGTCATCTTTGATTCTGGAAGTATGACTGACTGTGAGACAGGAATCACACTGAGATGCCAATGTTCAGTGTGTGTGTGTGTGTGTGTGTGTGTGTGTGTGGTACCTCTGTGGCTTTTATCACACGCCCACTCTCCTGTGAAATTCTCCAAACAAGGCCATACTTGAGATCACGTTTGTCTGAATCGCCTTGAGGAGGGAGGGCTCTGGCCTTGTTTATGCATCCAACCTACTTAGTTGGTCATTCTGGAGATTGCTGTAGCTGTTAGCTTGCTCACTTTTACACTTTCCCTCGGTGACGTTATTTCTGAAGTAATGTCGATTCTCGAAAATGACTCTGGCTCATGCTATATGCCATACATATACCCCGTACCGTTACTCCTCCCTTTAATGTTTGATTTTTTACTTTTATCGATGGATTTTCATGAAAATGCGTTGATTTCCTGCTGTTAGTATTGTTTAATAGGATCATGAACTCATGTTTTTGGTTGTTTTTTTTTTTTTTAACCATTGTTATATTGTTTTGAGCAGAGGAGTGGAATAATTTGACTTCGCTCCACTGCTGGGTTGAAAAACAGATGGTGAGCAGGCAAGGATGAAAGCAGAAGGACTAGCTGGAAGGCAGCATAATCCAGGAGATGTATGTCGGTGTCTTGGCCAAGGCGGTAGCGATAGAGGTGGTGAGAAGTGACTAGATTCTGGATATACATTGGGAACGGGACCAAGAGAATTGCCTGATCACTGGGACGTGCAGTACTCCAGGTTGCCTCTAAGTTTTGGGGACTGAGCAAGTGGCATCTCTCGGTCTCATGCTCTATCCATGTTCAGTTTCACTTCCAGGGAAGGTGCCAAAGGTTGTGAGTTGCAGGATTGTCCTGACAGTGGGCCACACGGTGACAGCAATGACATCCCAAAGGAGTTAACATGAGCCTTGGTTGTCATCAGTACACCGTGGAGTGATCAGCAGGGAACGGAGTTTTACTCATAAGTGGTTCTGAGTCAACACAGAGTAATTATTGTACAAGACGTAAAACATACAAACCTAGAAAACCTTAGGTATTAAAACCAAACAGAAGCTGGTTTCTAACAGTCTAATTCCCATGATCCTCCCTCTCTGCAAATCGCTAGTGTTGTTGTCTGCTAGTACACTGTTTCAGTTGAATGTGGTAAAAATAAAACACCCTTAGTGAATCCAGATATGGGAGACGGAACTGAGACTATCTTATTTCTGTAGATGCCAAAAAGCTTCCAAATCTTTTCATACATACGTTGGTGAGAGCATCTGCAGTGGGGTGGGGTGGGGGGGTTGTGAACAGCAATACAAGTCCTAGGAGTGAATACAGGGTGCAATACAACCAAGACACTTTATAAGCATACCTGTGGCTACAATGCCCAATAAAGTAGATGTCAGAGCAAAGAAAATGAATAAGTGACAAAGAGAAGCAATACATAACGATAAAAGGGTCAATCCACCAGAGAGACATAAGGATCCTAAGTGTGTACACACCAAACAACAGGGCCTGAAAGTACATGAAGCAATGACTGCTGGAGCTGAAAGGAGAAATAGCCAAGGCCATAATAAGAGTTGGGGCCTGCAACACTCCCTCTCAGCAAGGCGTAGAATTACTAGAGGGAAGATCAACAGGGATATAGGAGATATGAATAGCACAATAAACTAATGGGATCTACTTGACGAATAGAACTCTGCACCCAATGGCAGCAGAGTACAATGTTTTTCAAGTGTCTGTGTTACACTCACTAAGATAGACCATCTTCTGGGCCTTGAAACAAGCCTCCACAAATTTAAAAAGATTTGAAATCATGCAGAGTATGTTCTCTGACTACAGTGGAATCAAATTAGGAATCAATTTAACTTTAGGTGGTGAACACACAATGTAGTATACATATGACATATTGAATTGTACACTTGAAACCTATATGATTTTATTAACCAACGTCACCCCAATAAATTTAATAAAATAAATAAGAAACTAAGTGAGTAAATAGAAAAGCAAGAAAGAAAGAGAAAAGAAGACCCTTAGAGACTTGGAAATGGTAGTTGATACATCATTCCAGTTCGTCATTCAGACTGTTGTTATAGAAGAGCTGATGTTAGACTGAGTTGTCTCCTGAGCTGAAAAGCATTTCAGACTGGGCAAAGAGAAATCTCACGCTGGATAATTCAGAGTATTGTTGAGAGCAAGGCTGGAGGGAGGGAGAGAGTTTAGGGGGCTGTTACCCCTGCTCTACCTGACATTAAAGCTTGTACTGCGCTGGCAAGGGAAGCACAGCTTGCTGAGTATTAGTGGAATCAGTTTGGTGGCTGACTGGGTTTGGGAAGCATAACAGAGTTTGCCTCCCAGGTGCTGTTGTAGTTGTTAGAGAGGCCTGAGAGAGCCAAGATTCTCATGCCTTCCTGGTGTATGGCTGGTGTCCAGTCTATCCCATGGATGCATGCACCTCCGTTCTTTATAAATCGTGCTCATTTTAAAAAGATTCAACACAGGTACCTTCTCCTCCTCCTTCTCCTCCTCCTCCATCTCCTCACCCAGCACGAGCTCTCCCATGATAGCACCACCTGTCGGTAAGCCTCTCCTACTAGACAGGCGAGGAGTTTCCTTTTGGGGTTTGTGTGATTGGTCCCTAAGGGACGTTGGCACTTTGCTTGCCCTACCCTGGTGTTAGCCTAAGTCGTGGTACATGGTAAGTGGGCCACAGATGTGTCTTCAAACTTGTATTTTTGTTCCCCTTTTCCGAAGACAATGATCGTGGTAGCTCACCTCAAGGAAGCAAGAAAGGTTGGGGTTCTTTCCGAGGTAATTTTGACAAGAGGAACCCTCGTTATGAACGTGGTGGATGCGAGCTTCAGCCTTACCACTTCCAGGAGGATGATGGAAATGAGGGGTTGAGAGCTGTCCAGGAGGAGCCCCGAGTAAGACAGTAAGTGACCAGGCAGCCTGGTTTGCATGTAGCGGCCCCCAAGAGTATGCAACTCTTTCAATCTCCATGGTCTTCTTCTGTCACTGGAAAATTGAAGACTGCTCGAAGTGAAATCATGGTTGAGCAGTCCTAAGTGTAGTCCTGGTGTTGGAGAGGCGAGGGTGCATAGAAGACTTCTTAACATTTATAGCCTTTCTCCTCTTTACACCCTCCACCCCCTGCAGCACTCCCTATTCTCTCCAATGCAACAAGAGGAGAGTGAAAGTGCATATTGAAGGCCGTATCCAGATTACTGTTTGGAGAGATACAAAACCTCTTGAGGAAGCAGAGGGGGAGAACACACAAAATGGAACCTTGGGGAACTGGTTCAAGATCACAGTAAGTGTCCTGAAAAAAATATATGAAATGTCAAGGAGAGAAAGGTCAGGTGGAGTAATGTTGTTCTCATGTTGAGATGCTAGGTACTTTGCTTGAGACAGTGTATAATCTTTCCTTTTTTTTACTGGGACTTAACATTCTTGTTTATCTGAGTGCAAATTCAGAGAAACAATATAAAGGAGACAGGTTGACTGTAGGGAGAATGGAAGAGACTGTCTAAAGGCAAAGGTGGAACTACTGACAAAAGATGGAGCAACTCCACTCTGGATTGTCTCAGTTTGGCTCAAGCTGAGTGTAGGAGATGGGGGGCCAAGGCTCTGGAGACCTTGTCAGGGGCAAGCAGTGTGTGCACTAGGTAGGATCTCCTGGAAATTTATGAAAGGAAGATCACATCGAACACATCAAGTTGATTATTTGTATGAGAGCTTTGAATGGAGAGATAAGGGATTAAGGAATTCCATATTTGGCAAAAACATAAGAAGTCATGACTGCAGTCCCTGTTTTAGAAAGCCTTTAGAGTCCAGTAGGAGGTCAGAAAAGAACACTGTGTTAGATCTGTTCTCTGGCCTTATTTCCATGTTGTTCCCCCTCTCTCCTTTTCTTTCTTTTCACCTTCAGGTTCCTGGTGGGATAAAGTATGACAAGACATGGCTAATTAATTCAATCCAGAGCCTTTGCAGTGTCCCCTTCACTCCAGTGGATGTAAGACAGGATGTTGAAGTCAGATGAGGGAACACGGGGAAGCGGAAGAGACCTGGCTCAGCAGCAGCCATTGCCCTTTGACACTATTGTTGTTTCAATCCCTGTAGTTCCACTATGTGAAAAAACGGGCCCAGTTCTTTGTACAGGATGCTAGTATTGCCTCTGCATTGATGGATGTCAGCCACAAGATTTATGACCAGGAGAACCGAAAGGTGCGTGCCAAGGGCATTACCTGTACCTAGTCCTGGGGCAGGAGGACAGGACAGTGGCTGGTCATCTTCTTTGGAACTATAATGACTGTCCATAACCCACCTCGACTTCTTGCAGATAGCTATCTTTGTCAATACTTCTGCGGTACCCTACTATGTGCGGAATAAGTTGGAGCCAAAGGAAATGGAGCAGTTAAAGGTAATGGAGATTCAGTGTACAGCTGTGTCCACACCCAGACCTAACTTGTCTTTCTCCAGCCCCCGATTTCCCTGTCATCACTACAGCCTCAGAGTGGTTGTTTCCATTTCCCTCTACAGCTGACCATGAACAAACGGTATGATGTCTCCCAGAAAGCTCTTGACCTTCATAAGCTCCGCTTTGACCCAGGTATGGGTGACAGCAGTAATTCTATGGCCAGTGAGGGCAGAGTGGTCTGCCTGGTGGGGAGACTTAGAGCTGATAATGCGGGAGGGGTTGGTGCTGGCCCTGGACCCCTCTCAGCTTTCTGATTTCCTCCTCTCGGCTTCTTGAAGACTTGGTGGGCCTTGACATTGATATAATCTTAAATAGAAGAAATTGCATGGCTGCTACCCTACAGATCATTGAAAAGAACTTCCCTGAGGTGAGACCTTAGGCCTAGTGCTGGTGTTATGGTAGAGAGTGGAACAGATGGGGCAGAGGGGAGATTTGTCTGCAAGGCTCTGGCTAGTAACCATCACCCTAATTCTTTCCCCAAAGCTGTTGTCTTTGAACTTACGCAACAACAAGCTGTACCAACTTGATGGCCTGTCTGACCTTATACAGATAGCCCCCACAGTCAAGATCTTGAATCTCTCCAGAAATGAGGTAAGAAGAGGTAGCCAGAGGTATCCAGGTTGGATTGAGAGTGGTGGGTGGTACTCATCAGAGTGATGATAATGGGCAGGCAAAGATACCAGAGTGGGAGGGAGGGGATTGCGGTTACAGGGGCCCAGATGTCCCTCTTTCCCTGGGACTCCTTCTCCAGTTTCCTCCTTATATTTCTCAGCTGAAGTCGGCATATGAATTGGACAAGATGAATGGCCTGAAACTCGAAGAGCTGTGGCTGGAAGGGAACCCCTTATGCGGCACCTTCCCAGACCAGTCCACCTACATAAGGTTGGTAATAACCACTGTCACCCTTGCTAGGGATCCTTGCCTCTTGGGAGACTGAACTATCCCCTGACAGTGCCCATCTGTAGAAGGTGGCAGCTTTGGTTCTCTGGGAGGAGGAATAGTCCTTGCCTTTTATTTTCTGTGTTCCTCACCTGTGCCTACAGGTCTCCTCTCCTTCCTTTGACCTGCCTACCTTTTCTGGAGCTCTGGGGGCTACTGTCTTTGTCTGCACCTAGTTTTTCCTAGCATGCTCTCACAAGAGTGTGCTCCAAGAAGCAAAACATCCCTTCCTCACCAGGACCAGGATGGTCCAGCCTTGAGCCAGATGGTGGTGCCCTGCACTGAAAAGGGTCCTCCAGCCCAGGGTCTCGTGCTGAGGCTGGCTGTCCTATTCCAAGCCGAGATGGGGCTTCCCCCCAATTTCCCTGAGAGGAGTCCTGTTTCCACTGCTCCAGAAAGGTCTTCCCTTGAATCCCAGGCTGACATAGGGACTTTCTTGCCCTATGCTGAGGCCCGAGGTCCTGGTGGCTGCCATCATGACATGCATTCTTCTGGTCCAGTGCCAGGAGCTGGGACATCCTTGGGAGAATCCAGGGTTCCCTGAGTCAAGGGGCTAGAAGTGGGCCATGCACAGTGAACAGAGGGTCTCCCGAGGTAGCAGTGGAAGGCAGAGGGCAGAGGGGGTTGAGGAGACAGAAGGACAGGCCTTTCAGAGCACTGCCTCTCCCTCCCTCCACACATTACATCTTCCTGCCTGGTCTTTCAGAGGGTCCCTGGGTAGCCCAACATGGGTATGATTCCTCAGGCAGAGAACCAACTAAGACAGGCACAGGTGCACAGGAGCCATGAGGGGAGAAGGCGGTGATCATAGGAGGGGGCCACAGACCCTCTACCCTCCATGCTGAGCTGGGGCCTGATCCTTTACTCCTTCTGGGGAAGGTCTTCTGCCCCCGTGGCTGCTGGGTTTCCCATGCCCAGTTCAGATTGAGCTCCCATAAGTGACAAAGGCTCAACCAGCATTCAGTGGGACCCCAGCCCAACACATGCATGTTTTCCTTTCCCACCTGAGATCTCAGGGAAAGATGAAGGAAAGGGCTTCAACAGGGGAACCATGTCCTCTTTCTTCTCTCCTCTTCACCGCCCCTCAACCCATAGCAGATCTTCTTTCCCTTCCCTTTGCTTTGCTTTCTCTTTCTCCCTTGTCTCTAATCCCCTCGTCTCCCTCATAGATTTCCTCCTATCTTCACTCCATTTCTCTCTTCATCCCCTTCTCTTCCCCTCTCTGTCTCCTGCCCCAGCATCCCTGGCTATCTCTGGGACATGTCCTGGTCCTGGCAGAGTGCTGGACCCCCAATGAGGTATCACAGCTCTGGGCTCCCACCTCATTCCCTTTTCTCTGTGGAGCCTTCAGTGTGGACTTGGAGAAAGAAGGGGAGGCAGGATGGGGGAAGAAGCTCTGGAGCCTGGGCAGCAAATGCTGTTTCTTATGGCACCGGAGAAGGGAGACGGGGCAGTTTAGGTGAGAGCTACCCGGGAGCATGGAGAGTAGGAGAGAGAGGAGAGAGGGAGAGAGGCTTCAAAACTCTGAACTGTCAGTCACTTATATTTTTGGTTTTGGACAGTGCCATCAGGAAATGTTTCCCCATGTTGTCACGCCTGGTAAGTGCCTACATTCATTATTCTCTCTTACTGATTTTGATGGCCTCCACACTTACCCTCAAGCCCTTTGTGTCTTGCATAGATTATGTGTTTGCATCAGAAATTCATCCAGTTTAGGGGACATAGACTCCTCAAAAAGACATGAATATGTTCTTTGCAAAAATATCTATGAACCTATGCGTACGTGCATACATGCACATAAAGAGGGTGAGAAAGAGAGAGAGGGAGGGAGGGAGGAAGGGAGGGAGATAGAGAGATAAGGAAAGAGAGGGAGGGAGAGAGGGAGAAAGAGAAAGATAAAGTTGTATATAATAGTAGAGACTTCTAGGACATCATGATGAAGATGCCCCTTTAATATTGCTGATGGAATTTCCGGGGAATTTTCATACCTGACCTCTGACCCCCACTCTCCTGTGGCCATACTTTGCCTGATCATCCAAAGCCACCTCCCTGGGCTGCACTGATGACTTCCTCTTCCCTTCTGCAGGATGGCCAGATGTTACCTCCACCAATTATCATTGACATTGACAGACCCTACTTAAGAAAGCCTTGCAAGGTGAGGAAGAAAGATCAACAACATTAAGGGTATTGCAAGGGAGGCTTTATCACCTATGTAGTCTCAAATGTCCTTTGATTCCAGGAAAGCCACAAAACATCTGAGACACTGAAGAATCTAATCATGCAATTCCTGCAGCAGTAAGTACCACTGAGAACACCAGGAATGGGGAGGGCTAGGACAGACCAGGCCACCTCAGCATGGGTCTGCTTACAGGGACTTCCAAGTTCCACTTGAGATCCAGACCATAGAGCTTGACTGTTTTCATTGTTTCCCCCACAGATATTACTTGATTTACGACTCTGGAGACCGACAGGGTCTCCTGGGTGCTTATCATGACAAAGCCTACTTCTCCCTGACCATACCCTTCAACCCTGAAGACCCATCTCCGTGAGTATCACAGCTCAGCTTCTGCTTCTGAGCCCTGTGGCTCCCCAGCACACACTGGTCAGTTCCTGAAAACACGCACGCTGACTCGACCACCACCTCTTGTTTCTTTTGCTCCTAGAAGCAGCTTGTGCGACTACTTCAAGGATAACAGGAATATGAAGAACCTCAAGGACCCCTGTGCGTGTGTGATGGGGAAAATTGAGCAGGGAAAGGGGGCGTAAAGGGATCAGTCATAGGGCCCAGGGTGTGGCTACCCTGACCCTTGCTCTCCTTTCCCCACAGACCTGCGGGTTCAGCTGTTGAGGCATACAAAACATGACACTGTGTGCTCCCTCTGTGTGTTGCCCAAAACTCAGCATGACCTCAGCTCCTTCGTGGTGGACATGTGGTTCCAGACGGTGAGCCCCTGCTTCTTCCCTCGGCAGGCCCAGAAAGACACAGGTGGGTAGGAAGTATAGGTGGTGACTCTGTGCCTGGGCTCTTCCCTTTCAGGAAAGGATGCTCTGTTTCTCTGTCAATGGGGTGTTCAAGGAAGGTGAGTGTACGTAGAGTCCCCTTTCCAGATACCCAACTTCTCCTTTCCCATGGCTGGGCTCCCTCTCAAAACACTCCTAGTTTCCCTGATCCTTTCCCTTTCCTTCCTATTCCCTCTGTGTTCTCTTGCCTCCACTCTGCCCTCAAACCAACCTGGTCTGACCTGCATCCATTCTGCATAGCTCAGGCATTAGGGACACACACCGAAGTTTAACGGCTCTCATCTTAGATCTTTACAGTTTGAAGTTTGGCCCATTATGTAACCTCTCATTTTCCTCGTTTGCAAATTGGTCTAATAATACCTGCCTTTGCGGTAGCTATGAAAAATTAAATGAATTTGTGAACTGGTTGCCTCAGAGCCTGGCACATAGTAGCATCCCTGTCAGTGGGAGTAGATTGCCCCTATTGTTGCCCTCCCCATTCCCAATACTCTGACTCTTAATGTACAGTTGTCCCCTTGGGCATGAGTATTGAGTCGGACCCAGACTGGGGAACGCTGTGTGAGTTTGTGAAGTGTGTGTGACTCTAAGGGAGTATTGTTTATTGTTTTTGAAGTGGAAGGAAGGTCTCAGGGTTCTGTGCGTGCCTTCACCCGGACCTTCATCGCTATACCTGCCAGCAGTTCCAGGTGAGCCCTGTGCCATGGGTGGGAACACCCAGCCCAACCTGGGCTCTCGGGTGTGGGAATGTGATGGTGCAGGTCCTCGGGGTTTCCTCAGTGTTATGGGAAGCCAACAGGTAGATCCAAGAAGCAGTCCAGCACAGGGGTTAAGAGCATAGTGGTCTCTGGAAGTAGAGTAGAGCACTGGATTCTCTTCCTGACCTTAACACTAGAATTATACCTTGGTGAAGTCACATCACCTCTCTGTGACTCAGTGTCTTCTTCTGAAAATGGGATTAGATTGTCTTCTCTATTGGGATGTTTTACAGAGTAAATATTTTGGAGTTAAAACTACAAATCCTGTGAAGCTGGTAGACGATCTCTCCAAGGGTGGGCTCTGTGGAAGAGACACAGCTACCAGTCAATCTGTGATGGTGGTGGGCAGGCACAGCCAGGAATGGAAGGAATCTGGTTGCCAAGTGGCATTTGGAGCAGAATTGTTGTTGGGGGCATGGGATTGTCCATTCATCATTTGTCTGATGGCCCATTTTTCCTCCAGTATATTCATCGTGAACGATGAGCTGTTTGTGAGGGATGCCATCCTTAAAAAGACCCTGAGTGCTTTCTCTGTCCCAGTGATCGCACCCACCTCCAGCTCCCTGATCACGTTCACCCAGAAACAGAAGGAAATGGTGCTGGCTTTTTCCACCCAGTCTGGGATGAATCTCCTGTGGTCTGAGAAGTGAGTATTGAGGGTGCACAGATATAGGAGAGGAGGGAACCCAGAGAATGTGGTGCTGAATAATGGGAACTCATAGGTAACTTGGAAAAATAAATATTTGGATATTTTGCTTCCAGAAATAAAATAGCCCTGTGAAAAATGTATACTAATTTTATGATGATATCTGTGAAGATTTTTTAAAAAAACAGTATAATGCTCAGATGACATGACCTTGTATATGGAAAATCCTAAGGAATCCACCAAGAAGCTACTAAAATAGATAAGTTTATCACAGTTTCAGGATCAATATACAAAAATCATTTGTATTTCTATGCACTTACAATGAACAGTCTTAAAATGAAATTAAGAAAATTATTCCATTTATAACAGAGTCAAGAAGAATACATACTTAGGAAGACATATAGCTAAAGTAAAAAAAAATATGCTTTGAATCTTAAAAACATATTAGAATAAATTAAATAAGACCTAAAAATGGAAGGACATGTTATGTTTATGGATTACAAGACTTAATATTGTTAAGATGGTAATACTATTCAAAATAGTCCACAGATTCAACACCATTCCTATCAAATCCCATCTGGCTCCTTTCAGGAAATTCATAAGGTGATCCTAAGATTCACATGGAAATTCAATGGACTTAGAATAGTCAAAACAATATTGAAAAGGAAGAATAGGTAGGAGGATTGATAATTCCCTATCCTCACAATTTTAGAACTTCCTACAAAGTCACTGTTATAAAGACTGCATGGTACTGACATTTGGATAGACATTACCATAGAATTGAGGGTCCAGAAATAAACCCTGATTATTTGTAGTCATTTGATTTTCAACTAGGTCAAAATAATTTTAATGGAGGAAAAAAATAGTCTTTTCAACAAATTGTACTGGAACCTGTATAATCACATGCAAAAAATGAATTTTGACCCTTACCACACACCATATACAAATATTTCTCAAAATGGATCAAAGACCTAAATGTAGGATATACAACTATAAAAACTCTTGAAAGAAAACATAGGTGGATATCTTCATGACATTGAATCAGGCAATGGTTCTTATATATGACACCAAAAGCACAAGCAACCAAAGAAACAAACAAACTGGACTTCATCAAAATTAAAATCTTTTGTGTGTTAAAGAACACTATCAAGAAAGTGAAATACAACCCACAGAATGGTAGAAAGTATTTACAAATCTCATATTTGATAGGGTATACTTTCCAGAATATCTGAAGGACACTTACAACTCAACAATAGAAAGACAATCTAAAAATGGGGAAATGATTTGAATAGACATTTCTCTAATGAGGATGTACAAATGACCAACAAGCACATGAAAATATGCTCAACATTATTAGTCATTGTGGAAATGCAAATGAAAACGACAATGAGATACCACTTTAATACACACTAAGATGGTTTTCAGTGAAACAAAGGTAAGTATAGATAAGAATGTGGAGATATTAGAACTTTCATGTATTATTGGTATAAATGTAAAATGAAGCATTCACTGTGGACCATTTTTTGGAAGTTCCTCAAAATATTAAACATGGAGTTACCATATGACCCAGTAATCTCACATCTAATATACCAAGAGAAATGAAAACAGATTCACTCAAAAGCTTGTACAGGAAGGTTCATAGCAGCATTGTTCCTAATAGCCAAAGAGTGTAGACAATCCAAATGTCTTTTAGCTGATGGATAGATAAATCTGGTATATCCATTTAGTGGAATATCATTTCGTCATAAAAAAGAATACAGTTCTGATATACGCCATGACACAGATAAACCTTGAAAACATTACAATAAGTGAAAGAAGCAGTTTAAAAAAGTCATATATTATATAATTGCATTTATATGAAATGTCCAGTATAGGGAAATTCATATGAACTGAAAGCAGATTTGTGGTTGCCAGGGTCTAGGAAGGGGAAGAATAGGGAGCGATCTGTTATCTTAAAGAGTTTCTTTTTGAGGTGATAAAAATATTTCGGAATTAGAGGACTGAAAAAAATGGCATAGATGAGACTCTGTTCACCTCTCTGGCAACCAGTTCAAAGTTGTGACAGGAACAAGGAGCAGCAGCAAGGAAAAATTGCCTAGGATCTAGATGAACAAGCCATACAAATAGGGAGAAATACAAGAAATCACCCTGTGACAGCAGAAGGTAGGACAGGGCAAGGACTCAGGGCTGCCCGGTTTCCAGCGGCTGAGTGAGATGGAGGCTGCGGTAGCGACAGCGGCAGAGGCTCTTAAAGGGGCCGGGTCCGCGAGCGGATTTTCTCAGTGATGGACCTGCTCGCTCTGAGCACCATTGCCAATTCAGCTGCATGCAGGGGGGGCACCAGGGACTTGCAGGGAGACATCGTCAGAGTGAGGGCTGAGACGAGACTTGCTCTGTACAGAAGTGCTGGCAGTATCCATTGTTCCCTCTTGAGCCCTCCCCACTCCCAGTGCACAAACACAGCTCTGCTATAGCCTAGACATCATCAAACCGGATAATGGAGGTTGCTCCTCCCAGAGGATTCCCTGAAACCCCGCCTCCCCCAACTCGTGGCTCCACCCAAGCCACATCCAGGTATATCCTCAGCAAGTCAGGTCCTCCTTGCTGAGCAATGCCTAGACTCACACTGGAGGCAGCTGGCCTCGGTTTCTGGTGTGGCCTTTTGAGGCAACTATAAGCACAGCATCTGTGGATTGCTTGCTGAATCTCAACAGGTGGCCCTGGAGGGGTAGAGGCTTGGGCTAAGTTTGGCCTGCAGCTGAACCCCTCTCGGGACTGTGCCACTGGATACCTACTTCACAAATCCACACTAATAAGACTGGAAGACTTAGGAGCTTTGCTTAGTACATAGAAACTGACACAGAAAGGCAGACAAAATGGGAAGACAAAGAAGCAGAAACCATATGAGAGAACAGAACAGAGATCCAGATATAATGGAGTCAATTAATCTAACAGATGCAGAGTTCAAAACACTGGTTATAAAGATGCTCAATGAACTTAGGGGAAGTGTAGATGAATTCAGTGAGAACTACAACAAAGAGATAAAAAAACGTAAAAATGGAAATCAAAAAAAAAGGGAACTAGCATGAAATTGGGAACACGTTCTCTGAGATGAGAAGTATATTAAATGGAATAAACCAAGAAATAAATAAAGTGAATAAGAAAAGGATTAAATGCCCTATCTAGAGGATAGGAAAGCCAAGGACACGTAAGCAGAATGGCAAGAGATAAGATGCCAAGACTATAAAATAATTTAAGGAGCATATGAGATACTATTAAGGGTCCAAATATCTGTCTGATCGATGTAACTAAAAAAAAATCAAGATGTTGAACAGTTATTTGAAGAAATAATGATTTCCTTCACCCTAACCTGGTAAAGGAAATGGACATAAAACCCCAGGAAACTCACAGAATTCCAAAAATCAGTGATCCAAAGAGGCCCACACCAAGACACATCATAATTAAAATGCCACAGGTTAAATACAAAGAAAATATTAAAAGCATCAAGATAAAAACAGATAATTACTTATAAGGGAACACCCATAGGACTGGCAGCTGATTTCTCAAAAGAAACTATGCAGGACAGAAGGGTTTGGCAAAAAAATATTCAACATGATGAAGACCCAGGATCTACAATTGAGGATACTTTATCCAGCAAAGCTATCATTTAGAGTTGAAGGACAGATAAAATGCTTCACAGACAAAAATAAGCTAAAGGGATTTATTACCACCAAACTAATATTACAAGAAATGTTGGAGGGACTTCTTTAAGAAGAAAAAATACAAAAGACTCACTTGAGATTAAAAGACACACACAGACTAAAAGGAAAGGGATGGAAAAAGATATTGCTTTGATGGACTTAGAAGGTATTTAAGTCAGACAGAGAAAGATAAACATTATATGATTTCACTTATATGCAAAATCTAAAGACTGAATAAATTAATCAAAACAGACTCACAAATATAATGGACAATTTGATGACAGACAGAGGGGAAGGGGGTTGGGACTGGGAGAATGGGGTGAAGGGTTAAAGAAGTACAAATTCGTAGCTGATGGATGGTCACGGGGATAGGGAGCACAGCATAGGGAATGCAGTTAGCATTAATACATTGACTAGGTCGAGGGTCAGGGAAGGGAGGGAATAATTGGGGGGATCGTTTTACAAACTATATAGATGTCTAACCAATGTAGTGTATACTTGAAACTAATTAAATAAATAATTTTAAAAAACTATAAGTAGTTCTATTAAAAAATTTAATAACAAAAATATTTTGGAATTAGATACTTGTGATGGTTGCATGTTCTGTAATATACTAAAAGCACTAGATTGTATACTTTTTTCTGTTTTTAAATTTTTTTAAATGAATTTAGGTGACATTGGTCAATATAATTATGTAAGTTTTAAGGGCACAATTCTGTAATATATCATCTGTATATTTCATTATGTGTTCACCACTGCAATTCAAGACTCTTTCTGTCATTATATATTTGACCCCCTTTACCCTTTTGTACCTCTCCCAAACCATCTTCTCTTCCGGTGACCAATCAATATACTACTATCTGTGTCTATGAGTTTTTTGTTAGTTTTGTTTGTTCATTTGTTGCTTTCTGTTTTATATCCCACATATGAGCAAAATCATATGGTTCTTGACTTTTTCCATGTGACTATTTCACTTAGCATAATATTCTCAGATTCATGTTGTCATAAATGGTGGCATTTTATCTTTTCTTATTGCTGAGTAGTATTCTGTTGTATATATGTACCACATCTTTCTTCAATCACCTATCAAAGGACACTTTGTTTCCATGTCTTGGCCACCGTAAATAATGTTGCAATGAACATAGGGGTACATATATATTCATGAATAAATGTTTTCAGATTTTTCAGGTAGATACCCAGAATAGGGTTTACTGGGTCATATGGTAGCATTATTCTTAATTTTTTGAGCAAACTTCATACTGATTTTTATAGTGGCTGTTTACATTCCCACCAGCAGTGTCTAAGGGTTCCTTTTTTCTCCACAGCCTCTCCAACACTTGTTATTTCTTGTCTTGTTGATGACAGCCATTCTGACAGGTGTGAGGTGGTATCTCATTGTGGTTTTGATTTGCATTTCTCTTATAGCTAGTGCAGTTGAGCATCTTTTCATATGTCTGTTGGCCATTTGTATGTCTTCTTAGGAGAAATGTCTGTTCAAGTCCTCTGCCCAATTTTTTAAATTGAATTTTTTGTTGTTGTTGAGTTGTATGAGTTCTTTATATATTTTGGATCTTAGCCACTTATTGGAGGTATTGCTTGCAAATACCTTCTCCCATTTGGTTCATTGCCTCTTTGTTCTGTTGATGTTTTCTTTTACTGTGCAGAAGCTTTTTAGTTTATATAGTCCTATCGATTTGTTTTTGCTTTGACTTCCCTTGCCTTTGAGGTCAAATTCATAAAATCTTCTCTAAGACCAAGGTTTTCTTCTGTGTATGTTTTCTTCTGTGTATTTTATTGTTTTATGTCTCACATTTAGATCTTTGATCCATTTTGAGTTCATTTTTGTGTCTAGTGTCAAATAGTAGTCTAGTTGCATTCTTTTGCACATGGCTTTCCAATTTTTCCAGCACCAGTTATTGAAGAGGATTTCTTTTCTCCATTGTATGTTTTTGCCTCTTGTCAAAAATTATTTCCCCATATATACGTGGGTTTATTTCTGGGCTCCCAATTCTGTTCCATTGGTCTGCATCTCTGTTTTTCTGTCAATACCATGCTATTTTGATTACTGTAGCTCTGTAGTATAATTTGAAGTCAAGGAGTATGATACTTCTGGCTGTGTTCTTTTTTCTCAGGATTGATTTAGCTATTTGTGGACTTTTTCTTTTGTGGTTTCATACAAATTCAAAGCAATTGTTCTTGAAGTTAAGTATCTAATGCACAATTAAAGCAGTTTTTTATTTGTTGGTCATCATCAGTAAGTCACTATACCTGGGAGTAAAATCTAATTCTGGAGAGATGGACTGTAAAACCACTTGCCTTGTTTCACATCCCAACCAAGTAAGAGCTGTTCAATCTTGAGCAAGTTACTTAACCTGTTAAAGCCATTTTTTCTCATTTGTAGCACGGAGCCATGGTGCATTCATTATACCAACCACAACACATTGATATAAAAATTAAATGAATTGATGAATATAAAGCATTTGACAACTCTTAGCTGCTATTGTGTCCAATGATTATACATTATTCCCTTATTAAAATTATTTTAGTGTTTTGTTGGAAAAATACTAAAAAAACATCAAAAAATGTATTCTTTTTATTTTTTATTTTCTTTAATTTTATTTTCTTTATTTTTTAAAAGTTTATTGGGGTAACATTGGTTAATACAATTATATAATTTTCAGGTGTACATTATAATTTGACATCTGCATATTCTATTGTGTGTTTACCATCCAAAGTCCAGTTTCCATCAGCTACCATATATTTGATCCACTTTACCCACTTCACCTTCCCCCTATGCCCCTATATTTGACTCCCTTTAACCGTCTACCTACTTTTTACCTCCTCCCCCAACCCCTATCCCCTGGTAAAGACTAGTATATAATACATGTCCATGAGCCTCTGTTTGTCCTGTTCATTTGTTGCTTTTAAATTTATATCCCACGTATAAGTGATATCATGTGATTTTCTGCTTTATTTCGTTTAGCATGATTATCTCAAGGTTCATTCATGTTGTCACAAATGGCAGTATTTCATCTCTTCTTATGGCTAATATTCCATTGTGTATATGTACCACCGCTTCTTTAGCCAGTTATCTCTCGCAGGACACTTCGGTTGCTTCCAGGTCCTGGCCACTGTGAATAATGCTGCTATGAACATAGGTGTGCAAATATCTTTTCAGACATGAGTTTTCAAGTCTTTGGGTTAATACCCAGTAGAAGGATTGCTGGGTCATACGGTAGATCAATTCTTACTTTTTTTAAGGAACCTCCATACTGTTTTCCATAGTGGCTGTACCAATTTGCAGTCCCACCAGCAGTGTTTGAGGGTTCCTTTGTCTCCACATCCTCTTTAGCATTTATTACTTGTCCTGTTGATTATAGCTATTCTAACAGGTGTGAGATGATATCTCATTGTGGTTTTGATTGGTATTTCTCTAATAGCTAGCAATGTTGAGCATCTTTCCAAATATTTGTTGGCCATTTGTATGTCCTCTAGGGAGAAGAGTCTGTTCAGATCCTCTGCCCATTTTTTGATTGGATCATTTGTGTTTTTTGTTGTTATTGAGTCGTATGAGTTCTTTGTATATTTTGGATATTGGGACCTTGTCGGAGGTGTTGCTTGCAAATTCGGATGGTGGTCTCTTTACTTTGTTGACAATTTCTTTTACTGAGCAGAAGCTTTTTAGTTTGATGTAGTCCCATTCATTTATTTTAGCTATTACTTCCCTTGCTTTTGAGGCCAAATTCATAAAATCCTCTTTAAGTCCAAGGTCCTGAGTTTAGTTCCTATGTTTTCTTCTATGCATTTTATTGTTTCAAGTCTTATATTTAGGTCCTTAATCCATTTTGAGTTAATTTTGATGTGTGGTCATAGACAACGGTCTAGTTTCATTCTTTTGCAGGTGGCTTTCCAGTTCCCAACTTTCCCATTTTGTGAAGAGGGCTTTTTTTTGTACTGTATGTTTTTGGCTTTTTTGTCAAAAATTATTTGCCAATATAAATGTAGGCTTACTTCTGAACTCTGGATTCCGTTCCACTGGTCAGTGTGTCTGTTTTGCTGCCAATACCATGCCATTTTGATTACTGTCACTTTGTAGTATAATGTGAAGTCGGGCAGAGTGATGCCTCCAGCCTCGTTCTTTTTTCTCAGGATGGCTTTGGCAATTCAGGGTCTTTTGTGCTTCCATACAAATCTGATGATTTTTTGTTCTATTTCTTTAAAATATGCCAGTGGGATTTTGATGAGGATTACATTATATCTGTATAATGCTTTAGGTAATATGGTCATTTTAACTATGTTGATTCTTCCAATCCAAGAACACGGAATATCTTTCCATTTCTTTGTATCTTCTTCAATTTATTTTAACAGGGGCTTGTAGCTTTCATTATATAGGTCCTTCACATGTTTCGTTAAATTTATTCCTAGGTATTTTATTCTTTTTGTTCCAATTACAAAAGGAATTTTTTCCACTTCTTTTTCTGACGCTTCATTATTAGAGTATAGGAATGCTATGGAATTTTGAATGTTGATTTTGTATCCAGAGACTTTACTGTATTTGCTTATTGTTTCTAGTAGTGTTCTGGTGCAGTCTTTAGTGTTTTCTATATAGAGAATCACGTCATCTGCAAATAGTGGCAGTTTGACTTCTTTGTTTCCTATTTGGATGCCTTTTATATCTTTCTCTTGCCTGATTGCTTTCGCTATGACCTCTAATGTTACATGGACTAACAGTGGCAATAGTGTACAGCCTTGCTTTGTTCCTGATCTTGGAAGATTTTTATTTTTTCACCATTCAGTATAATGTTGGCTGAGGTTTGTCATAGATGGCCTTTATTATGTTAAGGTATTTTCCTTCTATACCGATTTTGTTAAGTGTTTTGATCATAAATGGGTGCCGTATCTTGTCAAAGGCTTTTTCTGCATCTATTGATATAATGATATGATTCTTATTTTTTAATTTGTTTATGTGGTGTATCACATTAATCAATTTGCGTATGTTGAACCATCCCTCTGCCTCTGGGATGAAGCCCACTTGATTGCAATGTATAATCTTTTTAATATGTTGTTGTGTTCGGTTTGCTAGTATCTTATTTAGGATTTTTGCATCTGTGTTCATGAGAGATATTGTTCTGTAGCTTCCTTTTTTTGTGTTATCTTTACCAGGTTTTGTTATCAGAGTGATATTGGCCTCAAAAAATGAGTTAGGATGTATTGCCTCCTCTTTGACATTTTGGAAGTGATTGAGAATAGGCATTAAATATTCTTTGAATGTTTGCTAGAATTCACTGGTAAAGCCATCTGGTCCTGGATTTTTCCATTTTGGTAGGTTTTGATGATTGTTTCAATTTCCATACAGCTGTCGGTCTATTTAGAATTTCCAGTTCTTGATTCAGTCTGGGAAGATTGTATTTTTCTAAGTACTGGTCCATTTCTTCTAGGTTATTAAATTTGGTATTATATACTTTTTCATAGTATTCTTGTATGATCATTTGTATTTCTGCTATGTCAGTCATAATTTCCCCTCTTTCATCCCTGATTTTGTTTATTTGCATCCTTTCTCTTTTTTCTTTAGTGAGTCTAACCAGGGGATTTTCAGTTTTACTAATTTCTCAAAGAACAAGCTCTTTGTTGCATTTATTTTTTCAAATTTTTTTTTGTTTTCAATTTCATTTAATTTCTGCTCTAATTTTGATGATTTCTTTCTTTCTGCTGACGTTAGGCTTCATTTGTTCTTCCTTTTCTAGTTTTTTAAGATGAAGCATTTGGTTGTTTATTGGGGCTCGCTCTTGTTAGGTCCCCTACTCCGATGGTGTTTTGGTCTGTTTCTCCCTTTAGTTCTGTTAGTAATTGCTTTACATATTTCGAGGCTCCCTGATTGGGAGCATAGATATTAATAACTGTTATGTATTCTTGGTGCATGATTCCCTTTATTATTATGAAGTGTCCCTCAGTATCTTTCTTTACCTTTTTGATTTCGAAGTCTGTTTCATCTGATAGTAGTACTGCTACTCTCACTTTTCTCTGAATACCATTTACTTGAAGTATAATTTTCCACCCTTTACTTTGAGTCTATATTTGTCTTTGGAGCTGAGATGTGTCTCTTGCAGGCAGCATATGGTTGGGGTTTGTTTTTTGATCCATTTTGCAACTCTGTGACCTTTATTGGTGAGTTCAGTTCATTTACATTTAGGGTGATTATTGAAATATGAGGTCTTCTTATAGCCATTTTATCTTTTGCTTTCTGGTAGCTCAGTGTTTCCATTGCTTCCTTGTCTTTGTGTTTCTGTTTTCTTTATTTCAGTTGGCTTTTGTGTGTTTTGCCTCTGGTTCTTCTTGTTTTATGTTATATACTTCAGTTCTGAATCTTCTGTGTGTGGTTATCATTACAAATATGTAAAGGATAGTTATATATACATACACACACACAGTCATCCATTTTCTTCTGCGCATGCCTTATCTCCATTCCCCTTCGGGAATTTGGATCTTCGAATCCTCCTCTTTTCAGTCTTTGTTATCTCAATTTTTCTCAATGTATGCTGAATGTT
>NW_024352711.1:0-326 GCF_902729225.1 Pteropus medius
CTAAAGCATCTCACTCTCAATCGCCACCTCCTCTGTCTCTAATTTACCAGGATTTACAGTCTATTGATTCTACTACTTTTTCACTGTCTCTCAACTCGAGCCATTTTTTTTTTCTCTTTACCTTTCTCATTCATTCCATGGTTTCATCATTAAAATTACTTTTTTACATAATTCTTATTTCTTTGTCTCTTTTACCCTCTATCATGGTGGCCTGGTTGTATCTACCTCTTTTCTTTAAAAATTTTTAAAAAATTTAAAGTAGAATTCAACTGTTTTGGAGCATATTTCCAAGTTTTGATAAACATATAGAGTTATGCTACTACCAC
>NW_024352712.1:0-311 GCF_902729225.1 Pteropus medius
CCGGCCTCATGGACCATTCCTTTTCTCTTTCTTGGAATGCCCTCCACCCTTGCACTCCCATCAGTGAAACTCTGTCCCTCCTTACGTGTCCAGCTCAAATACTACTTCTCCACAAAACATCCCTGAGGGCCCGTTAGAAGCCACCTTGCTCTGACTTTCCATAGGACTTTATGTTACTCATACGACACCTACACTCCTTGTTTTGGAGTTCCTTTCGCCAAGTTCCTAGTGACATTCCTGGAAGGGTCTGGGTCTGAACTCTAGAGTAGTCCCCCCTCACCCATGGTTCACTTTTCGCGGTTTCAGTTACC
>NW_024352713.1:0-358 GCF_902729225.1 Pteropus medius
GAAAGCGGGAAGGAGCCGAGGCCTGAGGAAGGAGCCCCGAGGCCTCCGGGATGAAAAGAGATCATGCTGAATTGTGGCTCTGGAACGCCCGGTGTCCACACTCTGGGGAGGTGGAGGTGCTAGGAGCGGCCTGTCTTCTGTGGTAGACCAGGTGTCCACGCAGGTTTCCTTCGAAAATCCACCATATACATATATATGAATATATATACGCATATATTTGTATATGGTAGCTTTGGCGAAAAGCTCTCTGGTGACGTCCATTTTGAGCCAGAATCGCAGACTTCCGAGAAAAGGCTCACTTGCGGCAAATGCACAGCCCTCCCGGGGCCTTGGGGCTCTGTGTGCCATGCCCGGTCAT
>NW_024352714.1:0-328 GCF_902729225.1 Pteropus medius
TTTCTTCATTCCTTCATCTATTGACAGACAGTTGGGTTGTTTCCATACTTTGGCTGTTCTGAATAATGCTGCAGTAAATGTGGGAGCACTGATATCTCTTCAAGACAATGATCTCACTTCTTTGGATATATACCCAGAAGTGAGATTGCTGGATCATGTGGTAGTTCTATTTTTAACTTTTCGAGGACCCTCCATACCGTCTTCCTCAGTGGCTGTACTAGTCACGTTCTCACCAACAACGTACTATGGTTCCTATTCCTCCACACTCTCACCACTTGTTATGTCTTCTCTTTTTGAAAGTAGCCATCTAACAGGTGTGAGGTGATAT
>NW_024352715.1:0-569 GCF_902729225.1 Pteropus medius
TTAATTCTTCCAGTCCTTTATGATCTGAGAATAGCTTCTTACAGAGTGATTCTGGTTTAAATTGTATCTCTTCCTGTGTCACTGAAAATCCAAGGAATAGAAATTACTAAAATGTACAAAAGCATATTGTAAGTATTCCTGCAACATAAATAAAAGAAATGAGTCTAGCCATGGAACCATAGGTTTCCTCGTCTGCAAGAAAAGCACCCCTTCTTCACAGGCCAGGGCCGTGAAGTTCCCACTGTTGACTGCTCTCATACAGGGAAGGCAATCAGGGAGAGGTCTTCACAGAACAGCCTCCTAGCACCCTCTTCTCAACCCCAAATGGTCCACTCCTGCTAGGAAATCAGGCAGTTACTCCTTCCTGTTAAAGAGGTGTGTGAGCGTGCGCATGTGTGCCTGAGGCTTTAATTTAAAACAATGATTCTTAACATGCAGCAATTTTACTACCCCCACCACCCAGGACATTTTTTCTTGTTACAGCTGGAGGAGGGCTACTGGAATCTGGAAGGTAGAGGCCAGGAATGCTGCTACACATCCTACAATTCAGAGGGCAGCCCCTTTCAACA
>NW_024352716.1:0-364 GCF_902729225.1 Pteropus medius
CGCTGTCTGTGGGCGGCCCTGAACCCTGCAAGAGGATGCAGAGACGAATGACACGTAGTTTGTACCTCTAGGAGCTCAAAGTGTCATTGAGTGCTCCTCCAATTTCGCCACCCCAGTACCCGCAGATGACCGGGCATGGCCCACAGAGCCCCAAGGCCCCGGGAGGGCTGTGCATTTGCCGCAAGTGAGCCTTTTCTCGGAAGTCTGCGATTCTGGCGCAAAATTGACGTCACCAGAGAGCTTTTCGCCAAAGCTACCATATACATATATATGCATATATATATTCATCTATATGCATATATATGTATATGGTGGATTTTCGAAGGAAACCTGAGTGGACCCCTGGTCTACCACAGAAGACAGG
>NW_024352717.1:0-830 GCF_902729225.1 Pteropus medius
GGACCACAGTTACGAATGCGAGGGGTGGCAGAGACTCCACACGTGTAGGTAAAGCGCTTGGCACGAAGCCCCGGCGGTGTTAGCTACCGCTGCTTTGTAAGCCGTCACCCTCTTTCGCAAGAAGCGAGAGCCAGTCCGATATTCCCAACGTCTATCAACAGCTCGACGTTTCTCCCGTTTATAGAGCGCTAACTCTGTACCACACTGAGACGAACACATGTCAACCCCTCACAAACCCCACGACGTAAGTTGTATCATTAATGCCTTCACAGATGGGGAAACTGAGGCTCAGGGACGGGAGATGACCTGCTCAAGGTCATAGAACAAAGAAGTACCCGCGCCGGGGTCTGAACCCAAGAGCGTCTATACTGCTGCACATCAGGTCTACACACGCCGAGCCCCTTCCCTCAACGAGAGGGAAGGTGCTGACGGGGGACGGTGCTGACGGCCCTCCACCCCGAGGCCCAGAGGCAGAAGCGGGACTAATCCAGAAGGCTTACTATGGGCCAGGTCCTTTGTATCCGTTACTGCCCCTACTCTCTTTTATTTCTTCATTCATTCATTCATTCGACAAACTTATTGAACACGTACTATGTGCTGGGGATATAGCGTTCAACAAAACTGACTCGATCATGGCCCTTGGAGAGACCGAGAGGGAATGAACAAGTAAAACCGTTCATTCTCCAAAGAGGACATGCAGACGATCAACAGACACCCGCAAAGGTGCGCAACATCACTAATCATCGGGGAAATGCAAATCAAAACCACCATGAGACACCACCTCCTGTGACAGATAATACCTGTCAGAATGGCCACCACCAATAAATCAA
>NW_024352718.1:0-558 GCF_902729225.1 Pteropus medius
AATTAACTGATAACCTATAAAAATAATTATTATAGATTTATTTAAGCTCCAAGAGACTATATGCTTTTTGTGATTCATGTCTTCTACTTTCCTCTGACGAAAGCATTTTCCTGTGTGACTTAACCATTGGTATAACTGAATTCCGATCCCCTCCTGGTGAGCAGGGAACCCGTAGCCCCTATTTTACCTATAACAGAGTTTGCGTCATGTGGGATCTTGATTTCCTTTTAAATAGAATCTCTTTTGATGGAGGAAGGTGTTGTGTCCTTCAAGTGTGTGTAGGCAAGAAAAAAGGCTGATAACTGCTTTTATAAATATATACACACATAATTTTAAAGGGTCTTATAAAATCATTTTACCAATGATAAAAAGCAAAATTAATTCATCCATTTAAATTTTTATTGATCCCCCATTAGGGAAGGTAGCAATACCCCAGTGATTTTAAGAAATGTTTTCGTAAATGTTAAACAATATACTAAAAAAAAGAAATGCGAAGAGAAAATTCTGGGTGAGAAGCTTGGCTCTGTGCTGCTCACATACTGCTCTTGGAGGCCCAGC
>NW_024352719.1:0-652 GCF_902729225.1 Pteropus medius
CTTACATTGTTGCCAAGTACACAAATATCCTTGTTCCTTGTTATACGATTTCACATGTCCATAAGTGACTCCCCACAGGCCACCACAGATCGGCTTTCCGTCTCTATGGATTTGCCTCTTCTGGAAATTTCCTGTCAGTAGAATCCGGTAGCGTATTACCTTGCTGCGGCTGCCGGAAAAAAGTCACCCGCACAGAGTGCCTTGAACAACACAACTTTATTTTCTCCCAGGTTTCGCGACAGGACGTCCGAGATGTAGGTGTGGGCGGGGCCGGTCCCTCCCGGGGCTTCTGTCCTGGGCGTGTGGACGCCGTCCCCTCCCCGTGTGTGTCTGTGTCATCTCTTCGTATGTGGACACCAGTGGCTTGAATTGTTTCGGCAGCCTCTGGTACCCAGCATGGTCCTTTATTAGCCTGTCCCGCATCGCCACGGAAACCCCGCTCCTGTGACAACACGCGGCCCCTCTTTGCTCGAATTTAAACACTGGCGTTTCGCCTGGCAATGCAGGTGGCCGTGCGGCCTTACGTTGGAAGCGTGTAGCTGTAGGTCGAAAGGCATCGCTCTGCGGAAAGGCGTTTGGGGTCCGCATAAGCCAGGAATCCAGGCGGACGTTGCTGTCTCGCCGTCCACGGAAGCCACGGGCAAGAAAGAAA
>NW_024352720.1:0-595 GCF_902729225.1 Pteropus medius
TCAAAATTAAGAACTTGTGCTCTTCTAAAAATACTGTAGGAGGATGAAAAGGAAAGCCATAAACTGGGAGACAAATTTTTCAAATCCTGTATCTAATGAAGGTGTTGAATATATAAGGAACTCTTTGAACTGCTGCTGCTGCTACTACTACTACTACTACTACTACTACTACTACTACTACTAAAATAATGTAGGCAAAGATTTGAATAGACGGTTCACCTCAGAAGATGTATCGATGGCAAATAAAAGTATTCAATACCATTTGGGAAAATGTATTCAATACCATTTAGGAAAATGCATGTTAAAGCCACAGTGAGATACTATTACACACTCCTCATTGGAATGTCAAGAGAAACCATCAAACAATAAAACCACAACTTGACAATGCCCCAAACACAAGGATCCAGAGAACCTCTCACACATTGCTGATATGAAAGCAAAATACCACAGCCACTTTTGAAGCCAATTTGGCAGATTTTTATATTTTTATTTTTTATACGTAACTTGGCCATCCTATTTCTATGTAAATACTTGAGTGATATTAAAACTTGTGTTCTCACCAACCTGTATGTGGATGCTGACAATGGCTTTATTT
>NW_024352721.1:0-1415 GCF_902729225.1 Pteropus medius
ATAGATGAACATATATAATACTTCCTGTCTTATATCTGAATCTACAACCAAAAAGCTCTCTGGTGACGTCATTTTGGGCAGACTGCAGGAGCTTCCAGAGATCTGTGAAGCTCCACTTGACAGAATTCATTGCTACTCCGGCGCCTGTCTAGAATCCTGAGGCGTCTTTCAGGAGTGTCTCTTGGGGCAGAATTTTAAGTTAACGAGAGCACTCACTGACACTTTGAGCTCCTAGAGGTACAAACTACGTCCCATTCGTCTCTGTATGCTCTTGCAGGGTTCAGAGCCACCCACAGACAGCGTACCCAGGGATGCTTTTGCCCCTGCGTCCATGGCGGCCGTCACCCGCTGGAAAGAGTTCAGTTGGGAGACACTGCAGACAGCTGTGGGTTTAAATTTGGCCTCCGTGCCTTAGGAGCTTTGCGATCAGCTCTTTGATCCTTTCATTTCTTCATTTTGAATGCGTCCACGGGGACCATTACGACCATCCCAGGCAGAAAGGTGAGGGAGAGGGAGGTGTCTGCTTCCGTCCTCAAGTCTGATTTCCACTGCGGAAAGCGGGAAGGAGCCGAGGCCTTAGGAAGGAGCCCCGGGGCCTCTGGGTGAAAAGAGATCATGCTGAATTGTGGCTCTGGAACGCCCGGTGTCCACACTCCGGGGAGGTGGAGGTGCTGGGAGCGGCCTGTCTTCTCTGGTAGACAAGGGTCCACACAGGTTTCCTTCGAAAATCCACCATATACATATATATGCATATAGATGAACATATATATATGTATATGGTAGATCTGGCAAAAAGCTCTCTAGTGACGTCCATTTTGAGCCGGAACTGCAGACTTTCGAGATACGGCTCACTTGCGGCAAATTCACGGCCCTCCCGGCGCCTCGGGGCTCTGAGGGCGGTGCTCGGTCGTCTGCGGGTACTGGGGTACAGAAGTTGCAGAAGCACTCACTGACTGCCCAGAGCCCTAGGGATAACGTCTCATTGCTCTCTATCTCGTGCAGAGCTCCAGGCCACCCACAGACAGCGTGCAGGGATGCTTTGGCCCCTCCGTCCCTGGAGGCCGTCACCCGCTGGAAAGAGGTCAGTTGGGGGACACTGCAGACAGCTGTGGGTCTGATTTCGGCCTCCGTGCCTCTTGAGCTTCCCGATCACCTCTTTGAGCCTTTCATTTCTTCATTTTGAATGCGTACACGGGGACCATTACGACCATCCCAGGCAGAAAGGTGAGGGAGAGGGAGGTGTCTGCTTCCGTCCTGAAGTCTGATTTCCACTGCGGAAAGTGGGAAGGAGCCGAGGCCATAGGAAGGAGCCCCAGGACCTCTGGGATGAAAAGAGATCATGCTGAATTGTGGCTCTGGAACGCCCGGTGTCCACACTGCGGGGAGGTGGAGGTGCGAGGAGCGGCCTGTCTTCT
>NW_024352722.1:0-541 GCF_902729225.1 Pteropus medius
CACACACACACACACACACACACACATCCTCACACAGTGTGCGCTATCTCAATGAGTTGTAGCATATTTCAAGCCATAAATCTAATGGTCATCCTTTTTCTGCCTTTTATTTCCCCAATGCATTCACCAATCACAAAGTTTGATCAGTCTTCTTCTGAAATATCTCTTGAATCTCACCATTCATATCCATTCCCAATACATTCTCCTATATCAGCTACTTTCACTTGTTTGGTCTTTTCCTAATTTATCTTTCCCAAATTTCCCATTCCAACATATTATCCAAAATGTAATCAAAGTGGCCTTAATAAAAAACACATCAGACTGTATCAATCTTCTGAATAAAACATTTAAAGTTATTCCCTCTGTTCTCATGATTTGAGTCACGATTTCTTTATATAGTTTATGAGACGGCAAAATCTGTCCTGATCTAGCTTTATCACTTACCGTTTCTCAAAATCATGCTTACTTCCAGACTTTTGTAAATTCTACAAGTTGTACCTGAATACCCTTCTTGCCCATTGACTGGCTAACTTTTACATAG
>NW_024352723.1:0-411 GCF_902729225.1 Pteropus medius
CCCCCAGGCAGTGATTCCGGGGTCAGGGTCCCCCCAGGCAGTGATTCCGGGGGGTGGGTCCTCCGCGGTGGCACACCGTGGTGAGGTGCTTGCAGGCCTGTGCCCGTGAGGCCGTGGACCTCAGGCTGCCTGATCCGTGTTCCCCGCACCACGCGGCCTCCTGTGGTGTCACCTGATCGTTGTGGTTACCTGGTTCAATGCGTTTTAGTTAACAATTGAAAAGTCATTCAAGAGTGCCAGGCAGGCAGTTTTGTTCTCCTTACATCTGCATTTCTCAAGGGGTGGTCCTAGGGCTGGCCATCTGGCCATCGGTCACGAGGGTGGGAGCTCATTAAAACGCACATTCCTGGGCCCTGCCCCCACCCACAGCGCTGGCATCTCTGCATGGGGGAGTCGCCTCTCTAAGGGGGG
>NW_024352724.1:0-629 GCF_902729225.1 Pteropus medius
CCGTGCGCCTGTTTTTATGCGGGTACCATACCGTTTCGATTACTATAGCATTGTAATGTAATTTGAAATGGGGAAGTGTGATGTCTTCAGCTTTGTTCTTTTGGGGGACTTTTTTGGTTCCAGATGCATTTTAGGATTATCTTTTAAACTTGTGTGAACAATGCCATTAGAATTTTGACAACATTGAGTTGGATCTGTAGAGATTTTGAGGTTCTCTCAGTTCTTTTCTATGGCTGCATCCACTTCACCTCTTGTTCCCTCTTTGGGGGCGGGATTCTTTAGGGGGAATTCTTAAGATTGCATGCCTTCTCTCAGTCCTGCAAAGCCAGGATGAGCGCTGCTAGCATTCTGTTTGTTTTTCCTAGGGAACTGCCCTAACATGCTGACGTTTGTACGTCTTCCTGCAATCATGCAGAGCTGGGCCACCTTTCTGAGCGAGCTTATGAGTCACCTGTAAAGGCTGCGCCCCTGTTTATGTGGGTATGCACAGGATATGCTTGTCCACGGGAGGTGTGCGTGAAGTGCGCAGAGTGCAGGGGATGCCTGTGGGAATTTGGGTGAATCTGCAGGAGCAGCATCGCACGTGGCATGAGGGCATGCTCCTCGATGGAGTCCACACAGTGGCTAGA
>NW_024352725.1:0-11897 GCF_902729225.1 Pteropus medius
TAAAAATACAACGCATAGAGAAGGCGTTAGGGACACGGTCTCAAGGGACAGGTGATCTGATATTCCGTCCCATTCCTGTGCGATCTCGGGCAAATGCCATCAACTCTGATCCTCTTTAAAAAGTAGGGATCACAACAGCAACTCCACTCTTAAGGGTTTCTGAATATCAGATGATACGAGACAGTGGTCCACGTTCATGTGCAGTTTGGCTCCCAGCGTTATGTTACCTTTGGTCAACTGCGCTCTGAAAATATTAAATGGAAACTTTCGGAAATAAGCAATTCACATATGTGATACCTGTTTCCTCTCTTCTGACAAGTCTTGGTCACTCACCGTATTCCGCCCCGAACCAGAAGTAACCCAGGTACTGGTGATCAGTGTTCAGATCTTGCCTTTGAGCGCACTCACAAAGTTCTGAGAGCCATTGTGAGTCGCCCCGATTCCTCTTGGTGCTTCAGCTATCAGGCCCTGGGACTTACAGAAAGGCAGCGGGATAAGGAGAAAGGGGTTTTTGTGCTCCTACTTTGCTCTCTAATCCGGACCAACTGTGATTCCTGTAGGAAATGCAGCTGCTCAGAATGACTCCACGGTCTGGGTAACATTCAGATACGCCTTTACATGGTAATTACCAGATGAATTGACTAGATAAACCTCAACCTAGAGGGGAAATAGCTATGAAGAGAACTAGCATTTGCCCACATTAGTAACATGCTGCTGTACACAGAAGTGGTTAGGAGCAGAAGCTCGAGAGACAGGATGTTTGTTTTTGAATCCGAGTTCCGTGTGACCTCGGGCAAGTCTTTTGACCTCTCGGATCCACACGTTCCCCCTTTGTTACGTGGGGATGACAGCTACACTTCCTCCCTTAGGTGTTTCTGAGGTTGTTGGCTATGCAACTACTTGTGTTCAATCAAGTGTGAACATTCGATCGTATCCTTGAAAGTTTTGCCAACATCTGTTGTTGAGAATCTCAGCTAGAATGACTCAGGATGCATCATGTTCACAGAGAACTGGGCCAACAAACCTTGCAGCCGTGCATTAGCACAGTTCCAGTTCTAACTGGGGCCAGAGATGCTGAAGTCTCCCTGGGACACAGATGGCTGTATGTCTGGGCCTCTAGGCTGGAAGCACTGCTGCTGGCGGTACTTATGGTATTTAAGGAGTTGTTACCCCAACTCAGGTACAAGGTGATGAGATTCCGTATTCTACGCACGTATCAAATTTCGGCCTCTGTGTACAGTGCCTTTGTGATGGCTGCTGCATACGCATCTGTTGCAACAGAGTTCCTGATCCTCAGGATCATTAGGGGAAAACACTCTTTGTACCCCATAGAACAACAAAGCCATTCCAAAATGACTTAATCCCAGAATCCTTAAACCTAGTGAAGCAATCATTGCCGTCAATGAGCCCCTTGAGTCTGATGATAATTATTTGCGATCCTCTGGAAGAAGAATTTTTTAAATATGATCAGGGTAGTGGGGGCACCCGAAGTATGTCTAGTACCTACCGAAAACAAACAGCAAACTAATCTGGATTAAGAGAGACGAAATAAAAAATAGAAAAAACGAAACTGAAAGACAGATGCAGAGTTTTACACAGTGGGAAATCCTTTTCCTAGAAAACCAGATAGGATGGGGTAAGATTAGTCCTGACAAACCTATCCTTAGTTGAAAATATGGCAAGTCAAAATGAATTTACTACACCTAAACTACCAAACATCATAGCTTAGCTTAGTCTACCTTAAAGAGGCCCGGAGAGCTTACATTTAGGCTGTATCTGCAGCAATTGCCTACCTCTTCTTCTCACCAGAAGCAGCAGACACATTTGAGTGTTTTGTAGACACGACAGGATGCGGAAAACCGACACACGATGTCTAAAAAGCGCTTCAACGCAAAGGACACTACTTATCGGCAGTTGAACCCTGTGTTCATGCGGCTGTCGGGGAGCTAAGGCTCTCTATCGCTGCCCAGCACCACGAGAGAATATCATACCTCAAATCGCTAGCCAGGAAAAGAGGAAAATTCAAAATTCGAGGTAGAGTTACCACGGAATGTGCATCATTTTCGCACCATCGCAAGGTCAAAAAGTCCTTAAGTCGAACCACCTTAAGTTGGGGAACCTTCTGTACCATAAAACGATAAAAAGATGTCGGTTGGCAATTATGCCTCTGAGTTTGGGATAAATTTAGCATCCACTAAAATGCGCCACCTGGTAAACCCTCATTACCTAATCGGTACTGGGGCTCAAAGTCCCGTTGTGCCTGTACTTTGGGGATCCTGCTAACTATAAACAAATTACTACTATACTCTGAGGGCAGTTACCAAACTTAAAATAGAGAGTACATGAGTATAACTCTGCCACAAGTGCTGAAGTTGGTCATCCCTCTCCTGCAATCCTTGACTTCATCGGAAGAACTTTGGGATCAACTGACTGAAAAATAAAGGGAATTTGTACAGGGTATTGGCACCATCGTGCATGATGGAGCTTGAGCAAGAAGTTTCTAAAAAGCATGAAAGTCAAGGATGTGCACAACAAAACTGATTGAATTTCAGGCAGTTTTCTCAGCCCTGGATTCCCTTGCCAACAAGTCCTCGAATCTGAAAATTATGACAGATCCTTTGGCCATTGCCAAAGGTCTGGCCATCTGATACAACCAATGGCAGCTTCAAAAAGTCCTTATCCAAGGTTGCTTTCAACAAGGTAATGTTCTCTGGAAATTTCTGGCCTCCTAGAGGCCAAAAACATAAATCGGGTATGCAAGGCTGGTTCAACATTTGAAGATTGATTAATGTAATCCCTCACATCGAGGATAAAGGGTGGAAATAGAAAACCCGATCCCACAGTGGAAAGGCCCAGGAGGAGCATCTGCCCGGTTAGTGGAGACACTTGGGATTTCATGGGTCTTCTAGGAGTAATGACAGGAGAAATAGGGGCCGCCACAAAGCCCTGCAAGTTCTGCTCTGTCCTGCTGAAATAGGTGGGAGAGGCTCAGAGGGCATTGCCAGGGGACGATCGTCAGGTAAGCACACCCAAGTGCCGCGGTGACATCTACGTTGAAGGAGTCTGGTTATTTGTTTCTTCCAGAAAATGCAATGTCCTGAGTCAATGCTTGGAAACACCATTTGGATTGCTGGTCCACAGAGCTGACACTTTCCTTGACTCAGGAAACAGAGCTCTGTTCCACACAGCACATGGACTTGATACGTACTCTGGAAACTGCAAGGATGCAGAGACGCAATTTTGAAAAGGGCAGAGTCATCCTCCAGACATAAGAGACCCCAATGCAGACTCAAGGTGACCCAGACTAACAGAATGTGATATGCAGTGTGAGCTCTCCTCTCAGTTTCCCGCATAGGTTTCCTGCACCCCCGATTTATTCTCCAGCATTTAGGTTTTACAATTTTCAATCTTATGAAAGAGTTGAGGTAATATTACAAAGAACACCTGTATACCCTTTGCCTACACTGATCAATTGTTTCAAATTTCCTAATTTTGATCCTGGCACAGAAACTAATTCATTCTCTCTCTTTCTCTCCCTCTCATCTCTCTCTCTCTCTCTCTCCCTCTCTCTCTGTCTCTCTCTCTCTCTCTGTCTCTCTCTTTCGGGTGCTCTTGCACAGGCATACATTTTAACAGTTACAGTTCTGTCATTCCTAGAATCCCCCAATTGTCCTAATATTGATACGGGACATCACCTGTAAAATTCTGCATCTTTTAGCGGGAAATGATACGGGACATCTCTTACAGAGTTCCTAGTTTTTTTTGTTTTCTTTATTTTTTATTAATCCTAATTAAGTTTTCTTTCCTCCTTTCTGTGGGACAAAGGCCCTCTCCTGCAAATCCAGATAATGACCCGGAAACTAGTAACTCTCCTCCTCTGACATTTGATAAGAATCATCGGACCACCATGAGGGAATGGCCCTATTCAAAGCAGCATCCTTAGGGTCTGAGAAGGGAGGAAATTTTAATCCAAAGTTTTTTATTCTTTCAGAAATATATTAACCCAGCCTGTTCTCCTTTACTCACTTCTTTGGTAAAACAATAGTAGAAAGTAATACAGAAATGATTTCGATAACAACCTTGTATTTTCTTTTCCTTATCTAGCGACTGGGGTGGCAGTGCAGTAGAATACAAAGATCTCGGCCTGACCGAGGCAAAAAGGGATAGAGCTCCATGAAACCCCAATAGACAGGGACGATGACCCTTCTCAGCAGGAAGCAGATACAGAAGAAGAGACCTCCCGTCCCTCAACATCGCTACTAAAAAGAAGCGGGTCATGGCTCTTAGGAAAGAGTTAGGCAGGAAAGTCAGATCAGGGCTCTCGGGTTTGCCTGCGAAGACATTGAGGTCGTCCTATTGTAAGAAGGGTGGACCCCTGCCCGCCCACAATTAAGCAAGCCTGAAGGCATTTTGGGGCTAAAGGTAACTCATAGCAGTAAAAAAGAAGACAGAAATTTGGGTACGGGTATTAACCAGTAAATCGCATCATGCAATGAAGACCTCAATGACCTTCACCTCATCCGAACCCCATTATACCATGATCATAACGCAAAGCGAATGCCCAGAAGTTCAATAAGTCCATTATAACAGGCTGAATTCTAGGAACGAATATGCACAGAAAGTAAATGTTGTATCACGGAGTCCTGCCAGTTTTAATTGTCAATCAAGAATGCTCAGTCCTCTCAAAAAGTGCCCACCCAGAGCAAATAGGGAACAAAACCCCGAAGGCTTTGTCGCCAGGCCTTTTGAGCCATGCCTCTCTTGCTCAGGCCCGCTTCCACATCTGCAAGTGTACTTTCCCTTTCAACGAAGCTGCTCTTCTCTACAGTATTTCATTGTCTCGCTCAATCCATTTTTCCAGATGTCAAGAATGGGATGACGTGCCGGGAGTGGATCCCTGCTCTCCGGTAACATTGTCTTCCTTTGTACCTCGTTCCTAATGAAAGAATATAAAATGAACTTAGTGTCATGGTCTTCATAATCTAATATCATCTAGAACGCATCGAAACTTGGCTGCTTTTTCTCCTTACACGATAGTGACTATTTTTGAAAACTTTATTCCAATTTTAATTTCTCATACTCTTCTTGATTATTACATTGAGTTAAAGATGAAAGAGTCTCACGATATCTCGATGGTAATCAAAGGACAATTTCCTCTTTATAATCACTAAGTAATCGGAGCGTGTGTAAATGTCATAGTTTTCTATGATCTTTTACCCAATGATTTTGCATCCAAAGAAACCTTTTTCCTCAATGAATTATTATCAAGCGGGCTAAAAATATGAATACTTTTAACAGGAATTTTCTTCTCCATCAGTTAGTTGGCATTATTTCGTCATAATGGTTTACATTTTCTGCACTTGCCATGAATCCTTCAGCTTAGATATGTTATGGGGTGGGGTTTGTTTGTGGTTTTGTTTAGATTTTAAGCCTTTTATGTGTTTATCGGCCCTCTTGTGGATAGGTGAGGGCTTGTTGGGAATGACATCGGAATGTCCTTGTGCCATGATTGGTCGACAACACAGATGTCCCCGGAAGAGAGCTCAACCGAGAAAGCCTGAGAAAGATGATGCGACCCATTTAATCCAGTAGACGCAGAGGTGTCTTTCTCCTGGCTCCTCCCCAACACACACACTTGTTTCCAGTAGTAATCACAAGAGATTTCTCTGAGGGCATCGTCTGATTTGAAATGCCAAGCTTATTTTTTTCCTTTTGTCATGAACATGGGTCTGTTTCCTGATCTATTCTTTTCCATTGACAGAGTGTCAATCCCTGTTTTAATTGTTAAATCAGTAGCCTAGATGTTCATATGTCGTAGGGAAAGTTCGCTCTCATGGCTATTCCCAAATGTGTTCTCTTCCGTGTACTGAATAATTGGCTCATTCATGGCAAACTTCTGTTGGCGTTCATGACTATATTGCACTGAATGCATAGATTTATTTGTTATTTCATACCTCATTCTTGGAGGAGTAGAAAACGTCTTCTTTTGCGTGTTTTAGTTGTATCTATTCTTTTCGCAAATTATCTCGTGATTGACTTGTTTATTCTATAGAGACGTGCACTTAAGGCAGCTGTCCTATTGGCATATGTAACTAAGTTATAATTTATCAAGAAAAGGAAATGAAATTGGACAGGATCACTCTAAAAGACAACAAGCCATGCGCTCGGGATTAATGCCCTCCCATCCTGTAAAAATCCATGCCCTATCTCTGGGCAATACTCACAGGCATCACATTTGATTGTTAACTATATCGTTGTTCTATGCCAGAGACTTGCAAGGTAATGTGACTTGAGGATTGTGACTACTCACAGTCCTCTTCTCTACAAGTAAATACCCCATATCAGGGAATTGGCATTTTCCAGAAGCAGTGGTTTATATGCCATGGCCATGGTTGAATCTAGAGATGGAAAAAGAGTAATAAAATCCTTCCTGGGAATGAGTTCCCTTGCGACTCTCTCTGAGTAATCAGATCTTGAAGCCAGAATCGCTGACCACTGCCCAGTTAACCTGTTGAAACAAAATGAACAGCATTAGGTCATTTTGGTAATGGCTCCCACGGGAGAAGTTTTCAGTGGGGACAGTTTGCTCAAGCCTATGAAGAGTGCTGAGGCCAAGAGAGCTGAATGTCCAGGGAACAGAGAATCAGACGAGCAGAGGATATCCAGTCACAGGTAATATCTGCTTTCACTCCAGCAGCATCTCCCTTACTTTTCTCAGATCTGATCACGAAGTAACCCAAGTGGTTGTTGCCAGGCCTTGGCTCATATCAACAGGTGTGATTACTCGGCGCTGAAGGCCATTTTGAGGCGTGATGACACGTCTTGGTGTCTAAGCATTCAGGCCTTGGGACTCAGGGAAATAGTGGGAGGGGGGAGAGGGAACTGGTCCTCTCCCTCCTTGCCTTCCCTTCTAGAGAAATTGCTGCTCCTGCAGGAATTGAGGCTGCTCAGTGGTCTGGGCGAGAAAACATACAGATACACCAAGCCAATGTGGCATTTTCGTCTGCCTTCAACAAACCGATTGAGCTGAGGAACTCCAATCCTGATGTGTCATATCAGGTTGAGGACTGTCATTTGTCCAAATTAGTAAAAATACAACGCATACAGAAGGCGTTAGGGACACGGGCTCAAGAGACAGGTGATCCGATTTCCAGTCCCAGTTCTGTGCGATCTCGGGCAAATGCCATCAATTCTGATCCTCTTTGCAAAGTAGGGATCACAACAGCAACTCCACTCTTACGGGTTTCTGAAGATCAGATGAGGCAAGACAGTAGTCCCCACTCATGTGTGGTTTGGCTCCCAGTGTTATGTTACCTTTGGTCAACTGCGGTCCGAAATCATTAAATGGAAACTTTCGGAAATAAGCAATTCACATATGACACACCTGTCTCTTCTCTTCTAGCAGCTCTCAGTCACGCACCCTATTCAGCCCCAAAGCAGAAGTAACCCAGATCCTGGAGATCAGTGTTCAGATCTTGCCTTTGAGTGTGGTCACAACGTTCTGAGAGCTATTGTGAGTTGCCCTGATTCCTCTTGGTGCTGCAGCTATCAGGCTCTGGGACTTACAGAAAGGCAGTGGGATAAGGAGAAAGGGAGTTTTATTGCTCCTCCTTTGCTTTCTAATCTGGACCAACTGTAATTCCTGCACGAAATGCAGCTGCTCAAAATGAATCCACGGTCTATGTAACACTCAAATACACCTTTACATGGTATTTACAAGATGAATGGACTAGATAAACCCCACCCTAGATTTGAAATAGCTATGAGGAGAACTAGCATTTGCCCACATTAGTAACATGCTGGTGTACACAGAAGTGGTTGGGAGTGGAAGCTCGAGAGACCGGTGATTGTTTTCCAATCCCGGTTCTGTGTGACCTCGGGCAAATCTTTTAACATCTTGGATCCACACGTTCCCCCTCTGTAAAGTGGGGATGACCGCTACACTTCTTCCCTTAGGTTTTTGTGAGGTTGTTGGCTATGCAACTACTTGTGTTCACACAAGTGTGAACATTCCATCGTATTCCTGAAAGTTCTGTCATCAGCTGCCATTGAGAAACTCAGGTGGAATGACTCAGCATGCAACATGTTCCCAGAGAGCTGGGCCAACCACCCTTGCAGCCATGCATTTGCTCAATTCCAGTTCTCACTGGGAATGGTAATGCTGAAGTCTGCCTTGGACACAGATGGCTGTAAGTCTGGGCCTCTAGGCTGGAAGGACTGCTGCTGGTGGTACTTATGGTATTCAGGGTGTCGTTACGCCAACTCAGATACAATGTGATAGGATTCCATAGCCTAGGTACGTACTAAACTTCGTTCTCTGTCAACAGTGCCTTTGTGATGGCTGCTGCCTATGCCTCTGTTGCAACAGACTTCCCGATCCTCAGGGCCATTAGGGAAAAACTCTCGTTATACCCTGTGGCACAACCAAGCTATTCCAACATGACTAAAGCACAGAATCCATAAAGTCAGTGAAGCAGTCATTGCCGTCGATGAGCCCCCTAAGTCTGAGGATAATGATTTGTGATTCTCTGGAAGAAGAATTTTATAAATATGATCAGGGTAGAGGGGACCCCCGAACTATGTCTGGTACCTACGGAAAAGAAACAACAAACTAATCTGGATAAAGGGAGAAGAAATGAAAAATAAAAAACAAAATAAAATTGAAAGACAGGTTCACAGTTTTACCCAGTGGGAAATCCTTTTCCTAGGATAACAGATAGGATGGGGTAAGTTTTGTCCTGAAAAACCAATCCTTAGTTGAAAATATGGCAAGTCAAAATGCATTTACTGCACCTAAACTACCAAACATCATAGCTTAGCTAGCCTATGTTAAATAAGCCCGGAATGCATACATTTGGGCAGTATCTGCAGTAATTTCCTACCTCTTCTTCTCACCGGAAGTAGGAGACACCGGTCAGTGCTTTGTACACACGACGGGATGCGGAAACCCGACACACGATGTCCAAAAAGCACTGCAACGCAAAGGCACTATGTATCGGCAGTTGACCCTCGTGTTCGTGTGGCTGTCGGGGAGCTGAGGCTCTCTATCGCTGCCCAGCAGCACAAGAGAATGTCATACCTCACATGGCTAGCCAGGAAAAGACGAAAATTCAAAGTTCGAGGTACACTTTCCATGGAATGTGCATCATTTTCGCACCATCGCAAGGTCAAAAAGTCGTTAAGTCGAACCATCTTAAGATGGGGACCCTTCTGGACAATAAAATGGTAAAAAGATGTCGGTTGGCAATTATGCCGCTGAGTTTGGGATAAATTAACATCCGCTAAAATGCACCACCTTGTAAACTCTCATTACCTAATCGGTATTGGGGCTCAAAGTCCACTTGCACCTGTGCTTTGGGGATCCTTCTAAATATAATCAAACTACTCCCTGTACTTTGCGGGCAGTTACCAAACAGAAAATAGAGAGTACATGAGTATAACTCAGCCTAAATTTGGAATTTCGGCTTCACTTCTATTTTCCATAGCCATAGTGCCCACTGCCCTGAAATATCCTAAGTGGGCAGGGACACTGGGACCCTCTGAGTAAAAACTGAAAATGAAGTCTTTGGCACCTACGACGGGCTTGAGGAAACAGGACCCCATGGAACTTCCTTCTTCCAACCCCGAAATGGTTGGTGAATCCCAATCCAAATTAAAGGAGGACCTGTGAGATTTGAAATCTTTTATGCATGATCTATTGATAAATGTTCATTATTGCAACATTGTCTCCATCGAACAGCCGAATTTGGCCAGTCTAACTGTCTAAGAGTATGGTCTGTAACTTGGAAAACAATGGAATGGTCCTTCATGGTGGAGTTCCTCGACCTTGATGTCAATGGCCACTCCTTAATTCCCCTGTACCGTTTTTCTATTACAGCTATAACAAACTGCCACAAACTTAGTAGCTTAAAAGTACACAAACGTATTACAGTTTTGAAAGTCAGCATTCTAAAATGGAGTGGCAACTCTATGTTCCTCTTGGCACTGTGAGAATCCATTCTCTCCTTTTGCCAGCCTCCATTGGCTGCCCACATTCACTGGCTTGTAGATCCCATCACTGCAACCTCTACTTCTGTAGTCATGTCTGATCCCGTGACACTGACACAGCTATTAACCGAAAAGGAAAGTAACCACAACCTTAAATAAAGAAAACTAATTTTTAACACATCATTTCATCAGTTGTGAGTTCTGCAGATAGCACTTGGCACGTTGAAAACTATTACTTAAACCATTTATGTTGATCCTTTCAGATGAACCCACCTGGAATGGGGCCCCCTCTAACATGGCCCTAGAATTTGTCCACATTGCAATACACCGCGTACTTTAATTAGTGTTCCTCCTACCACCTTTTCACTACTCAAACATTGGAGACATTCTTTTTTACCTCCGGAAATCTCCGGACCATCTACGATAGCCAGAATTTACCTATGACCTTCTGATGCACTTGGCAACATGCCATATGCCAGAAGAGGGGCAATAGTTGGCCGCATACTGGACTCTACTGGAAATAGGCCCTAAGCCCGTTACTTTCCATCCTCTGCACAGAGCTACCAATTCTGCCTTGGGTCATGGAAACAGCATGCCACAAGCTTATCACAGACATGGAGATCTCCTTACTGCATGATAGAGCCCAATGGGGCCCATCTGCCATATCCCACCTGCAGGAGAGAGTGGTTTTCTCTGCCCTTCCATTGTTTGACACATGCCACGACTGCTGAAGTTGGTCATACCTCTCCTGCAATCCTTGACTTAATGAGAAAGACTTTGGGATCAACCGTCTGAAATGTATAAGGAATTTGTATACGTTATCGGCACCATTATGCATGATGGAGCTTGAGCAAGAAGTTTCTAAAAAGCATGAAACTCAAGGATCCGCACAACTGATTGAATTTCAGGCAGTTTTCTCAGCCCTGGTTTGCCTTGCCGTCAAGACCTCGAATCTAAAAATTAAGAGAGACCTTTGGCCATTGCGAAAGATCTGGCTGTCTGATACAACCAATGGCAGTTTCATAAAGTCCTTATCCAAGGTTGCTTTCAACAAGGTAATGTTCTCTGGAAATTTTTGGCCTCATAGATGCGAAAAAACGTTAATCAGGTATGCAAGGCTGGTTCAACATTTGAAGATTGGTTAATGTACTCCGTCACTTCGAGGATAAAGGGTGGAAATAGAAAATCCGATCCCACACTGGAGAGGCCCAGGAAGAGCATCGGCGCGGTTAGTGGAGACACTTGGGTTTTCATGCACCTTCTAAGAGTAATGACAGGAGAAAGAGGGGCAGCCAATAAGACCTGTAAGTTCTGCACTTTCCTGCTGAAACTGGTGGGAGAGCCTCAGAGGGCATTGCCGGGGGACGATCGTCAGCTAAGCACACCCAAGCGCCGCGGTGACATCTATGTTGATGCAGTCGGTGTCATTTGTTTCTTCCAGAAAATGCAATGCCTTGATACAATGCTTGGGAACTCCTTTCGAATTGTTGGTCCCCAGATCTGACTCTATCCTTGCCGCTGGAAACAGGGCTCTGTTCCACACACCACATGGACCTGACATATACTCTGGAAACAGTGCCAGGATGCAGAGACATAATTTTGAAAAGGGCACAGTCATCCTCCAGACATAACAGCACACGATGTAGCCTCAAGTTGACCCAGACTAACAGAATGTTGTATGCAGGGTGAGCTCTCCTCTCAGTTACCTGCATCTGTTTCCCGCATACCCTGATTTATTCTTCAGCATTTAGGTTTTACTACTTTCAAACCAATCTAAGAGTTGAGGTAATACTACAAAGAACATCTAAATACAGTCTGCCTAGACTGAGCAATTGTTTCAACTTTCCTATTTTTGATCCTGTCATAGAAACTAAATCTCTCTCTCTCTCTCTCTCTCTCTCTCTCTCTCT
>NW_024352725.1:12212-40096 GCF_902729225.1 Pteropus medius
TCGGTTGTTCTCACACAGCATATATTTTTACAGTTACATTTCTGTCAGTCCAAAAAATTATCCTAAAGTTGATACGGGACATCACCTGTAAAATTCTGCATCTTTTTTGCTGGAAATGATATGGGACATCACTTGCAGAGTTCCTAGTTTCTTTGTTTTCTTTTTTTTTTTTTTTTTTTTAGTAAACCTAATTAAGATTTCTGCCCTCCTTTCTGTGGGAGAAATGGCCTCTCTCCCAATTCCACATAATAGCCCTGAAACTGGTAACTCATCTCCTCTGGCTTTTGATAAGGATCATGGGACCACCAAGAGGGTATGACCCTAGTCAAAGCAAGGTACTTACGGTCTGAGAAGGGAGGGGACTTTAGGCCAAAGAATTTATTCTTACAGAAATATATTAACCCTGCCTGCTTTCCTTTACTCACTTCTTTGGTAAAGAAATAGTAGAAAGTAATACATAGATGATTTAGATAACAACTTTGTATCTTCTTTTCCTTGTCAAGCTACTGGGGCAGCACTTCAGCAGAAACCCAAGATCTCGGCATACTGAGGCAGAAAGGGAGAGCGGTCCGTGAAACTCCAATAGACAGGGATGATGACTCTCCTCAGCAGGAAGCAGATACAGAAGAAGAGACCTCCCGTCCCTCAACATCGCTACTAAGAAGAAGCGGGTTCATGGCTCTTAGAAAAGAGTTACGTGGGAAAGTTAGATTGGGGCTTTCGGTTCTTCCTGCAAAGACACCAAGATCGTCCTATTGTAGGAGGGGTCTGCCCCTGCCGCCCACAATTAAGCAAGCCAGAAGGCATTTTGGGGCTAAAGGTAACTCATTGTAGTAAACAACACGGTAGAAAATTGGGTACCGGTTTTAGCCAGTAAATCGCACCATGCAATGAAGATGTCAACGACCTTCAACTCACCTGAACCCCATTATACCATGATCATAATGCAACGTGTATGCCCAGAAGTTCAGTAAGTCCACTATAACAGGCTGAATTCTGGGAACGAACATGCGCAGAAAGCAAATGATGAATCACGGAGTCCTGCCAGTCTTAATTGGCAATCAACAATGCTCAGTCCTCTCAAAAAGTGCCCACCCAGAGCAAATAGGGAACAAAACCCCGAAGGCTTTGTCGCCAGGCCTTTTGAGCCACGCCTATCGTGCTCAGGCCTGCTTCCACGTCTCCAAGTGTACTTTCCCTTCTAACAAAGCCTGTCTTCTCTACAGTATTTCGTTGTCTCGCTCTATCCATTGTTCCAGACGTCAAGAATGGGATGACGTGCCGGGAGTGGATCGCTGCTCTCCGGTAACAGTGTCATCCTTTGTACCTTGTTCGCAATCATAGATTATACAATTGACTTAGTGTCATGGTCTTCATAATCTAATATCATCTAGAACGCATCCAAACTTGGCTGCTTTTTCTCCTTACACTAGAGTGATGTTTTTGAAAAGTTTATTCCAGTTTTAATTTGTCAGAACCTTCTTTATTATTATATTCGAGTTAAAGATGAAAGAGTCTCACGATTTTTCCATGGTAATCAATGGACAATTTCCTCTTTAAAATCACTAAATAATCCGAGTGTGTGTAAATGTCATAGTTGTCTACGATATTTTACCCAATGATTTTAGCATCCTAAGATACCTTTTCCTCAATAAATTATTATATAGCGGGCTAAAAATATCAATGCCTTTAATGGGAATTTTCTTCTCCATCAGTTAGTTGGCATTATTTGTTCAAAATGGTTTACAGCTTCTGCACTTGCCATGACTCCTTCAGTTTAGATATGTTATGGGGTGGGAGGGTTGTTTGTGGGTTTGTTTAGATTTTGAGCCTTTAAGTACTTTGGAACAGAAGTTGCGTTCAGCACGCTAGAACACAGAATTAAACTGCGCCCATCTAGTTTTCCAAAGGATTCGAGCCGAGTCTTGCCATTTTCGGCTGGGAGACATCATAATACAGATTTCTACCAAAAGGCTTCTAGTTAGTAAATCATAATTTCTACGTTTTCCTGAGGATACGCACAAAAGTCTAGTCAATAAAGGCCTGAGACATATTACACAGAACTTCTTGATGTACAGAGGACAGAATCATTACCTGAGAGTGGGGAATGCAGAAACAAGCATTCGAAGCACAGCTTTGGATTTCTGAAATTCCTTCTGAAAGCCCATTGCATAGACCTCAGCTTTGAAAGAAGATGTCTTCATTTGCAAGAGCCAGGCTTTTTTGAAAGAAATACGTATTATACAGAGCCCTAGATAAGCAAAGCTCAGAGCCTCGACATATGCATTTTTAGCCATACATAAGCAGGACCCAGGAGAGTATAATGCTGATTTCTCCCCCCAAGGTGGGACTAGGACCCTTCTTAAGCCAGGCACTGGGCTGGGCATAGTGTCAGCATGTGCTGGCGGGCCGGCAGTGCACTGCAAATTCGATGGTGCATTACATGTAAATGGGTTCACTTCAATTGCACAGTGCATCGCTTGTGTAACTCTATGAAAGTGACCCTGGAAAGAGGCTTGGATAGGCATGAGAGAGTATCAAAACAGGAAATGTGAAAGGTCATGAATGCCGGAGCAGAATGGCACCTGGCCTCCTATTCTACTTGGACCTTTGCGAAGGAGACATCCACTCAGTGCCCCACTGCAACAGGAAGAGTTCGGGGGAGGTGAGGAATGACAGCCTGGCACTTAGGGAAGAGAGACCCTGAGGCAGTGCCCTCGAGTTCTCCAAGGCTTTTTTATAGCAGGAGGGAGTTTCAGTTGCAGGCCCTAGGAAGAGACTCCATAGAAATGCCAAGAGGACTGATAACAAGGCAAGGCCTGGGATCGGGCAATCATGGCCCAGAGTGTGCAAGAAACCTGATTGAGACCATGGCAACACCTACCAGCACCAACTGCAGATGCCGGTATGTGCCGAAGGCCAAGATGGATCTGTTATACCATCCACCAAAGATGGAGAGAAGAAATGGTGGGCACCCAAAAGAGAGTGGGAGGAGCGGGCCAAGAGGACAGATCCACCTTCTTGGCTATAATCATCTGTAACTAGATCATTTCCTGAAGAAAATGAAGTGAGGGAAGCGGAGTGAGAAGCAGAGGAGGAGAGGGTAGAGGAGGAATTATGAATTGTGCATGGTTAGGAGCGCAGCGAAAGGAGAAGAAAAGCAAGGGGAGAAGTAGAGGAGGAAAAATAGGAGGAGGGTGAGGGAAGGTGGATGGGGAGGAGGAGAACGGGGGAAAAGTGGGAAGTCAAGAATGCCGTACAAGGGAAGACGTATGGGAGGAGAGCGCAGTCCTCATAAGGATATTGGATTTTGAATTTACACAATTTCAATGCCAAAAAATAAGTGGTTATTTACACGAATGTTTTAGTTTTAAACTAGAACAGATTTAGTCCCCTCAATGGGCAAGGTTCAATCATTTCTTCCCTCAGGTGAAAGAAAGGTTTATGAGTAGGTCGACATAAGTTATAGATAGGTAAGGTTATCTTGTGAACAAGTGAGTTAATGCTTGGAATTAGAAATCTGCTAGAAAATTGCAATGCGTGCAAAACTTCTAAGCGGTGTCAAACACTTGATGTCCAATGGGAAATTTCTCTTATTCTACATCTGAACTTCATGAAATAGTTGAAGCTATGACAAGAATCAGAGCTCTGCATGCCGAAAGATAAATGAAAAATAAAAAAAAAAGCTGACTTAAGTAAAAACTATAGATTTGTAATTACAAGATGTTTGGGAATCTCTCGTATCGATAAGCACCATCTGACTGCACCCAATGACACGGGAACAATTTCGAGCTCACCTGTCTTATGCAGAATCCGGGAAGAAGGAAGGGAGCACACCTCGGGAAGGGGAAGGAACTGTTCTCACAGGGAGGGGCAGCTCTGTTTGGCACACCTTTTCCCAAAAGCTCCCGGTCCCAAATGGAATAACCGCTTGCTTCTTCTTCTGTTCATGGGTCCTTAATCCCACCCTGTACCACTAGCTCTGGGTCTTGCCGCATCCGTGATCCTCCTTCTTGCAAAAGCTCATTCACTCAGACCAGTCTTTTCTCAGGTTGAGAAATCACAAAGCCAAGGGTCCTCACAACACTTGAGCTGACAGGACTTGTTGACTTACCTTGGTTCAGAAAAGGGCTTAAGGATGAAGCCAATTCAGGCTGTGTAGAAGGAAGGAGCTAGCCTTACTAAGAGGGCCAAAAATAGCAGAGAATGGGGAGGCGGAGGAGTTTTGTTCTGGGTCCCGAGACTTCCGTGGGCTGAAACTTCACTCTAACCCTTGACCTAGGGATCACTGTGAGCATAACGAGAAAGAAGGGGGTCAAAAGTTCGAGTTCCCCTCCATTGTAAGCCAAGAGAGATGTATCAGAATAAAAACACATCAAACCCAAATGAGTATAACGTAGCATTTATTTTAAAAGCTCGAAGAAGGTTGGAGTTTTATTCTGCATTATTTTTATCACGCAATTTCCAAAACGATGGGGAGGCATAAGCCGGTAGGTCACGTGGCTTTTTGCATAGTTCAACTCCACCGTGCTGTAGCTTATGTCAGCATCCACAGCCATGTTCACAAATCCACATCATTTCTCTACATGCCCAGTTGCCTACTGAGTAAATAGCTCTGAACATTTCTAGAGGCTACTTTAGGTTTTATGTGTTTATTGGCACTCTTTGGGATAGGTGATGGCTTGTTGGGAATGACATCGGAACATCCTTTATCCATGATTGGTCGACACAACAGATGTGCCCGGAAGAGAGCTCAACCAAGAATGCCAGAGAAAGATGTTGCAACCCAATTAATTCAGCAGACCCAGGGACATCTTTCTCCTGGTTGCTCCCCATAACACACACTTGTTTCCATTAGTAATCATAAGAGATTGCTCTCAGGACATCGTCTGACTTGAAACGCCAAGCTTCTTTTTTTTCTTTCGTTTTGTCATGAACATGGGTCTGTGTCCTGATCTATTCCTTTCCATTGGCATAGTGTCAATTCCTGTTTTAATTGTTAAATCGATAGCCTAGGTGTTCATGTATCGTACGGAAAGACCGCTATCATGGTGATTCCAAACTCTTCCTTGTACTGAATAATCGGCTCATTCATGGCAAACTTCTGTTGGCGTTCATGACTATATTTGCACTGAATGCATAGATTTATTTGTTTTTTCATACCTTTTCATCCTTAGAGGAGTATATAACGTCTTCATTTGCGTGTTTAAGTTGTATCTCTTCTTTTCACAAATTATCTCGTGATTGACTTGCTTATTCTATAGAGACGTGAACTTAAGGCAGCTGTCCAATTGCCATATGTAACTAAGTTATAGTGTACCAAGAAAAGGAAATGAAATTGGACAGGAGCACTGTAAAGACGACAAGCCATGCGCTCGACATTAGTCCCCTCCCATCCTGTAAAAATCCATGCCCTATCTCTGGGCAATACCCACAGGCATCACATTTGAATATTAACTATATTGTTGTTCTGTACCAGAGACTTGCAAGGTAATGTGGCTTGAGGATTGTGACTACCCACAGTCATTTTTTTCTACAACTAAATACCCCATATCAGGGAATTGGCATTTTCCAGAAGCAGCGGTTTAAGTGCCATGGTCAAGGTTGAATCTAGAGATGGAGAAAGACTAATAAAATCCTACCTGAAACCGAGTTCCCTTGCGACTCTCTCTGAGTAATCAGATCTTGAAGCCAGAATCACTTACCACTGCCCAGTTGACCTGTTGAAACACAATGAACAGCATTAGGACATTTTGGTACCTGCTTCCGCGGTAGAAGATGTCAGCGGGGAGAGTTTGCTCAAGCCTATGAAGAGTCCCGAGGCCAAGATAGCTGAGTGTCCAGGGAACAGAAAAGCAGATGAGCAGACGATTCCGAGTCATAGATAATATCTGCTTTCCCTCCTGCAAGATCTCCCTTGCTATTCTCAGGCCTGATCACGAAGTAACCCAAGTGGTTGTTGCCAGGCCTTGGCTCATACATACAGGTGTGATGACACTGCTCTGAAGGTCACTATGAGGCGTGAAGACACGCCTTGGTGCCTAACCAATCAGGCCCTGGGACTCAGGGAAATAGTGGGAGGGGGAGAGAGGGAACTGGTCCTCACCCTCCTCGCCATCCCTTCTCGAACAATTGCTGCTCCTGCAGGAACCGAGGATGATCAGTGGTCTGGGAGAGAAAACATGCAGATACACCAAGACAGTTTTGCATTTTCGTCTGCCCTCAACAAACAGATTGAGCTAAGGAACTCTAACCCTGATGTGTAATGTCATGCTTAGGACTGTCATTTGTCCAAAGTAGTAAAAATACAACGCATACAGAAGGTGTTAGGTACACGGGCACAAGAGACAGGTGATCCGATTTCCAGTCCCATTCCTGTTCGATCTTGAGCAAATGCCATCAACTCTGATCCTCTTTGCAAAGTAGGGATCACAACAGCGACTTCACTCTTAGGGGTTTCTGAAGATCAGATAAGATGAGACAGTAGTACCCCCTCATGTACGGTTTGGCTCCGAGCGTTATGTTAACTTTGGTCAACTGCGGTACGAAAATATTAAATGGAAACTTTCGGAAATTAGCAATTCACATATGTGATACCTGTCTCCTCTCTTCTAGCCACTCTCGGCCCCTGACCGTATTCAGCCCTGAACCAGAAGTAACCCAGGTGCTGGCGATCGGTGCTCAGATCTTGCCTTTGAGTGCGGTCACAAAGTTATGAGTGCCAATTTGAGTCGCCTCTATTCCTCTTGGTACTTCAGCTATCTGGCCCTGGGTCTTAGAGAAGGGCAGTGGGATAAGGAGAGAGAGTTTTTTTTTTTGCTCCCCCTTGCTCTCTAATTCGGACGAACTGTGATTTCTTCAGGAAATGCAGCTGCTCAAAATGACTCCATGGTCTGGGGAACACTCACATACACATTTACATGGTATTTACCAGATGAATTGACTAGATAAACCCCAACCTAGATGGGAAATAGCTATGAGGAGAACTAGCATTTGCCCACATTAGTAACATGCTGCTGTACACAGAAGTGCTTAGGAGCAGAAGCTCAAGAGACCGTCTGCTTGTTTTCGAATCCCAGTACTGTGTGACCTCGGGCAAGTCTTTTAAACTCTCGGATCCACATGTTCCCCCTTTGTAAAGTGGGGATGATAGCTAGACTTCCTCCCTTAGGTGTTTGTGAGGTTCTTGGCTATGCAAATCCTTGTGTTCACAGAAGTGTGAACATTCCATCGTAACCCTGCAAGTTCTGCAAACACCTGCTCTTGAGAACCTCAGCTGGAATGATTCAGCATGAGCCATGTTCCCAGAGAGTTGGGCCAACAACCCTTGCACCCATGCATTAGCTCACTTCCAGTTCTCACTTTGGCCTGAGATGCTGAAGACTGCCTGGGTCACAGATGGATGTAAGTCTGGGCCTCTAGGCTGGAAGCACTTCTCAGAGCGTTAAAATGGTATTCAGGGAGCCGTTACACCAACTCACGTACAAGGTGATGAGATTCCATAGCCTAGGTACGTACCAAACTTTGGCCTCTGTCTACAGTGACTTTGTGATGGCTGCTGCATATGCCTCTGTTGCAACAGAGTTCCTGATCCTCAGGGCCATTAGGGAAAAAACTCGTTGTACCCCGTGGGAGAACCAAGCCATTCCAACATGACTTAAGCACAGAATTCTTAAATCTAGTGAACCAATCATTGCCTTCGATGAGCCCCCTGACTCTGATGATAATGATTTGTAATTCTGTGGAAGAAGAATTTTATAAATATCATCAGGGGAGCGGGGACCCCTGAAGTATATCTAATACCTACCGAAAACAAGCAACAAACTAATCTGGATAAAGGGGGAAGAATTAAAACAAAAAACGAAAAACAAAAAACTGAAAGACAGGTTCACAGTCTCACCAAGTGGGAAATGCGTTTCCTAGAATAACAGGTAGGATGGAGTAAGTTGTGTACTGACATACCAATCCTTAGTTGAAAATATGGCAAGTCAAAATGCATTTACCACACCTAAACTACCAAACACCATAGCTTAGCCTACCCTACCTTAAATAAGCCCGGAGTGGTTACATTTGGGCAGTATCTGCAGTAGTTGCCTACCTCTTCCTCTCCTCAGAAGCAGGAGAAACAATTGAGTGTTTTGTAGACACGATGTGATGCGGAAACCCAAAACGCGATGTCCAAAAAGCGCTGCAACGCAAAGGACAGTAAATATCGGCAGTTGACCCTCATGTTCGTGCGTCCGTCGGGGAGCTGTGGCTCACTATCCCTTGCCAGCACCACGAGAGAATATCATACCTCACATCACTAGCCAGGAAAAGAGGAAAATTGAAAATCCGAGGTACAGTTTCCATGGAGTGTGCATCAATTTCACACCAAAGCAAGGTCTAAAAGACGTTAAGTCGAACCATCTTATGTTGGGGACCCTTCTGTACAATAAAACGATAAAAAGATGTCCGTTGGCAATTATGCCTCTGATTTTGGGATAAATTTAGCATCCGATAAAATGCACCACCTGGTAAACCCTCATAACATAATCTATACTGGGGCTCAAAGTCCCGTTGCGCCTGTACTTTGGGGATCACGCTAAATATAAACAAACTACACCCTGTACTCTGAGGGCAGTTACCAAACATAAAACAGAGAGTGGATGAGTATAACTCAGCCTGAATTTGGAATTTTGGCTTCGCTTCAATATTCCACAGCCATAGTGCCCACTGGCCTGAAATATCCCAAGTGGGCACGGACACTCGGACCCTATGAGTAAAAAATGAAAATGACGTCTTTGGCACCTACAACGGGCTTGAGGAAACAGGACACCACTGAACTCCCTTCCACCCACCTCAAAATGGTTGGTGAAGCCCAATCAAAATTAAAGGAGGGCCTTTGAGATTTGAAACCCAGTATGAATGATCTATTGATAAATGTTCATTATTGCCCCTTTGTGTGCATTGAAGAGACGACTTGCCCAGAGTCTGGACTGAAATTGGAAAAAAAAGGAACGGTCCTTCATGGTGGAGTTCCTCAAAATTGATGTCAAGGGCCACTCCTTAAATCCCCTGTACCAGTTCTCTGTTACAGGAATAACAAATCGCCACAACTACTTTTTAACACATCATTTCATCAGTTCTGAGTTGTGCAGACAGCACATAGCTCGTTGAAAACTATTACTTAAACCATTTATGTTGATCCTTTCAGATGAACCCACCTTGAATGTGGCCCCGTCTGACACATGGCCCTAGAATTTGTCCACATTGCATATATCGTGCACTCTTATGAGTGCCCTCCTGCCACCTTTTCAGTACGCAAACACGGAGACATTCTTTTACACCTCCTAAAATCTCTGGACCATCTACGATAGCCAGAATTCACCCATGACCTTCTGATGCACTTGGCACCGTGCTATATGCCAGAAGAATGGCGATCGTTGGGCGCACACTGGACTCTCCTGGATATAGGCCCTAAGCCTATTACTTTCCATCCTCTGCACAGAGCTACCAAATCTGCATTGCGTCATGGAAACAGCACGCCACAAGCTTGGCATAGACACCAAGATCTCCTTACTGCATGATAGATCCCAATAGGGCCCCTCTGGCATATCCCATCTGCAGGAGAGGGTGGCTTTCACTTCCTTTCCATTGTTTGACTCATGCTACAACTGCTGAAGTTGGTCATCCCTGTCCTGGAATCCTTGACTTAATGGGAAGGACTTTGGGATAACCGACTGAAAAGTAATGGGAATTTGTACAGGTTATCAGTATCATCGTGCATGATGGATCTTGAGCAAGAAGATTCTAAAAAGCATGAAACTGAAGGATCTGTCACGACTGATTGAATTTCAGGCAGTTTTCTCAGCAATAGATTCCCTTGCCATCAAGTCCTAGAATCTGAAAATTATGACAGACAGTTCAGCCAATGCCAAAGATCTGGCCGTCTGATACAACCAATGGCAGCTTCAAAAAGTCCTTATCCAATGTTGCCTTCAACAAGGTAATGTTCTCTTGAAATTTTTGGCCTCCTAGAGGCAAAAACCATATGTCAGGTATGCAAGGCTGGTGCAACATTTGAAGATTGATTAATGTACTCCGTCACATCGAGGATAAAAGGTGGAAATAGAAAACCGATCCCACAATGGAGAGGCCCAGGAAGAGCATCGGCCCGGTTAGTGGAGACACTTGAGATTTCATGGGCCTTCTACAGCTAATGACAGGAGAAAGAGGGGCAGCCACAAAGCCCTGCACGTTCTAATCTTTCCTGCTGAAACAGGTGGGAGAGGCTCAGAGGGCATTGCCGGGGGATAATCGTCAGCTAAGCACACCCAAGCGCCGCAGTGACATCTATGTTGATGCAGTCTGTGTCATTGGTTTCTTCCATAAAACCCAATGCCTTGAGACAATGCTTGGGAACACCATTTGGACTGTTGGTCCACAGAGCCAACACTTTCATCGACGCTGGAAACAGGGCTCTGTTCCACACAACACATGCACCTGACATATACTCTGGAAACTGTGCCAGGATGCAGAGACACAATTTTAAAAAGGGCACAGTCATCCTCCAGACATAACAACCCACGATGCAGCCCCAAGGTGACCCAGACTAAAAGAATGTGGTATGCAGGGTGAGCTATCCTCTCAGTAAACTGCATCTGTTTCCTGCATACCCTGATTTATTCTCCAGCATTTAGGTTTTACAACTTTCAAAACTATGGAAGAGTCGAGGTAATACTACAAAGAACACCTATATACCATTTGCCCAGACTGAGAAATTGTTTCAACTTTCCTATTTTTGATATGGTCACAAAAACTAAATCTCTCTCTCTCTCTCTCTCTCTCTCTCTGTCTCTCTCTTCTTTCAACTCTCTCTCTCTCTCTCTTTCTTTCAGTTGTTCTAACACAGGCATACATTTCTACAAGTACTGTTCTGTCAGTCCAAAAAATCCCCCAATTGTCCTAATATTGACATGGGACATCACCTGTAAAATTCTGCATCTTTTAGCGGGAAATGATACGGGACATCTCTTGCAGAGTTCCTAGTTTTTTGGTTTTCTTTTTTTTTAGTAAACCTAAATAAGTTTTCTTCCCTCCTTTCTGTGGGACAAAGGCCCTCTCCCCCAAATCCAGATAATGACCCTGAAACTGGTAACTCACCTCCTCTGGCTTTTGTAATGACCATCGGACCACCATGGGGGAATGGACCTAGTGAAAGCAGGGTCCTTAGCTTCTGAGAAGGGAAGGGACTTTGGGACAAAGGTTTTTTTTATTCTTTGAGATATATATTAACCCAGACTGTTCTCCTTTACTCACATGTTTGGTAAAACAATAGTAGAAAGTAATACATAGATTTAGATAACAACATTGTATCTTTTCCTTGTCAAGTGACTGGGGCAGCACTTCAGTAGAAACCCAAGATCCCCGGCATGACTGAGGCAGAAAGGGACAGAGCTCCGTGAAACCCCAATCGACAGGGACGATGAACCTTCTCAGCAGGAAGCAGATACAGAAAAAGAGACCTCCGGTCCCTCAATATCGCTATTAAGAAGAAACGAGTTCATGGCTCTTAGAAAAGAGTGAGGCAGGAAAGTGAGATCTGGGCTTTAGGGTCTAACTGCAAAGACACCGAAGTCGTCCTATTGTCAGAAGTGTCTACCCCTGCCCGCCCACAATTAAGCAATCCAGAAGGCATTTTGGGGCTAAAGGTAACTCATAGCAGTAAACAAGAAGGCAGAAAATTGGGTAGGGGTTTTAGCCAGTCAATCGCAGCGTGCAATGAAGACGTCAACGACCTTCAACTCACCTGAACCCCATTATACCATGATCATAAGGCGACACGTATGCCCAGAAGTTCATTAAGTCCATTAAAACAGGCTGAATTCTGGGGACGAACATGCGCAGAAAGCAAATGATGAATCACGGAGTCCTGAAGTCATAATTGTCAATCGAGAATGCTCAGTCCTGTCAAAAAGTGCCCACCCAGAGCAAATAGGGAACAAAACCCCGAAGGCTTTGTCACCAGGCCTTTTGAGCCACGCCTCTCTTGCTCAGACCTGCTTCTACATCTCCAAGTGTCCTTTCCCTTCTAACGAAGCTTGTCTTCTCTACACTATTTCGTTGTCTCCCTCACTCCATTGTTCCAGACGTCAAGAATGGGATGACGTGCCGGGAGAGGATCCCTGCTCTCCGGGAACCGTGTCATCCTTTGTACCTCGTTCCTAATCAAAGATTATACAATACACTTAGTGTCATGGTCTTCATAATCTGATATCATCTAGAATGCATCCAAACTTGGCTGCTTTTTCTCCTTACACAATAGTGATGATTTTGAAAAGTTTATTCCAATTTTAATTGGTCAGAATCTTCTTGATTATTACATTGGAGTTAAAGATGAAAGAGTCTCACGATTTCTCCATGGTAATCAACGGACAATTTCCTCTTTATAATCACTAAGTAATCGGAGCGTGTGTAAATGTCATAGTTTTTACGATCTTTTACCCAATGATTTTGCATCCAAAGAAAACTTTTTCCTCAACAAATTATCAAGTGGGCTAAAAATATGAATACTTTTAACGAATATTTTCTTCTCCATCAGTGAGCTGGCATTATTTTCTCAAAATGGTTTACATTTTCTGCACTTGCAAAGAATCTTTCAGCTTAGGTATGTTATGGGGTGGGGTTTTTTTTGTGGGTTTGTTTAGATTTTATGCCTTTTATGTGTTTATTGGCCCTCTTGTGGATAGGTGAGGGCTTGTTGGGAATGACATCGGAATGTCCTTGTCCCATGATTGGTCGACAACACAGATGTCCCCGGAAGAGAGCTCAACCGAGAAAGCCTGAGAAAGATGATGCGACCCACTTAATCCAGTAGACCCAGGGGTGTCATTCTCCTGGCTCCTCACCAACACACACACTTGTTTCCAGTAGTAATCACAAGAGATTGCTCTGAGGGCATCGTCTTACTTGAAATGCCAAGTTTATTTTTTTTTTCCTTTTATCATGAACATGGGTCTGGGTCCTGATCTATCTTTTCCATTGACAGAGTGTCAATCCCTGTTTTAATTGTTAAATTGATAGCCTAGATGTTCATATATCATAGGGAAAGAACGCTATCATGGTTATTCCAAAATGTGTTCTCTTCCGTGTACTGAATAATTGGCTCATTCATGGCAAACTTCTGTTGGCTTTCATGACTATACTGCACTGAATGCATAGGTTTATTTGTTATTTCAAACCTCAATCTTAGAGGAGTATATACCATCTTCTTTTCCGTGTTTTAGTTGTATCTCTCATTTTCGCAAATTATCTCATGATTGACTTACTTATTCTATAGAGACGTGAACTTAAGGCAGCTGTCCAATTGCCATATGTAACTAAGTTATAGTGTATCAAGAAAAGGAAATGAAATTGGACAGGAGCACTTTAATAGACAACAAGCCATGTGCTCGGCCTTGGTCCCCTCCCATTCTGTAAAAAACCATGCCCTATCTCGGGGCAATACCCATAGACGTCACATTTGAATGTCAACTATATCGTTGTTCTGTACCAGAAATTTTCAAGGTAATGTGGCTTGAGATTTGTGACTACTCACAGCCCTGTTATCTACAAGTAAACACCCCATATCAGGGAATTGGCATTTTCCAAAAGCAGCGTTTTAAGTGCCATGGCTCAGGTTGAACCTAGAGATGAAGAAAGAGGAATAAAATCCTACCAGACACCGAGTTCCCATGTGACTCTCTCTGAGTGATCAGATCTTGAAGCCAGAATCGCTGAACACTGCCCAGTTGATCTCATGAAACACAATGAACAGCATTAGGACATTTTGGTAACTGCTCTCACGGGAGAAGTTTTAAGTGGGGAGAGTTTGCTCAAGCCTATGAAGAGTGCTGAGGCCAAGACAGCTGAGTGTCCAGGGAACAGAGAAGCAGATGAGCAGACAATACCCAGTCATAGGTAATATCTGCTTCCCCTCTAGCAGCACCTCCCTTACTATTCTCAGGCCTGATCACGAAGTAACCGAAGTGGTTGTGGCCAGGCCTTGGCTCATATCAACAGATGTGATGACTCGGCTCTGAAGGTCATTGGGAGGCGTGATTACACATCTAGCTGCCTAACCAATTGGACCCAGGGACTCAGGCAAATAGTGGGAGGGGGAGGGACGGGACTGTTCTTCTTCCTCCTTGCCTTCCCTTCTAGATGAATTGCTGCTCCTGAGGAACTGAGCCTGCTCAGTTGTCTGGGAGAGAAAACATGCAGATACACCAAGACAATGTGGCATTTTCGTCTGCCATCAACACACCGATTGAGCTGAGTAACTCCAAACCTGATGTTTAATGTCAGGTTGAAGTATTTCATTTGTCCAAATTAGTAAAAATACAATGCATACAGAAGGCATTAGGGACACGGGCTCAAGAGACAGGTGATCCGATTTCCATTCCCTGTTCTCTGCGATCTTGGGCAAATGCCATCAACTCTGATCCTCTTTGCAAAGTAGGGATCACAACAGCTACTCCATTCTTAGGAGTTTCTGAAGATCAGATGAGACGAGACAGTAGTCCTCACTCATGTACGGTTTGGCTCCTAGCGATATGTTAACTTTGGTCAACTGCGGTCCGAAAATATTAAATGGAAACTTTCAGAAATAAGGAATTCACATATGTCATGCCTGTGTCTTCCCTTCTAGCAGCTCTCAGTCACTCACCCTATTCAGCCCCGAAGCAGAAGTAACACAGATCCTGGCGATCAGTGTTCAGATCTTGCCTTTGAGTGCGGTCACAAAGTTCTGAGAGCTCTTGTGAGTCGCCTGATTCATCTTGGTGCTCAGGCTATCAGGCCCTGAGGATTAGAGAAAGGCCATGGGATAAGGAGAAAGGGAGTTATTTTGCTCCTCCTTTGCTCTCTAATCTGGACCAACTGTTTTTCCTGTAGGAAATGCAGCTGCTCAGAATGACTCCACGGTCTGGGTAACACTCAAATACACATTTGCATGGTATTTACCAGATGAATTGACTAGATAAACCCCACCCTAGATGGGAAATAGCTATGAGGAGAACTAGAATTTGCCCACATTATTAACATGCTGCTGTACGCATAAGTGGTTAGGAGCAGAAGCTCGAGAGATAGGCTGCTTGTGTGACCTCGGGCAACTCTTTTGACCTCTTGAATCCAAACGTTCCCCCTTTGTAAAGTGGTCATGACAGCTACATTTCCTCCCTTAGGTGTTTGTGAGTTTGTTGGCTATGCGTGAACATTCCATCGTATCCCTGAAATTTCTGCCAACACCTGCCGTTGAAAACCTCAGGAGGAATGAGTCAGCAAGTGCCATGTTCCCAGAGAGCTGGGCCAACCACCCTTGCAGCCATGCATTTGCTCAGTTCCAGTTCTCACTGGATGGGAATGCTAAAGTCTGCCTGGGACACAAATGGCTGAGATTCTGGGCCTCTATGATGGAAGGTCTGCTGATTGCGGTACTTATGGTATTGAGGTTGTCGTTACCCCAACTCAGGTGCAAGATGATGAGATTCCATAGCCTACTTACGTACCAAAATTTGGCCTCTGTCTGCAGTGCATTTGTGATGGCTGCCGCCTATGCCTCTGTTGGAACACAGTTCCTAATTCTCAGGACCATTATGGAAATCACTCGTTGTACCCCTTGTCACAACCGAGCCCTTCCAACATGACTTAATCCCATAATCCTTAAACCTAGTGAAGCAATCATTGCTGTCAATGAGCCCCCTGAGTCTGATGATAATGATTTGAGATTCTCTGGAAGAAGAATTTGTAAATATGATCAGATTATTGAGGAACCCTGAAGTTTGTCTAGTACCTACCGAAAACAATCAACAAACTAATCTGGAGAAAGGGGGAAGAAATAAAAAATTGAAAAAAAAAAAAACAATGCTGAAAGACAGGTTCACAGTTATACCCAGAGGGAAATCCTTTTCTTAGAATAGCAGATAGGATAGGGTAAGTTTTGTCATGACCAACCAATCCTTAGTTAAAAATATGGCAAGTCAAAATGCATTTACTAAACCTACACTACCAAACATCATATCTTAGCCTAGCCCACCTTAAATAGGCCCGGCGCGCTTATATTTGGGTAGTATCTGCAGTAATTACCTTCCTCTTCTTCTCATCGGAAGAAGGAGACACAGTTGATTGTTTTGTAGACACGATGGGATGCGGAACCCCGAAACGCGATGTCCAAAAAGCACTGCAACGCAAAGGATACTACATGTCAGCAGGTGACCCTTGTGTTCGTGCTGCTATTGGAGAGCTGAGGCTATCGCTGGCCAGCACCATGAGAGAATATCATACCTCACATCGCTAGCCAGGAAAAGAGGAAAATTCAAAATTCGAGGTACAGTTTCCACTGAATGTGCATCATATTCGTACCATTCCAAGGTCAAAAAGTCGTTAAGTCAAACCATCTAAAGTTGGGGACCCTTCTGTACAATAAAATGATAAAAAGATATCGGTTGGCAATTATGCCTCTAAATGTATGATAAATTTAGTACCCGCAAAAATGCAATACCTGGTAAATCCTTATTATCAAATCAGAACTGGGGCTCAAAGTCCAGTTGCATCTGTTCTTTGGGGATCCCGCTTATTATAAAGAAACTACCCCCTGTATTCTGAGGGCAGGTACCAAACATAAAATAGAGAGTACATGAGTATCACTCAGCCTGAACATTGGGACTTTTGCTTCGCTTCAATTTTCAATAGCCACAGTGCCCACTGCCCTGAAATATCCAAAGTGGGCCCGGACACTGGGACCCTCTGAGTAAAAACTGAAAATGAAGTCTTTGGCACCTACGACGGGCTTGAGGAAACAGGACCCCATGGAATTCCCTTCTTCCCACCCCGAAATGGTGGGTGAATCCCGATTAAATTAAAGGAGGGCCTTTGAGATTTGAAACCTAGTATGCATGATCTATTGAAAAATATTCATTATTGCCACTTGGTCTCCATAGAACAGACGTATTTGGCCAGTCTAACAGTCTAAGAGTCTAGTATGAATCTTGGAAAAAAAAAAGGAATGATCCCTCATGGTGGAGTTTCTCGACCTTGATGTCAAGGGCCACTCATTAATTCCCCTGTACCGGATTTCTATTACAGCTATAACAAACCGCCACAAACTCAGAAGCTTAAAAGAACACAAACGTATTATAGTTTTGAAAGTCAGCTTTCTAAAATGGGTTGGCAGCCCTGTGTTCCTTATCGCACTGTGATAATCCATTCTCTCCCTTTGCCAGTTTCCATACGCTGCCCACGTTCACTGGCTTGTAGTTCCCATCACTGCAACCTCTACTTCTGTAGTCACGTCTGCTCCCTTGACTCTGACAGAGCTATTGACCGAAAAGGTCAGTAACCACCACGTTAAAAAAAGAAAACTAATTTTTAACATATCATTTCATCAGTTGTGAGTACTGCAGACAGCACATGGCTCGGTGAAAACTATTAGTTAAATCATTATGTTGATCCTTTCGGATAAACCCACCTTGAATGGGGACCACACTGACACATGGCCCTAGAATTTGTCCAAATTGCAATATAATGCGCACTCTTATGAGTGCCCCTTCAGCCAACATTTCACTATGCAAAACTTGCAGACATTCCTTTGTCCCTCTAGAAATCTCCGGACCATCTACGATAGCCAGAAGTTACCCATGAACTTCTGATGCACTTGGCCCCGTGCCATATGCCAGAAGCAGGCAATCGTTGGCCGCATACTGGATTGTCCTGGAAATAGGCCCTAAGCCCGTTATTTTCAATCCTCTGCACAGAGCCACCAATTCTGCCTTGGGTCATGGAAACACACCCCACAAGCTTGGCACAGACACCGAGATCTCCTTATTGCATGATAGAGCACAATAGGGCCCCTCTGGCATATCCCCCCTGCAGGATAGGGTGGATTTCTCTGCACTTCTGTTGTTTGATACATGCCACAAGTGCTGAAGTTGGCCACACCTCTCCTGCAATCATTGACTTAATGGGAAGGACTTTGGAATCAACCGACTAAAAAGTAAAGGGAATTTATACAGGTTATCAGCATCATCGAGCATGATGGAGCTTGAGGAAGAAGTTTCTAAAAAGCTAGAAAATCAAGGATGTGCACCACTGATTGAATTTCAGGCATTGGTCTCAGCCCTGGATTCCCTTGCCAACAAGGTCTCGAATCTGAAAATTATGACAGACCCTTTCGCCATTGCCAGAGATATGGCTGTCCGATACAACCAAAGGCAGCTTAAAAAAGTCCTTATGCAAGGTTGCTTTCAACAAGGTAACTTCTTTATCCAAGGTTGCTTTCAAAAAGGTAATGTTCTCTGGAAATTTTTGGCCTCCAAGACGCCGAAAAACTAAATCAGGTATGCAAGGCTGGTTCAACATTTGAAGATTGATTAATCTACTCCGTCACATCGAGGATAAAGGGTGGAAACAGAAAACCTGATCGCACACTGGAGAGGCCCAGGAAGAGCACCGGCCCAGTTAGTGCAGACACTTGGGATTTCATGTGTCTTCTAGGAGTAATGACAGGAGAAAGGGGGGCAGCCACTGAGCCCTGCAAGTTTTGCACTTTCCTCCTGAAACTGGTGGGAGAGGCTCAGCAGGCATTGCCGGGGGGCGATTGTCAGCTAAGCACACCCAAGCGCTGCGGTGACATCTATGTTGATGCAGTCTGTGTCATGTGTTTCTTCCAGAAAACCCAATGAATTGAGATAATGCTTGGGAACACCATTTGGATTGTTGTTCCCCAGAGCTGACTCTATCCTTGCCGCTGGAAACAGGGCTCTGTTCCACACAACACATAGACCTGACATATACTCTGGAACATGTGCCAGGATGCAGAGACACAATTTTGTAAAGGGTACAGTCATCCTAGAGACATAACAGGCCACGATGCAGTCCCAAGGTGACCCAGACTAACAGAACGTGGTATGCAGTGTTACATCTCCTCTCAGTTACCTGCATCGGTTTCTTGCATACCCTGATTTATTCTCCAGAATTTAGGTTTTACAACTTTCAAACCAATGGAAGAGTTGAGGTAATACTACAAAGAACACCTATATAACGTTTGCCTAGACGGAGCAATTGTCAACCTTTCCTATTTTTGATCCTGTCACAAAAACTAAATCTCTCTGTCTCTCTCTGTCTCTCCCTCTCTATCTCTCTCTCTGTCTCTCTATCTCTCTTTCTTTGTATCTCTGTCTCTGTCTCTCTCTCTCTCTCTCTTTCTTTCGGTTGTTCTCACACAGGCATACATTCGGTCGACTGTGGTCTGAAAATATTAAATGGAAACTTCTGTAAATAAGCAATTCGCATATGTGATACCTGTCTCCTCTCTTCTGGCAACTCTTGGTTACTCACCTTATTCAGCCCCAAACCAGATTTAACCCAGGTGCTGGCGATCAGTGTTCAGATCTTTCCTTTGAGTGTGCTCACAAAGTTCTGAGAGCCAATGTGAGTCGCCCCTATTCCTCTTGGTGCTTCAGCTATCAGGCCATGGGACTTACAGAAAGGCAGTGTGATAAGCAGAAAGGGAATTATTTTGCTCCTTCTTTGCTCTCTAATCCAGACCATCTCTGATTCCTGTAGGAAATGCAGCAGCTCAGAATGTCTCCACGGTCTGAGTAACATTCAAATACAACTTCTCATGGTATTTACCAGATGAATTGACTAGATAAAACCCAACCTAGATGGGAAATAGCTATGAGGAGAACTAGCATTTGCCCACATTAGTAACATGCTTCTGTACACAGAAATGGTAGGAGCAGAGGCTCGAGAGACAGGCTGCTTGTATTCCAATCCCGGTTCTGTGTGACCTCGGGGAAGTCTTTTGACCTATCGGATCCACATGTACCCCCTTTGTTAAGTGGGGATGACAGCTACACTTCCTCCCTTAGGTGTTTGTGAGGTTGTTGGCTATGCAACTGCTTGTATTCAATCAAGTGTGTACATTCGATCGTATCCCTGAAATATTTGCCAACATCTGCTGTTGAGAACCTCAGCTGGAATGAATCAGCATGCACCATGTTCTCAGAGAGCTGGGCCAACAATCCTTGGAGACATGCATTAGATCAGTTCAGTCCTCACTAGAGCCCGAGATGCTGAAGTCTGCCTGGGACACAGATTTCTGTAAGTCTGTGCCTCTAGGCTGGAAGCACTGCTGCTGGCGGTACTCATGGTTTTCAGGGAGTCATTACCCCAACTGAGGTACAAGGTGATAAGGTTCCATATCCTACGCATGTACCAAATTTCGGCCTCTGTCTACAGTGCCTTCATGATGGCTGCTGCCTATGCATGTGTTGCAAAAGAGTTCTTGATCCTCAGGGCCATTAAGGAAAACACTCGTTGTACCCCGTGGCACAACAAAGCCATTCCAACATGACTTCAGCCCAGAATCCATAAACCTAGTGAAGCAATCATTGCCGTCGATGAGGCCCTTGAGTATGATGATAATGATTTGCGATTCTCTGGAAGAAAAATTTTATAAATATGATCAGGGTAGTGGGGACCCCCGAAGTATGTCTAGTACCTACTGAAAACAAACAGCAAACTGATCTGGATAAAGAGGGAAGAAATAAAAAATAAAATAAAAAAAACTGAAAGACAGGTTCAGGGTCTGATTAAGTGGGAAATCGTTTTCCTAGGAAAACAGATAGGATGTGGTAAGTTTTCTCCTCACAAACCAATCCTTAGTTGAAAATACAGCAAGTGAAAATGCATTTACTACACCTAAACTACTAAACATCATAGCTTAGCCTAGCCTACCTTAAATAGGCCCGGAGCGCTTACATTTGGGCTGTATCTGCAGTAACTGCGAACCTCTTCTTCTCAACGGAAACAGCAGACACAGCTGAGTGTTTTGTAGACATGACGGGATGGGGAAACCCGACACGCGAGGTCCAAAATGCCCTGCAATGCAAAGGATACTACGTATCGGCAGTTGACGGTCGTCTTCGTTGGGATGTTGGGGAGCCGAGGCTCTCTATCATTGCCCAGCACAACGAGAGAATATCATACCTCATATCGCTAGCCAGGAAAAGAGGAAAATTCAAAATTCGAGGTACAGTTTCCACAGAATGTGCATCATTTTCGCAACATCGAGAGGTTAAAAGTCGTTAAGTTGAACCATCTTACATTGGGGAGCCTTCTGTACCATAAAACGAAAAAAAGTTGTCGGTTGGCAATTTTGCCTCTGAGTTTGGGAAAAATTTAGCATCCGCTAAAACCCACCACCTGGTAACCCCTCATTACTTAATCGGTACTGGGGCTCAACATCCCGTTGCGCCTCTACTTTGGGGATCCTGCTAACTATAAACAAACTAGTCCTTATAATCTGGGGGCAGTTACCAAACATAAAATAGAGAGTACATGAGTATAATTGGCCACAAGTCCTGAAGTTGTTCATCCCTCTCCGGCGATTCTTGACTTAATGGGAAGAACTTTGTTATCAACCGACTGAAAAGTAAAGGGAAATTTTACAGGTTATCGGCACCATCGTGGATGATGGAGCTTGCACAAAACTTTCTAAACAGCATGAAACTCAAGGATCTGCACAACTGATTGAATTTCAAGCAGGTGTCTCAGCCCTGCATTACCTTGCCAACAAGTCCTCGAATCTGAAAATTGTGACAGATCCTTTGACCATTGCCAAAGAACTGGCCATCTGATACAACCAATGGCAGCTTAAAAACGTCCACATCCAAGGTTGCTTTCAACAAGGTAACGTTCTCTGGAAATTTTTGGCCTCCTAGACGCCAAAAACATAAATCAGGTATGCAAGGCTTGTTCAACCTTTGAAGATTGATTAGTGCGATCAGTCACATCAAGGATAACGGGTGGAAATAGAAAACCCGATCCCAGAGTGGAGAGGCCCAGGAAGAGCATCGACCTGGTTAGTGGAGACACTTGAGATTTCATCACATTTCTAGGAGAAATGACAGGAGAAGAAGGGGCCAGCACTAAGCCCTGCAAGTTCTGCTCTTTCCCACTGAAACAGGTGGCAGAGGCTCAGAGGGCATTGCCGGGGGACGATCGTCAGCTAAGCACACCCAAGCGCTGCGATGACATCTATGTTGATGCAGTCTGTGTCATTTGTTTCTTCCAGAAAACCAAATGCCTTGAGACAATGCTTGGGAACACCATTTGCATTGTTGGTCCACAGAGCCAACACTTTCATTACCGCTGGAAACAGGGCTCTGTTCCACACAACACGTGGACCTGACACATACACTGGAAACTGTGCCAGGATGCAGAGACACAATTTTGAAAGGGGAAGAGTCATCCTCCAGACATAACAGCCCACCATGCAGCCCCAAAGTGACCCAGATTAACAGAATGTGGTATGCAGAGTGTGCTCTCCTCTCAGTTACCTGCATGTGTTTCCTGCACACCCTGATTTATTCTCCAGCATTTAGGTTTTACAACTTTGAAGCCTATGGAAGAGTTGAGGTAATACTACAAAGAACACCTATATACCCTTTGCCTACACTGAGCAATTGTTTCAACTTTCCTATTTTTATCCCATCACACAAACTAATTCTCTTTCTCTTTCTCTCTCTCTCTCTCTCTCTCTCTCTCCCTCCCTCCCTCACTTCACTCACTCTCTCCGACTCTCTCTCTCTTTCGGGTGTACTTACACAGGCATACATTATTACAGTTACATTTCTGTCATTCCAAAAATCCCCCAATGGTCCTAATATTGATACGGGACATCACGTTTAAAATTCTGCAACTTACAGCGGGAAATGATACGGGACATCTCTTGCAGAGTTCCTAGTTTATGGTTTTCTTTTTTCTTTAGTAAACATAATTAAGTTTTCTTCCCTCCTTTCTGTGGGAGAAATGGCGTCCCTCCCAAATTATGACCCTGAGTTTAGGATAAATGCAGCTTCCGCTAAAATGCACCACCTGGTAAACCCTCCTTACCTACTCAGTACAGGGGTCAAAGTCCAGTTGCTCCTGTTCTTTCGGGATCCCACAAAATATAAAGAAACTAACCCCTATATTCTGAGAGCAGATACCAAACAGAAAATAGAGAGTTCATGAGTATCACTCAGCCGAAACATTGGAACTTTGGCTTCGCTTCAATTTTCCATAGCCATAGTGCCCACTGCCCTGAAATATCTCAAGTGTGCACGGACACTAGGACCCTCTGAGTAAAAATTGAGAATGAAGTCTTTGGCATCTACGCCAGGCTTGAGGAAATAGGACCCCATGGAACTCCTTTCTTCCCACCCCGAAAACGTTGGTGAATCCCAATCAAAATTAAAGGAGGGCCTTTGAGATTTGAAACCCAATATGCATGATCTAGTTATAAATGTTCATTATTTCCACTTTGTCTGCATGGAACAGACGAATTTGGCCAGTCTAAGGGTCTAAGATTCTGGTCTGAAACTTGGAAAAAAAAGTAATTGTCCTTCATGGAGTATTTCCTCGACCTAGATGTCAAGGGTCACTCATTAATTACCCTGTACCTGTTTTCTATTACAGCTATAACAAACCGCCACAAACTTAGCAGTTTAAAAGAACTCAAACGTATTATAGTTTTCAAAGTCAGCATTTAAAATGGGCTGGCAGCCCCATGTTCCATTTGGCCCTGTGAGAATCCATTCTCTCCCTTTGTCAGCTTCCATACACTGCTCACATTCACTGGCTTGTAGTTCCCATCACTGCAACCTCTACTTCTGTAGTCTCGTCTGCTCCCCTGACTCTGACATAGCTATTGAACAAAACGGTCAGTAACCACAACATTCAAAAAAGAAAACTAATTTTTAACACATCATTTGATCAGTTGTGAGTTATGCAGACAACACATCGCTCGTTTTAAACTATTACTTAAACCATTTATGTTGATCTTTTAAGATGAACCCACCTGGAATGGGTCCCCATCTGACACATGGCCCTAGAATTTGTACACGTAGCAATACAACAAGCACACTTATGAGTGCCCCTCCAGCCACCTTTTCACTACGCAAACATTGGGGACATTTTTTTGTACTTCAGGAAATCTCCGGAACACCTACAATAGCCAGAAATCACCCATGACCTTGTGATGCACTTGGCCCCGTGCCACATTCCAGAAGAGTGTCAATCGTTGGCTGCATACTGGACTCTCCTGGAAATAGGCCCTAAGCCCATTAGTTTCCATCCTCTGCACAGAGCTACCAATTCTGCATTGGGTCATGGAAACAGCACCCCACAAGCTTCGCGCAGACACCGAGATCTCCTTACTGCATGATAGAGAACAATGGGGGCCCTCAGGCATATCCCACCTGCAGGATAGCGTGGCTTTCTCTGCCCTTCCATTGTTTGACACATGCCACAAGTACTGAAGTTGGTCATACCTCTCCTGCAATCCTTGACTTACTGGGAAGGACTTTGGGATCAACCGACTGAAACGTAATGGGAATTTGTACAGGTTATCGGCACCATCGTGCATGATGGAGCATGAGCATGAAGTTTCTAAAAAGCATAAAACTCAAAAATCTGCACAACTGATTGAATTTCAGGCAGTCGTCTCAGCCCTGGATTCCCTTGCCAAAAAGTCTTCTAATCTGAAAATTATGACAGATCTTTGGACATTGCCAAGGATCTAGCAGTCTGATACAAGCAATGGCATCTTCAAAAATTCCTTATCCAAGGTTGCTTTCTACAAGGTAACGTTCTCTGGAAATTTTTGGCCTCCTAGAGGCCAAAAACATGTCAGGTATGAAAGGCTGGTTCAACATTTGAAGATTGATCAATGTACTCCGTCACATCGAGGATGAAGAGGGGAAATAGAAAACCCGATCCCACACTGGAGAGGCCCAGGAAGAGCATTGGCCCGGTTAGTGGAGACACTTGGGTTTTCATGAGCCTTCTAGGAGTAATGAAAGGAGAAAGAGGGGCAGCCACTAAGCCCTGCAAGTTCTGCTCTTTCCAGCTGAAACTAGTGGGAGAGGCTCAGAGGCCATTGCTGGGGAACGATCGTAAGCTAAGCACACACAAGCGCTGTGGTGACATCTATGTTGATGCAGTCTGTGTCATTTGTTTCTTCCAGAAAACCCAATGCCTTGAGACAACACTAGGGAACACCATTTGTTTTGGTGGTCCCCAGATCTGACTGTATCCTTGCCTCTGGAATCAGGGCTCTGTTCGACAAACCACATGGACCTGACATATACTCTGGAAACTGTGCCAGGATGCAGAGACACAATATTGAATAGGGCACAGTCATCTTCCAGACATAACAGCGCACGATGGAGCCCCAAGGTGACCCAGACTAACAAAATGTGGTATGCAGGGTGAGCTCTTCTCCCAGTTACCTGCATCTGTTTCCTGCATACCCTGATTTATTCTCAGGCATTTAAGTTTTACAACTTTCAAACCTATGGAAGAGTTGAGGTAATACTACAAAGAACACCTATATACCGTTTGCCCAGATTGAGCAATTGTTTCAAATTTCCTGTTTTTCATCGTGTCACAAAAACTAAATATCTCTCTCCTTCTCTCTCTCTCTCTCTCTCTCTCTCTCTCTCTCTCTCTCTCTCTCTCTCTCTCTGTCTCTAGCTCTCTCTAGCTCTCTCTCTGTCTCTGTCTCTCTCTATTTCATTTATTCTGACACTGGCATACACTTTTATAATTACAGTGATATCAGTCCAAAATATCTCCCAATTGTACTAATATTGATACGGGACATCACCAGTAAAATTCTGCATCTTTTAGCGGAAAATCATACTGGATAAATCTTGCAGAGTTCCAAGTATTTTTTTTTTTTTTGTAGTAAACCTAATTAAGTTCTCTTCCCTCCATTCTGTGTGACAAAGGCCCTCTCCCCCAAATCCAGATAATGACCCTTAAAATGGTGACTCACCACCTCTGGCTTTTGATAAGGATCATCGGACCAGCGAGAAGTCATGGCTGTACTCAAATCAGGGTCCTTAGGGAGGGGACTTTAGGCCAAAGGTTTTTTATTCTTTCAGAAATATATAAACCCAGCCTGTTCTCCTTTACTCACTTCTTTGGTAAAACAATAGTAGAAAGTAATACATATATGATTTAGATAACAACTTTGTATCTACTTTTCCTTGTCAAGCTACTGGGGCGGCACTTCAGCCGAAACTCAAGATCCCGGCCTGACTGAGGAAGAAAGGTATAGAACTCCGTGAAACCACAATAGACAGAAACGATGACCCTTCTCACCATGAAGCAGATACAGAAGAAGAGACCTCCCTTCCCTCAACATCGCTACTAAGAAGGAGCGGGTTCATGGGTCTTAGAAAAGAGTTAGGCAGGAAAGTTAGATCGGGGCTTTAGGGTCTGCCTGTAAAGACACCGAGGTCGTCCTATTGTAAGAAGGGTCTGCTCCTGGCCACCCACAATTAAGCAAGCAGAAGGAATTTCAGGGCTAAAGGTAACTGATAGCAGTAAACAAGAAGGCAGAAAATTGGGTTCTGCTCTTAGCCAGTAAACCGCACCGTGCAATGAAGACCTCAATGACCTTCAATTTATCTGAACTCCATTATAACATGATCATAAGGCGACGCGTATGCCAAGAAGTATATTAAGTCCATTATAACAGGCTGAATTCTGGGAACGAACATGCGCAGAAAGCAAATGATGAATCCCGGAGTCCTGCCAGTCTTAATTGTCAATCAACAATGCTCAGTAGTCTCAAAAAGTGCCCACCGAGAGCTAATAGGTATCAAATCCTTGAACGCTTTGTCGCCAGGCCTTTTGAGCCACGCCTCTCTTGCTCAGACCCGCTTCCACATCTGCAAGTGTGCTTTCCATTCGAATGAAGCTTGTCTTCTCTACAGTATTTCGTTGTCTCGCTCAATCCATTGTTCCAGACGTCAAGAATGGGACAAGGTGCTGGGAGAGGAAACCCGCTCTCCGCTAACATTGCCATCCTTTATACCTCGTTCCTAATCAAAGATTATACAATACACTTAATGTCATGGTCTTCATAATCTAATATCATCTAGAACGCATCGAAACTTGGCTGCTTTCTCTCCTTACACAATTGTGATGTTTTTGAAAAGTTTATTCCAATTTGAATTTGTCAGAATCTTCTTGATTATTACATTGGAGTTAAAATGAAAGTCTCACAATTTCTCCATGGTAATCAACAGATGATTTCTTCTTTATAATCACTAAGTAATCGGAGCATGTGTAAATGTCATGGTTTTCTACGATATTTTACCCAATGATTTTGCATCCAAAGATACCTTTTTCCTCAATAAATTAATATCAATGGGGCTAAACATATGAATACTTTTAACGGGAATTTTCTTCTCCATCAGTTAGTTGGCATTATTTTCCTCAAAATGGTTTACATTTTCTGCACTTGCCATAAATCCTTCGGTTTAGATAAACTATGGGGTTAGGTTTGTTTGTGGGTTTGTTTAGATTTTGAGCCTTTAAGTACTTTTGAACAGAGGACGCTTTCTGCACGCTAGGACACAAAATTAAGCTGCGGCCATCTAGTTTTCCAAAGGTTTTCAGACGAGTCTTGCCATCTTCTTCTGGGTGACATCATAATGCAGACTTCTACCAACAGGCTTCTAGTTAGTAAATCATAATTTCTCCATTTTCCTGAGGATACAGAATTAAGTCTAGTCATTAAAGGCCTGGAACATAGTACACAGAACATCTTGATGTACAGAGGACAGAATCATTACCTGAGAGTGGGGATGGCAGAGATAAGTATTCGAAATGCAGCTTTGGACTTCTGAAGTGCCTTCTGAAAGCCCATTGCATAGACCTCAGCTTTGAAAGCTGATGTCTTCATTTGCAAGAGCCAGGCTTTGTTGAAAGAAATAAGTATTATACAGAGCCCTAGATAAACAAAGTTTTGAGCTTCGAAATATGCATTATTAGCCATACAGAAGCAGGACCCAGGAGAGGCT
>NW_024352726.1:0-1351 GCF_902729225.1 Pteropus medius
GAAGTCTGCGATTCTGGCTCGAAATGGACGTCACCAGAGAGCTTTTTGCCAAAGCTACCATATACATATATATGCCTATATATGTTCATCTATAGGCATATATATGTATATGATGGATTTTCGAAGGAAACCTGCGTGGACCCCTGCTCTACCACAGAAGACAGGCCGCTCCTCGCACCTCCACCTCCCCGCAGTGTGGACACCGGGCGTTCCAGAGACACAATTCAGCATGATCTCTTTTCCTCCCAGAGGCCCCGGGGCTCCTTCCTAAGGCCTCGGCTCCTTCCCGCTTTCCGCAGTGGAAATCAGACTTCAGGACGGAAGCAGACACCTCCCTCCCTCACCTTTCAGCCTGGGATGGTCGTAATGGTCCCCGTGGACGCATTCAAAATGAAGAAATGAAAGGCTCAAAGAGCTGATCGCAAAGCTCCTAAGGCACGGAGGCCGAATTCAGACCCACAGCTGTCTGCAGTGTCTCCCAATTGAACTCTTTCCAGCGGGTGACGGCCGCCATGGACGCACGGTACAAAGCATCCCTGGGTACGCTGTCTGTGGTGGCACGGAACCCTGCAAGAGCATACAGAGACGAATGGGACGTAGTTTGTACCTCTAGGAGCTCAAAGTGTCAGTGAGTGCTCCTCCAACTTCGGACCCCAGTCCCCGCAGATGACCGAGCATCGCCCACAGAGACCCAAGGCCCCGGGAGGGCTGTGCATTTGCCGCAAGTGAGCCTTTTCTCGGAAGTCTGCGATTCTGGCTCAAAATGGACGTCACCAGAGAGCTTTTTGCCAAAGCTACCATATACATCTATATGCATATATATGTTCATCTATATGCATATAGATGTATATGGTGGATTTTCGAAGGAAACCTGCGTGGACCCCTGCTCTACCACAGAAGACAGGCCGCTCCTCGCACCTCCACCTCCCCGCAGTGTGGACACCGGGCGTTCCAGAGCCACAATTCAGCATGATCTCTTTTTCATCCCAGAGGCCCCGGGGCTCCTTCCTAAGGCCTCGGCTCCTTCCCGCTTTCAGCAGTGGAAATCAGACTTCAGGACGGATGAAGACACCTCCCTCTCCCTCACCTTTCTGCCTGGGATGGTCGTAATGGTCCCCGTGGACGCATTCAAAATGAAGAAACGAAAGGCTCAAAGAGCTGATCGCAAAGGTCCTAAGGCACGGAGGCCGAATTCAGACCCACAGCTGTCTGCAGGGCCTCCCAACTGAACTCTTTCCAGCGGGTGACGGCCGCCATGGACGCAGGGGCCAAAGCATCCCTGGGTACGCTGTCTGTGGGTGGCCCTGAACCCTGCAAGAGCATACAGAGACGAATGGGACGTAGTTTATAC
>NW_024352727.1:0-432 GCF_902729225.1 Pteropus medius
GGGGCCTGGCTCTGGTTCTTCATATCCCTTTATTTAACCCAAATGATCCGAAAACAGTCTTAGCAGGGATCAGACAGTTGAAATTACAGGAACAGCTTGCCCCAAATACCTCAGAGGCAACAGATTTAATGAATGAATCGACTCTCTCAGTGGTTAGTATTTAGTTTACATGAACGTTAAAAATGTTGCTTTCCTCCTACTGTGCTCATCTTGCCATACTCCAGGCCCCAGCTCCTGTTCTTCTTCCTTGACAAATATTCCCGGTCTTTTAGCCCCTCTTCCTTTGAGGTTCAACAGCATCTACAGATACAGCAGGAACTTTCTGCGAGAAGGGCCCATGGATTCCTCTGGCCCATTCCAATGAGATGGGCTACCCATCAAAAGACTTTACCAGTCTCGGCTCACTCACTCACCACCTCATCCGCTGACAAT
>NW_024352728.1:0-351 GCF_902729225.1 Pteropus medius
GAGATGAAATTCAAGGTAATTGCCCAAGTATAGGCTAATGTAAGTGTTCTGAGCACATTTAAGGTAGGCTAGACTAAGCTATGATGGTTAGTAGGTTAGATGTATTAAATGCATTTACAACCAGTTTATCAGGACTCCATCATAAATTAGGCAGCATCTGTATTTTCTGTCTCTGTCTCTGTCTCTGTCTCTCTGTCTCTGTCTCTGTCTCTGTCTCTCTCTCTCTCTCTCCTATATACGTAACTATATATGTAGTCTGTATTCTGTATTTTCTTTCTACCACAGTTTCCCAGAATACTTTTTAACTCTCTGGGCTGCAGATATTAAAACATGTTAACATATGTTTTGTTA
>NW_024352729.1:0-497 GCF_902729225.1 Pteropus medius
AAAGGGATTTCACAGATAAAAGATAAAATTAATAAGTGAGAGTTCAAGAATAAGATAAGAGAGAAAATGGTAATTAAATTAGATTTTAAAATACCACATATCCCTTTTTTCTTATCCCTAAAATAATTCAACATTCAGGGGAAGGCAGATGGTTTGATTAGGTTTCTATGGTACCCTTTTGGGGTACAGATTAAATTGTGCAGATTTTATTTTTTTATTTTATTTTATTTTATTTTATTTATTTTATTTTATTTTATTTTATTTTATTTTATGTTTTATTTTATTTTATTTTATTTATTTTATTTTTTTTTATTTTATTTATTTTATTTTGCTTTTTCCCTTTAAGTGCTTGAGGGAAACTAACAATCAATGTAAATTCAATTTCCCTAAATGTTTGCTAAAGTTCATAGCATTACTAAACATGGTTTAAATTCAATTCACTGAAAGTTTCACGTAAATGATTAAGCTTGAGTTTTAGCTGACCCATGAGGACTATC
>NW_024352730.1:0-1183 GCF_902729225.1 Pteropus medius
AAAAAAAAAAAATCGGGGAAAAAACAGAGAGAATCGTAAAGAAGATACAAACCCACGATCCTGCCACTCAGACGTGACTCTGGCCTCGCTGCCGCTGCTCTAAGTGCAGGCCACGCCTCCGGTCACCTCTCCAAAGGACCCATCCCTTCCCATGTCTCACGAAGCTCCCATCGCACCCAGAACCGGCCCCGAGCGCCCGGCCCACGGGGCCTAGGCGAACCCGCACAGCCCCCGCGAGCCCTCACTCAGCACTCCCCCTGCTCTCTGCACCCACCTCGGGGCCTTCGCAGGCCCTGTGCCCTGGGCCGGGACCTCCTCCTACATCTGCTTCATCGTCACCCTCCATGCCTCACCCGAGGTCACCTCCTCAAGGCCTTCCATGACCAGCCAGCTAAACGGTCCCCCAGTCACCACCACAGTCACTGGGCCAGTGCTCTGCAGACGGTCATTGGGCCACCGTCTGCCCATCGCCAGAAAGTGAGCAGGGCCTGTCCCTCAGTCCCGGCGGCCGCCAGCGCCTGGGATATGCCTGCACGTGGCGACTTCCCAGTGAGGTGTACTGCACGGAGGAGTGACTAACTCCTTCCCGTCTTTTCCGGGTACGTGAACCGCCGCCAGAGCTGCGATCACGCGTCAACCTCCCTCAGAAACTCCACGCACAGCCTCTTCCACCATCCTCCCCGCCTACACGCCCTCAAGGCTCGAGTCGAATGTCCCCGCTCCTGCGGGACCAAGCCACGACCCCGACCTTGGCCCCAAGGAAGCCTGATCTGGCCACTCCACCTGCCCAGCACTTTAAGTTTATAAAACTTAATCGTTCCCTCCATCCCCACCGAGCCTTGAACGACCTCTGGCCCTCAGAAGGTCTCCAAGCAAGAGGGGGCTGCCAACCCCATTTAAAATGAAGCCACTGACGCTCAGGGAGGTCACCTGGGCGGGAGGCGGACCCAGGACATCTGGCCCCAAAGGCACAGTCCACACCTTTAGCGTGAACCACAGAGGAGTCATCGTAAGAACCGGAGAGGTGGACAGAGACACCAAGAGCTGGACTGCGGAGTCCGACCACCTGGGTTTGCACCCCGCTCTGCCACTTACTAGCTGTGTGACCCTGGACCAGTCACTTCACTCCTCTGGGCCTCAGTTTTCTGCTCTGTCAAGCGGGGATGACAATAGTCCTGCCTCA
>NW_024352731.1:0-449 GCF_902729225.1 Pteropus medius
TCGCAGGCGGGAAGCCGCGGGGCTGAGGAACTCGTGTAGTGCGGACCGTTCCCGGGGGCGGGCGGGCCGCGCACAGCAGGCCCCTGGAGCGCGTGCACGATGGCGACGTGGGTGGTGCCGGCGGCCCCGGGCCTCGCGCTGGACCGGCGCTGGAGCGGCCCTCGCGCCCCCGCTCTCTGTGAGGCCGCGCTGCTGTCCGCCCGAGTGGCTCCTGCGTCGCCGGCTCCTGCATGTTGGACTATTGGTGGCCTGTGTGTGCGGGCGAAACCCACTGCGTTAACGGGAAGTTAGAAGCGCGACGCCCTTCGTCTGCCCAGCGTCTGCTGAGCTTTCCTGCCCCGCGGAACCGATGGTGTCCGTGTGTCCCGGGACGGGTCGGCTCGGTTGTGGCCTGACGGTCGTCACGGCCTGGCCGGGGCCGGGGCCGCGGACGCGCTGGCGGAGGACAG
>NW_024352732.1:0-854 GCF_902729225.1 Pteropus medius
GATAAATAGTTGAGACATCCATTGGGTATAACTCAAAAGACAGACAACTTCAGGAGGTTTGAAGAAAAGAAGAGAGGGACTCAGCTACGGAGGGGGCCCAAGGTGAACTTGGATAAATTCACATTTCTAGCCAGGGTTGGCCTTGGCATAGCTTTTGAAATGGGCAATTCTCTAAGTAGAAGGTAACTGAAGTTAAGGATTGAGATAACCAGCACATGCTAATCACCCATCTTATTTCTCCCTTTTAATTGTGTGATTAATCTAGAGGTGAATTTATAATCTTACATGCGAGTTCACAGATAAGAAATCTGAGTCACCTAATAATTAGTGTGGTCATTATTCACCAGGTTTCTAAACTGATTGTTCTAGAGTCTCTATGGAGAACTGGCTCCCAGGTGAACATATTTCTTACTTTATTTTAAAATGAAATTAGTAGATTTAAGATGTTCCCCAGTTGGAGTCCAGATAAAGTTTTCTTGATGCTCTACTTCATAATTAGAATTTTGACTCAGGAAAAGAAACCCTCAAAAACTAATACTTCTGCCGCTGGGGGGGAAACAGACTTCTCTGAGAAATCAGTATCTACTGTTGTAGTCAAAACACTTGGATACGGCTTAGAGACAAACAGGACTAAATGTCTTCATTTTTGGAACTGAGGAAATTAGAAAACCTAGACATAGAATTTCAATATTCTTTAGTATTATTTTAGAAATAATCATTACCCACGAAGAAAATTCTAAGACAATGCATTAGATTATGAGTCAATAAACTGTTATCAGGCATCTAAGAAATAAGCGAGTTATCTTTTGTAGGGATTTAAGGACTGTGCTAATAGTGATATAAATTTGAAAACA
>NW_024352733.1:0-594 GCF_902729225.1 Pteropus medius
GTTATTCAAATACTCCATGAAGGTAGAAGAAAAAAGGATTTTCAGGGAAGAACCACAAGACAGTTCTGAGGGCTAGTCCTCTGTCAGATGCACGAATGACTCCACTATTTTGGGGCATCTCATGAGTTTCACTTTGCCAATCTTTTTTTTTCAACAAGTGTTTTTTGAGTGGTTAATATGTGTGTTGGGGTGATTCTAATATGTACCCAAGGTTAAGAATTTACTACTTTAGATGGAAAATGATTTCTCCAGTTCTTTATCTGTTCACTTGCTTCATTTACATTACTTAACAAGTCCTTCCAAGTATTTAAATTTTCCAGACATGGTCTTTTAGTAAGTAAGTGAAAGGTGACATCATCTGAATCTTAAAACTGTAAAAAGGAGAATAGGTAGTTTTTAAGGAGGTGAGAGGGAATAGTCCCTCCAAATGGAAACAGAGGGTTAGAAACCGAGTCCAAGGGAAAGTTAAGATAATTGGAGTTAGGGCGAGGATAATGGGATAAAACAGCTAAGTATACTTTACTGCAGTGAAGTAGAAAGTACTCTGGACTTGGAATGAATGCATTCACAGATTCATCACCTCTTAGCTAAGTG
>NW_024352734.1:0-366 GCF_902729225.1 Pteropus medius
TCAATATACCTGAGATAGATATATCGATGTATATGAAGTTTAATATTTTCTAAATCTTCTTTAGGATTTTTTCTTGATTTATCAAATTAGTCAACCTATTTGTCTATTATCCAGGTATGTTATCTATCTATCTATCTATCTATCTATCTATCTATCTATCTATCTATCTATCATTTATCTATCTATCATCTATCTATCTTTCTATCTCTTTTTCATTCTATTTATCTATGTTTCTATGTATCTGTTTATGTATGTACCTATCTGTTTATCTCTCGATCCATTTATCTATCCGTCTATGTATCTATGTATCTTTCATCTATTCATTTATCTATTTATTTATATGTTTATCTCTCCATTTCTCTTTCT
>NW_024352735.1:0-2323 GCF_902729225.1 Pteropus medius
CCCGATTTCAAACTATTACAAAGCTAGATGACAATCAAAACATATGGTATCGGCATAAAAACAGACACATACATTAATTTAACAGACTAGAGAGCCCAGAAATAAACCCACACATATGCGGTCAATTAACTTACGACAAAGGAGCCAAGAATATACAATGGGGAAAGGACAGTCTCTTCAATAAATGGTGTTGGGAAAACTAAACAGACACATGTAAATGAATGAAACTAGACCACTATTTTACACTCTACACAAAAATTAACTGAAAATGGATTAAGACTGTTATGTAAGATCTAAAACCATAAAACTCCTGGAATGAGAAATAGTTAGTAAGCTCCTTGATTTAAGTCTGGGCAATGACTTTCTGGATATGACTCCAAAAGTGAAGGCATCGAAAGCAAAAATAAACAACCAGGACTACATCAAACTAAACAGCTTCTGCACAGCAAAGGAAACCGTCGACAAAATGAAAAGAAAACTTACTGAATGAGAGAAAATGTTTGCCAACGATATATCTGATAAGCAGTTAATGTCCAAAATATATCAAGAACTCATACAACTCAAGAGCAAAAAGACAAATAGTCCTATTAAAAAATGGGCAGAGGATCTGAGTATAGGTTTTCCCAAGAGGACATACAGACGGCCACCAGGCACATGAAAAGATGCTCGACGTCACTGATCTTTCAGGAAAATGCAAATTAAAACCACAACGAGAAATCCCCTCCCACTAGTCAGAACGGCTGTTAATAAAAAGACAAAAAATAACAAGGGCTGGTGAGGATGTGTCCTGTCGCGGGGCTGCACACTGGTGGAGCCACTGTGGAAACAGTATGGAGCTTTCTCAAAGAATTAAAAATGGAGCGACTGTATGACCTAGCAATTCCACTTCTGGGTATTTATCTGAAGAAACCCAAAACGCTGATTCGAAAATATATATGCATCCCTGTGTTCACTGCAGTATTATGTACAATACCAAGATATGGAAGCAAGCGAAGTGTCCACCAACAGATGAATAGATAAAGAAGAGGTGGTACATACGTGCAGTGGAATATTATTCAGCCATCAAAAGAATGAAATGTTGCCACCTGCAGCAACATGGATGGACCTAGCGGGAAGTACGCTAAGTGAAATAATCAGACACATCAAGACAAATACTATATGATTTTACTTATATGTGGGATCTAAAAAACAAAATATATGAACAAACAAAATGGAAACAAACTCATAGATATGAAGAATGTTTTTACGGTCGCCAGATGGGAGGGAAGTTGGGGGGGGCGGGTGAAAAAGGGGACGGGATTAAGATACGCACATTGCCAGTTATAAAAACAGTCAAGGGGCTGTGAGTACAGCATGGAGAATATATTCAAGAATATTGCAATGACGATGTGTGGTGTCAGACAGGCACGAGACTTATCGTGGTGATCACCTCGTAAGCTATATAAATGTCTAATCACTTTGTCACCTAAAACTAATACAAGGTGGTTTGTTAACTGTAATTTAAAAAAAATAAGAAAAGAATATAATCTTGACTTTACCACCACAAGAGCATAGTGCATAAATAAGGATAATTACTCAAAATCGTATAGACGTGAAAGATTATTTACCAAAGGGAACACTTTACCCAAGCAGCAATCATAGCTTGATCTCAGGATCAACCAACTTAGTGTATATCTAAGTCTATACCCCCAAATCATGTATAACACAACTACAAATTAATGAGACTAGTTAAAAATAACATTCCACAGTATGTGCATTCAAATGAGCAATGCTGAATGTATAGGCATTATCTTAGGCAGCTATCTGTTATTTTATAGCTCTTATTACTTGAAAAATTTTTGGAATTTCCTTAACATTTATTCAACAGATATCTTATTTCATGCTAGACGTTGGACAGAGGGCATTTATCACGAGACAGTATTTGCCCTCAAAGAAATAAGATGTAAGTGAGAAAGAAAGACATTACCTCATGAACTATAAGAAAGTTGTTGACTATTTTGATTTTAGAACTGGGGGGGTCTCATTCTGAATGCTCTCAAGGTATGTGCCTTTAAGCATTCACGGTGCTTTTGATCTTTTTAACGGTCACTATTTATTCAGAATCAAGTTCAGTGAATAAGATGGATAATAGAGTTTTAGTAAAACACTAGGTCTCACTAATTTTCTTGAGTGGTTCGCATGGAGAATGTAAGAAAAAAATTTGCATATAAGATAATGTAGTTAAATAGTTTTTCAGAAGAAACAAGCTTATTGCTTTCCCCAGTTGTAGTCTCTAATAATAATCCTTATCTCGGCCATCTCTCTCTTCAATGCAAAGGTATTT
>NW_024352736.1:0-1488 GCF_902729225.1 Pteropus medius
GGAGGCAGGCGCGTGATCCCACTGGCATGTTACTCATTGTGGAGGCAGCTTCGTTGCCCGGAGCGGGACTGGCAGAGGGACTGACCTGTTGCCCAGGAAACCCTGGACTGTGACCATTTCTGTCACGGCGAGAGCTTGGGTGAGTCCCAGGCTCTCCAGACCCGTTTTGCCTTTTGTAAGGTGGAAGGGTGACACCAGGGAGTGTGAGTTCCCGAGAAGACTACGCGTCTGTCACGTGTCTCTCCTTCGACCTCCGTGGCACGGGAGCATCCTTCCTTAAGGCCAGGTGTCCATGTCCGGTCAGCGGACGACGCCACCGGGGTTCCCAGTGCTCCATTCCACACGGGCTCCCTCCGCACCCGACTCACAGGCCACGGAATGCCCGCCGCTTCCCGTTCGATCCCCTGGTCCAGTAACGACACAGCTTATTCAGCCGGCGTTTCTGGAAGCCCCACTGTAGGGTGCGCTCGATGTCAGGAGGCAGCTCGCGGGCTGGGAATGAGGACGGCGGCACGGTGTGACATCGAACACGCTTGCGGCAGAGTCGGCAGAGCGTGTCCACAGACGATCCCGGTCTAAGCGGCGGGCGTCCGGAGTGGTTCCTGTGAATCCCGTGTTACAGACAGAAATGAAGGCCACAAACTGCACGTAAGACGCAGTCCAGTGGAGGCGGGACCCAGGTCTTCCAGCCCCAGACCCGTGTCCCCCGTGCTGTGCCGAGGCCAAGGATAAACCGACCACACGTGAGCCTCAGAGGCCGGACCCGAGGATGGAGCCTGGGTCGGACCCTGCTCTGCTGCTGCGTGGTCGGGTGACCTGGGCAAATGAAGTCCCCTGCTTGACCCTGTTCAGGTCTCTGGAGAGTGGAGACGGGGGTTGGGACACACAACCTTGAACGTTTTACCCAGAGCAAACCGTCGGTGGTGGCTGCTCTCTCTTGGAGGCACGCTCTCAGACTCTGAGAGGGCGGATGCTCAGGCGCTGCTTCATGCACTAGGAAGCACCTGCCGTGGGGTCCGCACGATGCAGGGCAGGTGTGCTAGGTCTTCCCACAATCCACCTTGCCACAAGGCACCTGCTGTCCCGGGCTGATCTAGGCAGAGCCGTTTCTGGGCAGCATTCTGGAGTCGGGTCAAGTGTGCCGAGCGTGAAGCCAACTGTTTTCATGTCAGCAGATGTGTAGTGAGCACCTACTATGTGCCAAGTTCTCAGGAGTCACAGCCCATGGATGAGCCCAGGGCAGGTGGGGGCCGAGCCCAGGGGGAGCCAGCAGCAGGGCGGGCGGTGCCAGAGGATGTGGGTGGCTGGGATCAGACCGCTTCTTGGCTGAAACCTCTGCCGTGGTCGCTAACAGAACCGACTGGGCCGGCAGTGGATTTTCAGTGGAGGGGCGTCCGAGGCTGGACACTCCCTTGCCAGATGTGGGCTGTGCACCCATGGGTGGGCGGGTGGGAGAGAGCAATTATGCCTCAGGGACCTCCCGGTCTC
>NW_024352737.1:0-511 GCF_902729225.1 Pteropus medius
GGTTTAGCTTTAGGTTTAGGGTTAGGGTTAGCATTAGTTTTAGGTTAGGATTAGTGTTAGAGTTAGAGTTAGGGTTTAGAATTATGGTAACGTTTAGTGTGAGGGTTAAGGTTACGGTTACTATTACCGTTAATGTTAGGTTAGGATTAGGGTTAGGGTTAGGGTTAGGGTTAGGTTTGGGTTAGGGTTAGGGTTAGGTTTAGGTTTAGGTATAGGATTAAGTTTAGTAATAGAGCTCGGTTAGGATTAGGGTTAGAGTTAGAGTTGGGGTTTAGAATTATGGTAAAGTTAGTGTGAGGGTTAAGGTTAGGGTTACTATTACCGTTAATGTTAGGTTAGGGTTAGTGTTAGAGTTACAGTTAGGGTTTAGAATTATGGTAAAGTTTATTGTGAGGGTTAATTTACGGTTACTGTTACTGTTAATGTTAGGTTAGGGTAGGGTTAGGGTTAGGATTAGGATTAGGGGTTAGGGTTAGGGTAAGGGTTAGGTGTAGGGTTAGGGTTAGGTTTA
>NW_024352738.1:0-7305 GCF_902729225.1 Pteropus medius
AGGCCTGAGGAAGGAGCCCCGCGGGTCTCAGGGATAAAAAGAGATCAAGTGCTGACTCAGCTCTAACGCCCGGTGTCCACACTGCGGGGAGGTGGAGGTGCTAGCAGCGGCCTGTCTTCTGTGGTAGACCAGGGGTCCACGCAGGTTTCCTTTGAAAATCCACCATATACATATATATGAATATATATATGTATATGGTAGCTTTGGCGAAAAGCTCTCTGGTGACGTCCATTTGGAGCCAGAATCGCAGACTTCCGAGAAAAGGCTCACTTGCGGCAAATGCACAGCCCTCCCGGGGCCTTGGGGCTCTGTGGGCCATGCCCGGTCATCTGCGGGTACTGGGGTGGCGAAGTTGGAGGAGCACTCATTGACACTTTGAGCTCCTAGAGGTTCAAACTACGTGTCATTCGTCTCTGCATCCTCTTGCAGGGTTCAGGGCCGCCCACAGACAGCGTACCCAGGGATGCTTTGGCCCCTGCGTCCATGGCGGCCGTCACCCGCTGGAAAGAGTTCAGTTGGGAGACACTGCAGACAGCTGTGGGTCTGAATTTGGCTTCCGTGCCTTAGGAGCTTTGCGATCAGCTCTTTGAGCCTTTCATTTCTTCCTTTTGAATGCGTCCACGGGGACCATTACGACCATCCCAGGCAGAAAGGTGAGGGGAGGGAGGTGTCTGCTTCCGTCCTGAAGTCTGATTTCCACTGCGGAAAGCGGGAAGGAGCCGAGGCCTGAGGAAGGAGCCCCGGGGCCTCCGGGATAAAAAGAGATCATGCTGAATTGTGGCTCTTGAACGCCCGGTGTCCACACTGCCGGGAGGTGGAGGTGCTAGGAGCGGCCTGTCTTCTGTGGTAGACCAGGGGTCCACGCAGGTTTCCTTCGAAAATCCACCATATACATATATATGCATATAGATATATGCATATATATGTATATGGTAGCTTGGCGAAAAGCTCTCTGGTGACGTCCATTTTGAGCCAGAATCGCAGACTTCCGAGAAAAGGCTCACTTGCGGCAAATGCACAGCCCTCCCGGGGCCTTGGGGCTCTGTGGGCGATGCTCGGTCATCTGCGGGTACTGGGGTACCGAAGTTGGAGGAGCACTCACTGACACTTGAGCTCCTAGAGGTACAAACTACGTCCCATTCGTCTCTGTATGCTCTTGCAGGGTTCAGGGCCACCCACAGACAGCGTACCCAGGGATGCTTTGGCCCCTGCGTCCATGGCGGCCGTCACCCGCTGGAAAGAGTTCAGTAGGGAGACACTGCAGACAGCTGTGGGTCTGAATCGGCCTCCGTGCCTTAGGAGCTTTGCGATCAGCTCTTTGAGCCTTTCATTTCTTCATTTTGAATGCGTCCAAGGGGACCATTACGACCATCCCAGGCAGAAAGGTGAGGGAGAGGGAGGTGTCTGTTTCCGTCCTGAAGTCTGATTTCCACTGCGGAAAGCGGGAAGGAGCCGAGGCCTGAGGAAGGAGCCCCGGGGCCTCAGGGATAAAAAGAGATCATGCTGAATTGTGGCTCTGGAAAGCCCGGTGTCCACACTGCGGGAAGGTGGAGGTGCTAGGAGCGGCCTGTCTTCTGTGCTAGACCAGGGGTCCACGCAGGTTTCCTTCGAAAATCCACCATATACATATATATGCATATAGATGAACATATATATGCATATATATGTATATGGTAGCTTTGGCAAAAAGCTCTCTGGTGACGTCCATTTGAGCCAGAATCGCAGACTTCCGAGAAAAGGCTCACTTGGGGCAAATGCACAGCCCTCCCGGGGCCTTGGGGCTCTGTGGGCGATGCTCGGTCATCTGCGGGTACTGGGGTAGCGAAGTTGGAGGAGCACTCACTGACACTTTGAGCTCCTAGAGGCACAAACTACGTCTCATTCGTCTCTGTATCCTCTTGCAGGGTTCACGGCCACCCACAGACAGCGTAGCCAGGGATGCTTTGGCCCCTCCGTCCATGGCGGCCGTCACCCGCTGGAAAGAGTTCAGCTGGGAGACACTGCAGACAGCTGTGGGTCTGAATTCGGCCTCCGTGCCTTAGGAGCTTTGCGATCAGCTCTTTGAGCCTTTCATTTCTTCATTTTGAATATGTCCACGGGGACCATTACGACCATCCCAGGCAGAAAGGTGAGGGACAGGGAGGTGTCTGCTTCCGTCCTCAAGTCTGATTTCCACTGCGGAAAGCGGGTAGGAGCCGAGGCCTTAGGAAGGAGCCCCGGGGCCTCTGGGATGAAAAGAGATCATGCTGAATTGTGGCTCTGGAACGCCCGGTGTCCACACTGCGGGGAGGTGGAGGTGCGAGGAGCGGCCTGTCTCCTGTGGTAGAGCAGGGGTCCAGGCAGGTTTCCTTCGAAAATTCACCATATACATATATATGCATATAGATGAACATATATATGCATATATATGTATATGGTAGCTTTGGCAAAAAGCTCTCTGGTGACGTCCATTTCGAGCCAGAATCGCAGACTTCCGAGAAAAGGCTCACTTGCGGCAAATGCACAGCCCTCCCGGGGCCTGGGGGCTCTGTGGGCGATGCTCGGTCATCTGCGGGTACTGGGGTAGCGAAGTTGGAGGAGTACTCACTGACACTTTGAGCTCCTAGAGGTACAAACTACGTCTCATTCGTCTCTGTATCCTCTTGCAGGGTTCACGGCCACCCACAGACAGCGTAGCCAGGGATGCTTTGGCCCCTCCGTCCATGGGGGCCGTCACCCGCTGGAAAGAGGTCAGCTGGGAGACACTGCAGACAGTTGTGGGTCTGAATTCGGCCTCCGTGCCTTAGGAGCTTTGCGATCAGCTCTTTGAGCCTTTCATTTTTTCATTTTGAATGCGTCCACGGGGACCATTACGACCATCCCAGGCAGAAAGGAGAGGGAGAGGGAGGTGTCTGCTTCCGTCCTGAAGTCTGATTTCCACTGCGGAAAGCGGGAAGGAGCCGAGGCCTTAGGAAGGAGCCCCGGGGCCTCTGGGATGAAAAGAGATCATGCTGAATTGTGGCTCTGGAACGCCCGGTGTCCACACTGCGGGGAGGTGGAGGTGCGAGGAGCTGCCTGTCTTCTGTGGTAGAGCAGGGGTCCAGGCAGGTTTCCTTCGAAAATCCACCATATACATATATATGCATATAGATGAACATATATGTATATGGTAGCTTTGGCAAAAAGCTCTCTGGTGACGTCCATTTTGAGCCAGAATCGCAGACTTCCGAGAAAAGGCTCACTTGCGGCAAATGCACAGCCCTCCCGGGGCCTTGGGGCTCTGTGGGCCATGCCCGGTCATCTGCGGTACTGGGGTGGCGAAGTTGGAGGAGCACTCACTGACACTTTGAGCTCCTAGAGGTACAAACTACGTGTCATTCGTCTCTGCATCCTCTTGCAGGGCTCAGGGCAGCCCACAGACAGCGTACCCAGGGATGCTTTGGCCCTCCGTCATGGCGGCCGTCACCCGCTGGAAACAGTTCAGTTGGAAGACACTGCAGACAGCTGTGGGTCTGAATTCGGCCTCCGTGCCTTAGGAGCTTTGCGATCAGCTCTTTGAGCGTTTCATTTCTTCATTTTGAATGCGTCCCCGGGACCATTACTACCATCCCAGGCTGAAAGGTGAGGGAGAGGGAGGTGTCTGCTTCCGTCCTTAAGTCTGATTTCCACTGCGGAAAGCGGGAAGGAGCCGAGGCCTGAGGAAGGAGCCCCGGGTCCTCCGGGATAAAAAGAGATCATGCTGAATTGTGGCTCTGGAACGCCCGGTGTCCACACTGCGGGGAGGTGGAGGTGCTAGCAGCGGCCTGTCTTCTGTGGTAGACCAGGGGTCCACGCAGGTTTCCTTCGAAAATCCACCATATACAAATATATGCATATAGATATATGCATATATTTTTATATGGTAGCTTTCGCGAAAAGCTCTCTGGTGATGTCCATTTTGAGCCAGAATCGCAGACTTCCGAGAAAAGGCTCACTTGCGGCAAATGCACAGCCCACCCGGGGCCTTGGGACTCTGTAGGCCTTGCCCGGTCATCTGCGGGTACTGGGGTGGCGAATTTGGAGTAGCACTCACTGACACTTTGAGCTCCTAGAGGTACAAACTACGTGTCATTCGTCTCTGCATCCTCTTGCAGGGGTCAGGGCCGCCAACAGACAGCGTACCCGGGGATGCTTTGGCCCCTCCGTCCATGGCGGCCGTCACCCGCTGGAAAGAGTTCAGTTGGGAGACACTGCAGACAGCTGTGGGTCTGAATTTGGCCTCCGTGCCTTAGGAGCTTTGCGATCAGCTCTTTGAGCCTTTCATTTCTTCATTTTGAATGCGTCCCCCGGGGACGATTACGACCATCCCAGGCTGAAAGGTGAGGGAGAGGGAGGTGTCTGCTTCCGTCCTGAAGTCTGATTTCCACTGCGGAAAGCGGGAAGGAGCCGAGGCCTTAGGAAGGAGCCCCGGGGCCTCAGGGATAAAAAGAGATCATGCTGAATTGTGGCTCTGGAACGCCCGGTGTCCACACTGCGGGGAGGTGGAGGTGCTAGCAGCGGCCGGTCTTCTGTGCTAGACCAGGGGTCCACGCAGGTTTCCTTCGAAATTCCACCATATACATATATATGCATATAGATGAATATATATATGCATATATATGTATATGGTAGCTTTGGCTAAAAGCTCTCTGGTGACGTCCATTTTGAGCCAGAATCGCAGACTTCCGAGAAAAGGCTCACTTGCGGCAAATTCACAGCCCTCCCGGGGCCTTGGGGCTCTGTGGGCCATGCCCGGTCATCTACGGGTACTGGGGTGGCGAAGTTGGAGGAGCACTCACTGACACTTTGAGCTCCTAGAGGTACAAACTACGTGTCATTCGTCTCTGCATCCTCTTGCAGTGGTAGGGCCACCCACAGACAGCGTACCCTGGGATGCTTTGGCCCCTCAGTCCATGGCGGCCGTCACCCGCTGGAAAGAGTTCAGTTGGGAGACACTGCAGACAGCTGTGGGTCTGAATTAGGCCTCCGTGCCTTAGGAGCTTTGCGATCAGCTCTTTGAGCCTTTCATTTCTTCATTTTGAATGCGTCCACGGGGACCATTACGTCCATCCCAGGCTGAAAGGTGAGGGAGAGGAAGGTGTCTGCTTCAGTCCTGAAGTCTGATTTCCACTGCGGAAAGCGGGAAGGAGCCGAGGCCTGAGGAAGGAGCCCCGGGGCCTCCGGGATGAAAAGAGATCATGCTGAATTGTGGCTCTGGAACGCCCGGTGTCCACACTGCGGGGAGGTGGAGGTGCTAGCAGCGGCCTGTCTTCTGTGGTAGACCAGGGTTCCACGCAGGTTTCCTTCGAAATTCCACCATATACATATATATGCATATAGATATATATGCATATATATGTATATGGTAGCTTTGGCGAAAAGCTATCTGGTGACGTCCATTTTGAGCCAGAATCGCAGACTTCCGAGAAAAGGCTCACTTGCGGCAAATGCACAGCCCTCCCGGGGCCTTGGGGCTCTGTGGGCCATGCCCGGTCATCTGCGGGTACTGGGGTGGCGAAGTTGGAGGAGCACTCACTGACACTTTGAGCTCCCAGAGGTAAAAACTACGTGTCATTCGTCTCTGCATCCTCTTGCAGGGTTCAGGGCCGCCCACAGACAGCGTACCTGGGGATGCTTTGGCCCCTCCTTCCATGGCGGCCGTCACCCGCTGGAAAGAGTTCAGTTGGGAGACACTGCAGACAGCTGTGGGTCTGAATTCGGCCTCCGTGCCTTAGGAGCTTTGCGATCAGCTCTTTGAGCCTTTCATTTCTTCATTTTGAATGTGTCCCCGGGGACCATTACTACCATCCCAGGCTGAAAGGTGAGGGAGAGGGAGGTGTCTGCTTCCGTCCTGAAGTCTGATTTCCACTGCGGAAAGCGGGAAGGAGCCGAGGCCTGAGGAAGGAGCCCTGGGGCCTCCGGAATAAAAAGAGATCATGCTGAATTGTGGCTCTGGAACACCCGGTGTCCACACTGCGGGGAGGTGGAGGTGCTAGGAGCGGCCTGTCTTCTGTGCTAGACCAGGGGTCCATGCAGGTTTCCTTCGAAAATCCACCGTATACATATATATGCATATAGATGAATATATATATGCATATATATGTATATGGTAGCTTTGGCGAAAAGCTCTCTGGTGACGTCCATTTGAGCCAGAATCGCAGACTTCCGAGAAAAGGCTCACTTGCGGCAAATGCACAGCCCTCCCGGGGCCTTGGGGCTCTGTGGGCCATGCCCGGTCATCTGTGGGTACTGGGGTGGCGAAGTTGGAGGAGCACTCACTGACACTTTGAGCTCCTAGAGGTACAAACTACGTGTCATTCGGCTCTGCATCCTCTTGCAGGGGGCAGGGCCGCCCACAGACAGCGTACCCGGGGATGCTTTGGCCCCTCCGTCCATGGCGGCCGTCACCCGCTGGAAAGAGTTCATTTGGGAGACACTGCAGAGAGCTGTGGGTCTGAATTCGGCCTCCGTGCCTTAGGAGCTTTGCGATCAGCTCTTTGAGCCTTTCATTTCTTCATTTTGAATACGTCCACGGGGACCATTACGACCATCCCAGGCAGAAAGGTGAGGGAGAGGGAGGTGTCTGCTTCCGTCCTGAAGTCTGATTTCCACTGGAAAGCGGGAAGGAGCCGAGGCCTTAGGAAGGAGCCCCGGGGCCTCTGGGATGAAAAGAGATCATGCGGAATTGTGGCTCTGGAACGCCCGGTGTCCACACTGCGGGAGGTGGAGGTGCTAGGAGCGGCCTGTCTACTCTGGTAGACCAGGGGTCCACGCAGTTTTCCTTCGAAAATCCACCATATACATATATATGCATATAGATATATGCATATATATGTATATGGTAGCTTTGGCGAAAAGCTCTCTGGTGACGTCCATTTGAGCCAGAATCGCAGACTTCCGAGAAAAGGCTCACTTGCGGCAAATGCACAGCCCTCCCGGGGCCTTGGGGCTCTGTGGGCCATGCCCGGTCATCTGCGGTACTGGGGTGGCGAAGTTGGAGGAGCACTCACTGACACTTTGAGCTCCTAGAGGTACAAACTACGTGTCATTCGTCTCTGCATCCTCTTGCAGGGTCAGGGCCGCCCACAGACAGCGTACCCGGGGATGCTTTGGCCCCTCCGTCCATGGCGGCTGTCACCCGCTGGAAAGAGTTCAGTTGGGAGACACTGCAGACAGCTTTGGGTCTGAATTCGGCCTCCGTGCCTTAGGAGCTTTGCGATCAGCTCTTTCAGCCTTTCATTTCTTCATTTTCAATGCGTCCACGGGGACCATTACGACCATCCCAGGCTGAAAGGTGAGGGAGAGGGA
>NW_024352739.1:0-576 GCF_902729225.1 Pteropus medius
AGTAAATGGAAAATCCACCATCTCAGCCCCGAGTCACGCGTGGCGAGAAAGGAGTCAAGAGGGCGGCGGTGCCGGGGGAAGTGGAAAGTCGCCCGCCGGCGGGGCTGTCCTCCCACAGTCCAGAGCCCCGCGCCCAGACGCGGTGCCTACCCGCGCCCGGGGGCGCAGACCCACGCGTGGGGCGCGCGGGGGGCTCCGCGGCGCCGAGACCCCCACAATGAAGACGCGGCGACCAGCCGGTTCCTGCCTCGGTGGCGGCGAGCTGGTGGCACCCAGGGCCGCTGCCCACCCCCCCCCTCCTCTCCGCGGTCCCCACTTACGTTCCGAGGGTCTCTTTGAACTCGAAGATTTTCTTGATGTCCTCCGCTTGCTTTTTCCAGGAGGAGCTGCTCTCGCCGTTCTCGCGGGCCATGGCAGACGAGGGCGGCGCGCGAGGCGGCACGGCCGGGCGCGCGGGGCCGGGGCGGGCGCGCTGAGGAGGGGGCGCAGGGGCGTCCCGCAGGCCGGGCGGGCGGCGCGAGGATGCTCGGCGCGGGAGCCGGAGGGGCCTGGGTGCTGCGGCAGAGCTTCCTCTTC
>NW_024352740.1:0-501 GCF_902729225.1 Pteropus medius
CAGTAACATCCTCCTGATCACCACTGTCTCTTTTGATTCACTGTCTTTTCAAAATGCTGGATTTCTCAAAAAAAGTGTGTAAACATATGCACAAGTAATTCAGTTTTTCCTGGACCAAATCAGAAAGACAAAATAAATTTTAACAATAGACAAATAATGAGATAGCATATTTGTTTGTGTGTGTGTGTGTTTTTGTGTTTATATATATATATAAAATAAGAAGAGGTTTTATATATATATATATAAATATATATATTTTTATATATATATATATAAATATAAAAAATAAGAAGAGGTTTTATATATATATATATATATATAAAACCTCTTCTTATTTTATATATATATATAAAACCTCTTCTTATTTGGAGTCAGTAGCTTTTCAACAAATGCTTTCTTTACATAAGAATTGTGATAGAACAGAAAAACAAAAGTTTCGTTTTATAACAAGTTTTTTTTCTGAGAAACGATTTGTTATTTGTGTGTGTGTGTGTATGTGTG
>NW_024352741.1:0-317 GCF_902729225.1 Pteropus medius
CACTGTTTTAGAAACTGCCTGAGCACTGAGGACCGTCAGGAAGTTGCAGGACCGTGGAAGTCTCCAGAATGTTCTCAAACTTCTCTGACACAGCAAACAGTTCGCATCTTCGAGAAAGCACCGTTGCTACCGGGAGGGCTTTCAGTTATACCGGGGTCGAACCATGTCGATAAGAACACGCTCAAGTCCAATAAGAAAGATCGGAATTCCTAGAGAGCATCCTAGGAACATTCTCTAGAGCATTGGGAGTGCAGATTCAGACTTCAGGTCCTCATCGATACTGCCAGCAAATCGTTCACTGGACTTCTCAGGACACA
>NW_024352742.1:0-40254 GCF_902729225.1 Pteropus medius
AATCTTCCATTTTGTGATCACCTAGATGTCCAGCCACATTCAACAATGTTGTGCTGTGTATTATAGAGCAATATCTCTCAAAGTAGATAATATTAGATACTGTTTTACAAAAGGTTTCTCTGGCGAAAGAAGTTGGAAGTTTGGGTGAAACAAATCAGAGTTTGATCACTTGTCTTTTGCTACTTTTTCATGGAAAAAATTCAGGAATGTTTGGTCACTGTTTAAGAAAGGCTTGAAGATTTCTAAGGCAGACAACAGATACTATCTATATGTAGTAAATGGAATAAGTTTCAGTGAAAATTAAATGAACGGACCGTCTATGATTTGTTGTTGTTGTTGTTGTTGTTGTTGTTGTTTTTGGTAACATGAATTAGACCAGAATAAATTTACATTTTAATGAATGTAAAATGTTTTTACCCCCAATAATGAGATGAAAGCGATCAATCTTTATTTGAAGAAACTCAGAAAATGTTATTTTCATGTCCTTGTGCCAGGATCAATTTTTCTGTGTGCATTTTTTTAAATTTCTTTATTCCAATTAGTTTCAAGTATACAGTACATTGATTAGACATCTATACAGTTCATAAAACGATCACTCCAACTGCTTCCTCCCTCCCCTGGCCCTCCACCTAGCCATCATATTAATGCTAAGTGCATTCCCTCTGCTTTGCTCCCCATCCGCATGACCAACTATGAACTACTAATTTGTACTTCTTAAACTTTCTCCTAGCCCCCCAAAACCCCTCCCCTCTGTCTCTCACCAAATTGTCCACTCTATTTGTATCTGTTTTTGATTAGTTTGTTCTTTTGTTTCATAGATTACTCATATAAATGAAATCATATGGTATTTATCTTTCTCCGTCTGACTTATTTCCCTCAGTGTAAAAATTTCTAGTCCTTGTCATTGCAAATGGTACGATTTCATTTGATGTAATGGCTGAGGAATATTCTATTGTATATATGAACCATAATTTCTTTATCCAATTGTCTGTTGATAGGCATTTAGATTGCTTCCATATCTTGGCTATTGTAAATTGTACTGCCATGAATACTGGAGTGCATATATCTGTACGAATTATTGTTTTGGTTTTCTTTGGATAAATACCCGGAAGTGCAATTGTCGGGTCAAAAGGTATATCTATTTTTAATTTATGAGAAACCACCAGACTGTTTTCTATAGCAGCTGTACCAATGTGCAATCCCACCAACAATGTATGAGGTTCCCTTTTCTCTGCATCTTCACCAACACTGTTGTTTTTTGATTTATTGATGCTAGCCATTCTGATAGGTGTGAGGTGAGATCTCATTATGGTTTTAATTTGCATTTCTTTGATGATTAGTGACCTTAAGCCTCTTTTCATATGTCTATTAACCATCTGTGTTTTCTCTTTGAAGAAGTATCTGTTCAGGTCTTCTGCCCATTTTTTAATTGGGTTTGTTCTTTTGTTGTTGATTTGTATAAGTTCTTTATATGTTTTGGATATTAATCCCTTATCAGATGTATCATAAGCGCATATCTTGTCCCAAAAAGTAGGTGGTTTTGTTTTGTTTTGTTTTGTTTTGTTGATGGTTTCCTTTGCTATACAAAAACTTTTTAATTCGATGTAGGCCCGTTTGTTTATTTTTTTTTTTCTTTTGTTTCCGTTGCTCAAGGAGCTACATCTTAAAAGAAATTCCTGTTAGTAATATCAGAGAGATTACTGCCTATGTTTTCTTCTAGCAATTTTATGGTTTTGGGTCTTACATTTAAGTCTTTAATTCATTTTGAGTCTATTCTTGTATACGGTGTAAAAAGGTGGTCTAGCTTCTTTTTTTGCATGTATCTGTCCAATTTTCCCAACACCCTTTATTGAAGAGACTGTCTTTACCCCATTGTATATTCTTACTTCTTTTGTTATATATTAAGCAAGCGTATAAGTGTGGATTTATTTCTTGGCTCTCTATTCTGTTCCATTGAGCAATGTATCTCTTTTTATGCCCGTACCATGCTGTTTTGATTACTGTAGGCTTGTAGTATAGTTTGATATCAGATATGATACTTCCAACGTTGTTCTTCTTTCTCAAGATTGCTGTGGCTATTCAGGGATTTTTATGGCTCCATATAAATTTTAAGATTATTTGTTGTTGCTCTCTGAAAATTGCTGTTGGTATTTTGATAGGGATTGCATTGAATCTAGAGATCACTTTGGGTAGTATGGCCATTTTAAAGATGTTGATTCTTCCTACCCATGAGCACAGTATATGCTTCCATTTATTTGTATCTTCTTCAATTTCTTTTATCAATGACATAATTTTCTGTCAACGGGTCTTCTACCTTCTTGGTTAATTGTTTCCCAGGTGCTTTACTGGTTTTAATTCGATTGTAAATGGGACTGTTTTCTTAATTTCTCTTTCTGAATGTTTATCATTAGTGTATAAAAATATCACTGACTTCTGAATATTTATTTTGTAACCTGCTACTTTACTGATTTCATTGATTTGTTCTAACAGTTTTTTGGTGGAATCTTTAGGTTTCTCTATATAAAGTATCATGTCATCAGCAAATAAGAAGAGTTTTCCTACTTCCTTTCCAATTCGGATGGCTTTTATTTATCTTTCTTGTCTGATTGCTGTGGCTAAGACTTCCAGTACAATGTTGTATAGGAGTGGTGGAAGTGGGCATCCTTGTCTTGCTTCTGATAGCCTCAAATTTTTAATGAAGGTTAAAGTATCTAGTATCTTCTTAGAAATAAATTGTAATTAAAAAATAACAACTATCTTTATTTTTTGAGCAGTTTAAGATTCACAGCAAAATTGAGAAGTTACCCATATATCTCCTAACCCTCACATGCAACTCCCCCTCACCACGCCAAACACACATAATCTCTCTCGCTATTAACTTCCTTCACCAGACTGGTATGTTTGTTACGATTACTGAACCTACATCGTCACATCGTCACTCAAAGTCCATTGTTTACATTACAGGACATTCTTGCTGTTGTAAATTCTTTGAATTTGGTCAAGCGTATAATGACATGTGTCCATCATTATAGAATCATGCAGAATAGATTCATTGTCTTAAGAATCCTCTGTACTCCTCATATTTATCCCTCTTTCCCCCCAAGCCCTAGCAACCACTGACCTCTTTACTATCTTCATAGTTTTACTTTTTCCAGAATTCATGCCATTAGAATCGTACAGTATGTGACCTTTTTAAAATTGGCTTCCTTCATGTAGTAATATGCATTTAAGGGTCCTCCATAACTTTTCATGTCTTGGTAGCTGTTTTCTTTTTAGTACTAAATAACATCCCACTGTCTGGATGTACCATAGTCTGTTTATCCATTTACCTACGGAAGGGCATCTCGGGTGCTCCAAGTTTGGGCAATTATGAATAAAGCTGCTATAAACATCCATGTGCAGGTTTTTGTGTGGATACACATTTTAAACTCTGTTAAGTCAATCCTAATAAGTGAGACTGGTGGATTTTGTGTCAAGTGTATATTTACTTCAGCAAGAAACTGCAAAACTCTCTTTCAAAGTGACTGTACTATGTTCAGTCCCACCAGTCAAGAATGCGAATTCCTGATGGTCCACATCCTCATCAGCATTTGGTGTTGTCAGTGATGAGAATTTTGGTCATTCTAATGAATGTGTAGTAGTATCTCTTTTTTGTTTTAATTTGCTATCCTCTAATAACATATAATGGTGAGAATCTTATCATAAGCTTATTTTTCACCTTATTTTTAACTTCGTCTGTGCAGGGTCTGTTCAGATATTCTGCCTATTTTTTAATCTGATTGCTCGTTTTCTTACTGTTGAGTTTTAAGAGTTCTTTGTATATTCTGAATAAAAATCCTTCATCAGATGTGTTTTTTTGCAAATATTTTCTAATGGTTTATGGCTTGTCATCTCATTCACTTGACCCTTTGTTTTACAGAGCACAAGTTTTTACTTCTAATAAGATCCAGTTTATCGATTATTTCTTTTATCATATATTGTGCCTTTGGCTTTGTATCTAAAATCATTGCAATATGCAAGGTCATTTAGATTTTCTCCTAAGTCATGTAGTTTTTATAGTTTTATAGTTTTCCATTTTCTATTTAGGTCTGTGATTCATTTTAAGCTGATTTTTGTAAAAAGTTAAGTTCTGTATCCAGAATCATTTTTTTACATATTATATCCAGTTGTTCTAGCTCCATTTATTGAAAAGATTATCTTTGTACATTGTATTACCTTTACTCCTTTGTCAAAGGTCAGTTGACCATACTTTTGTTTGTCTATTTCAGTATACTCTTCTGCTCCATTGATCTGTTTGTCCATTATTTACCCATACACACTGTCTCGATTCCTGCAGCTTTATAGTAAGTCTTGAAGTCAGGTAGGTTCACTCCTCCAACTTTGCTCTCCTTCAGTGTAGTGTCGACTATTCTGTGTCGTTTGTTCCTCTATATACATGTTAAAAATGTTTTGTTCATATCCACAAAATAACTTAAAATTTTGATTCGTGTTGTGTTGAATCTATAGATCAAGCTAAGTTAAAGTGACATCTAGACAACATTCTCTTCATATCCATAAACATGGCATATCTCTCTGTTTATTTAATTCTTTATTTCATTCATCAGCATTTTTATAGATTTCCTCTTATTTTATATAGATCTTTTACATATTTTTTTATATTTAAATCTAGGAATTGTGCGTGGGCGACGTTAATGTAAATAACATTGAGTTTTAATTTCAAAATTAAATTTAATTCCACTTGTTCCTTTTTGGTATATATGAAAGTCATTTACTTTTCTAATAAATTGTAATTTTAAAAGTACTGAAATTTATTTAGAGAAATTCTCACCTTTTGTGGAATATGTCAAACAGTTTGGAAAGAAGCTAAGTCCCTGTGTCAACAGTGATCTGTCCCCATGGTCATTGTTATCCTATGGCTGTGCCATTGCCCTGTATGTTCGAGAAAGAGACTCATAAAAAAGTGGCTTCTGGTACTTCTAATACATAGTCGTAAAGCTTCAAAGAATAGATTTTCATTTACTATCTGCTTTTTGTAAGTAAAAATGCTGACACATATTTAAAATGCAGAAAGTATAAAAAAAATTTTACTAATTATTTTACTAGAATTGATGGTAAGACAATTTTTTTCCAGAAAAAAATGTCTTACTTTTGTAGTCATAAGGCAAAGTTCATTGCAGAGAGGATAAAGTGGAGAAATTATGGAATTAAAATTCTAAAGTGAGAAAGCAGGAAAGATACAGAAAAAGTTTCCACTGACAGAATAAGTGTTCAATTTCATTCTCTCTGTAGTGTTTTCTTTTTGGCCAAATGAAAACATGAAAATATTTTGGCCAAATAAAAACATAAAAATAATCCCATAAAATGTAAAATGGTAAACTATATGACTTTGATTTCTTAAATGAAAGTGAATTTTACTGCAAATTCTAAGATGGACATAATCTCAGAATTAAGAACAGGTCTGTTTTGTTGAACACATTTGGGTGTGTGAGCAACTTATTATATCATTCTTATTCTCTTTTCTGTGGGGACTGAGACCCTCACTGCCCTTAGGCAAGCATCCGGGAGTCACTAAGTAGATAGCTCAGCCAGCATGGCCAGGAGGTGGCTGTGAGTTCATTCTATGTCACATTCTCCATACACTCCCCTCCGATGCCTCTTCAAGGTCTTCAAAAGACATTCAAAGGCTGATTGAGAAGTAGAAGACCCTGAGGAAGGGAATCAGCAGAGATCCATGAAGGCTGCAGACTTGAGAAGTGTGTACAATAATGAACTAGGATCAGTAAGGGAGCCCCCCTCACCCCACTCCGGTAGTGTGCATTGGGCTGGATGGCCTCAGAGGTGGGTAGAGCAGTAGTGCCAGCTATAGCAGCGGTTACCACTGATTGAGCACCACAGTGAACCCCCACTGCCATCTTCATTTCATACTACATTTTCTCTAAATATCCAAACATAAATATTTTCAATTTTCTTTAAATAAACAGGATCCAAAAATAGACCACGAGGTCTATAGTAACATATCAGAGCCATCAAAATAACCAATGTTGCATTCATCATTTGGAAACTCTTTTGAATAATTAGTATAAGATTATGCTTTTTAGAGGTTTCTTTGAGGCTGCTAATTATATAGAACTGAATTAACCAGAATCATCTGAATGCATCAATGATAAATAACATTAGAGTAATGACACATTGAACAGTCTCACTTACTTTGTATGTTTATACATAATGTGCAATTTTGTAAAATGCACGTCTTTGTTGAACCACTACCACCACCACCCGCTGACCAGGGATGTAACTAATGCTGGTGTTGGATAACGTTTCAAAGAATAGTAATTTCGTTTTCTTACAGAGTTAAAGGAGATTGCATTTTTAATTCAAACAAGTGGATCATTGAGGCATTTTATTAATTCATAAAGATAAAATTGTGCTGAAAACGAAATATTATCACAAATATAATTGAATTGGGGGATTTAATAAAATGTTGAGCCAATGCTTCACCTGATTCCCTCTTTGTTCAGAAAAATTCATTATTTAACTTAAAAGTTCTAAAAAAGTGTACAATGGCCCATGATCTGGAAAAAAGACCTGTGTTTCTTAAGGGACTGTTATTTGTTGACTTTCTCAGGTTCATAGAATAAGGAGGAGGATTGTTGATGTTGATTAAAATTCAAAACTTAAGCAATATCGCACTTGTCTGGAAACAGATGGCACACAGAAAATGATTACAAAAGAGCCTTTAACAAAAGAACTTCTCATGGCGTGAGGGCAGTGTTAACAGGACAGCCGAGGGAGATGGGCACCTGGGGACCTGGGGATTAGCAACTGCAAAAAGACGACTCTACCTCCAGTTCTGAAGGTCTAGGAGAGGGAATGTGTTCATGGGCTCAACCAGAGTTGCTGTGTTTGAAGCCTTGCCACGCCATAACCATGGCCATAGAAGAATCCAGCAATTGCCAGTGCTGCATCCATACAAGGATGGACAGGAAGTACCTGGTCTCTTTCTGTTCCTGCCCCCCCTGCTTCTAACAGCACTTCCCACTGGCTGAAGACGCATGGTACTTAGAGATCATGAGAGCCCAGGTGACACTTCAAAAAGGCCAGCTTCCCATAGTAGAAATGGATGTGGGATGACTTAGGGATGGAGAGCAAAGAAGTGATGTCACACTTTCCCTGGAGAGATATCAGAGTACTGAATGTCTTATGTGTTTGTACATTAATCTTCTAGTGACTTTAAAATGCTTCCCATTTAACCAACAGAACTTTAGTATGTATTAGGAAGGAAGGCGCTGAACAATTCTGATGGGGTCCCTCTCCTTGATACAAAGTCTTGACACTTTCCTCCTTTTATAGTGCTTTTTCTGTGTTTAGATCATTACCAAGCTTAAATAATGGCTGAGAGTTAGTGAGATGAAAAACAAAACAAAACATCAAGGACAAGAGGCAGCATCTGATGTGGAGAAATTAAAGATTTATGAAAATGAAATGTCATAAAAAGAATCAAGAAACTTATACATTAAGAAAGCAGATTATCTAGCAGATGAAAAAGTATTAATGTCTTTTGAACAAAGTCATTGATGAGAACTTTATAAAGAAATGAAAGGTAAGAAAAGAAAAATGGATTCTTATTGACAAAATGAATGGATATAGTAAGTAGAACATAACAAGGGCTTTATAATATATGACAAAATTAAACATGAAGTCAATAAATTGTTGTGGGTTGAATTGTGTCTTCCACAAAAAGATGTTGAAATCCTACTTGTGAATCCAGTACTTGTGAATTGACTTTATTTGGAAACTGATTCTTTGCAGATGACCAAATTAACTAGAGGTCATTATGGCGAGCACTAATCCAATATGACTGTGTCCTTTTGAAAAGAAAAAAAAATATAGACAACAAGACATGCACCCACACAGAGCAATGCCTTGTGAACATGAAGGCAATGATCACAGTGAGATATCTACAAGCCAAGGAATGCCACAGATTGTCAGCAAATCACAGGAGCTGGGAGAGAAGCTGGAAATCTTCTTTCCCTTAAAAGGACTAAGCCAGCCAAAACCTTGACCTAAAACGTCCAGCCTCCAGAACTGTGAGACAATAAATTTCTGTTGCTTAAGCCATCCAGTCTGTGGTAGTTGTTACAGCAGTCCCAGCAAATTAATACTCTGCATTTACTGAAAAAGAGGCATTGCTAGCCGACAAAATAGCACTCTTTAGCCACTGAAAGAGTGACGGATCTGAAATATCTTTTCTGCCATTATATTATCGTGGGGGAATAAGGTTGTAAGATATCCAAGGGAGAGGTGTTCAATCAATAGGCAAGTTATTTGTGAAAACGGCATCTTTAGCTGTCAGTGCATACCCAAATGAAGGATGTGTCAAGAATTAGTCAAGACAGAAGACTAATTTAATTTTAATGTTGAAATCAATCTCTTTAGAACATAGAAAGTCGTTTTAAGTAAGAGTCTACACTCTTTGATCTACTGCATACTGTTTGCACAATACAGATTGTAATAGCCCGCTGAAATATGAAAGGGTTAAAGAATAATTAAAACCTGAAACTGGACAAAAGAAGTCTATAACTTAGGCCTAGTTTCTGGAACCCCTAACCACATTCTGTTAATCATGAAACTTGTAACAATGAGCTCATACGCTAACTGCCAATTTTAGCCTGTGTAACCCTGCTTGCTTGCGTGGCATGAAAAATAATCAATTGTATATAAGCTGAAAATTACTATTTGGCCATCGCCCATGGGAACACCGACTATTGTCCATGGGAACATAGGCAATCACCCATAGGAACATAACATTCTAACACAAGCTTTCTGCTTCTGTACTTCCCGCTTGCACACCTGACCAGTGGGTTGACAGGTAGTGAATAGGAGAAAGATGGACCTTTGTGTTTAAGACAGAATGAGGAATAGGATTTAGGGCTTAAAAACCTTGTATCTTGGCATTTCGAGGCTGCTCCTTTGCAAGGACAGCCGCCGGCTAATAAACTGTCTCCTGGTTAAGAGCACTCAAGTTGGGTCTGGGTATTCTGGACACAACATTTGGAGGCCCCAGCGAGATCTTCTCGTTGTGGGAAAATTGATCAGTGCACCGGGGCGTTGGACCATTTGCGGTTGGGGAGGCCTCTAGGGCACTCGCCCTAGCCCGCCGCCTGTGGTTTCTCGCTTTGCGGAGCACGATCCTGGGAGTGCTGAGGCAGTTTCTGGTAGGGGGCCCAGGGACCGTGCGGACGTCGGACGCGACAAGTAAGGTCGGCGGTCGACTGAGACTGTGACGACAGTTTTCTCAGTCCTGTTCTGGTTTGTTAGTCTGTGTCTGTCTTGTTCTGTTTTGCTTCGTGTGCTTTATTGTGGAACTATAGGACAATCACAGGGCAAACTAACTCCGTTACAGTGCATGCTTAACAACTTTAAAGATTTTCGTTGTAGGGCAAGGGCCTATGGTGCTTCAGTAACCCCTTTTGATTTGCAGCGCTTTTGTCAATTAGATTGGCCGACCTTCGGAGTAGGATGGCCCTCCGAGGGATCATTTAACATGCAGACTGCATTCCGGGTTCGAGGTGTGATTTATGGAAACCCTGGGCATCCTGACCAAATTCCTTATATTGATGTTTGGATTGATGTTGTTTCTGATGCCCCTAAATACTTACAGAATTGCAGTCGTGCACCCGTTACTGTAATGGCAGCCATACCCCAGGATTTTAAGAAGCCCCCACCGGTGTTGCAGGGACCTCCCTCGGAGGATGACTGGTATCCGCCACCCTATAATGGAAATGGGGGTAGACGTCCTCCTCCGGAGGGACCGGGACCTCCTGTAACCCGGTCTAGGGATCGTAGGCCACCTTCCCCTGATTCAACCTCCCTGAAAGAGCCAGTATCTGTTCAAGCCCCATTGAAGGTGATTCCAGGAGGTGGAGGTGAGCCTACTGTCATCTACTCGCCATTCAGTACTAGTGATTTATATAATTGGAAATTGCAAACGCCATTCTTTTCAGAGAAACCACAAGGACTAACCTCCCTTTTAGAGTCTATTTTCTTTACCCATCAGCCCACTTGGGATGATTGCCAGCAGCTTTTACAGATCTTATTCACTACTGAAGAAAAGGAAAGAATTTTGCGGGAGGCGGCTAGAGGAATAACAGACCCAAATGGGCAGCCCACAGCAGACTTAACCAGGTTACAGGCTGTGTTTCCGACTCAACGTCCCCAGTGGGATCCAAATACAGATCGAGGTAAGGAGGCTTTCCTAAGGTATCGCCAGTTTCTGCTACAGGGACTTCGGGCTGCTGCACGTAGACCAATAAATCTGTCCAAGGTAAGTGAAGTAATTCAGACTAAGGACGAGTCACCTGCAGCATTCTTGGAAAGACTATTAGAGTCTTACCGCCTATATACACCTATTGACCCGGAGGACCCCAACAATAGAAGAGCCATTAATTTGGCCTTTGTTAGCCAGTCGGCCCCTGACATTAGAAAGAAGTTACAGAGATTGGAAGGTTTTGAGGGAGAAAATTTATCCAAATTATTAGAAATAGCTCAGAAGGTCTTTAACAATAGGGACGGTGTGCAAAAGGTCATGTTTGTGGGACAACAAGGAAACCGACCTCCTTGGAAAAAAAAAACCCTAACCATAGAGGGGGACCTAGCAACGAAGAAGGCCAAAATAGAAAACCTAGGCTAGGAAGAGACCAATGTGCTATTTGCAAAAAGAAAGGACATTGGAAGAATGAGTGCCCTGAAAAGGAGCAACCAGGAGGTGAGAAGAAAAAAGGCCCCTCATTCTTTTGGAAGATGAATAGGGGCGTCAGGGCTCTTATCTAATGAGCCCCCGAGAGCCCAAGGTAACTTTACAAGTAGGGGGCAAACCTGTGAACTTTTAGCTGATACTGGTGCAACTTACTCAGTTTTAACAGAAACTGCTGGTCTGTTATCCAAAGAAAAGACTGTAATTCAAGGAGTCACTGGGAAAGGGAAGGCATACCCATGGACACAGGCAAAAATTACTGACTTGGGAAAGGGAACCATCACGCATTCGTTTTTAGTTATGCCTGAATGTCCTTTTCCTTTGCTTGGAAGAGATTGGCTCCAGAAATTAAAAGCCACTATTTAAGTGACCAGTGGCATATCTCTCAAAGAGACTAGATCCGGTGGCTGGAGGAAGGCCTAGTTGCCTGAGAGCACTAGCTGCTACTGCTATATTGACCAAAGATGCTTTAAATTGACCTTGGGCCAAAATATTGAAATTGTGGCTCCACATGCAGTTGAAGCCATGCTGCGCAGCCCTCCTGAAAGATGGATTTCCAACGCCCGGATTACTCAGTACCAGGTACTGTTGCTTAACCCCCCACAGACCCAGTTTTTGAAAACTGCAGCCCTGAACCCTGCCACGCTGCTCCCGGATGATGACCCGCAGGCTCCATTGCATCACTGTGTTCAGCACCTTGAGCAGGTAACTAGACTACGGCCAGTCTTGAAGGATGAGCCAGGGCTTAATCCGGGTGCGGTATTATTTACCAATGGAAGCAGTTTTGTATCCGACGGAGTAAGGTATGCTGGGGCAGCCGTAGTAACAGTCAGGGATGTGATATGGGCACAGGCCCTAAGCCATGGGGCATCAGCCCAAAAGGCTGAACTCATTGCTCTGACTGAAGCTCTTAAATGGGCTCAAGGAAAGACTGTTAACATCTATACTGATAGCTGAGATGCCGTTGCAACGGCACATGTACATGGAGCCCTGTACAAGGAAAGAGGACTATTGACATCAGGGGGAAAGGAAATTAAGAACAAGGAGCAGATTTTGGCTCTTTTGGAGGCTATCTGGCTACCTAAGAAAGTGGCTATTATCCATTGCCCCGGCCATCAAAAAGGGGAAGGAGCGGTAGAAAAAGGAAACCGCTTGGCAGATAAAACAGCAAAGGAAGTAGCCAGAAAACCAGTGGGGACTAACGTCATAATTGGTCCCCTTCTTGTGCCCCCCTTGGCACAGGCTCCAAACTATAGCCCCCAAGATATAGAGTTGGGGAAGCAACTGCACAGGAAGTTTGAACATGGGTGGCTTTGGATTCCAGATGGAAGGCCGGTCCTCCCTGCTGCGCTTGGTAACACCTTAATTAGCCAGATGCATAATGCTACTCATCTTGGAGGGACTAAGTTAATTGAACTGCTAAAAAGAGACTATTATATTCCTGGACTAACCTCAAAGGCTCGGGATGTAAGTGCACGATGCCCAATATGTGCACAGGTCAACTCTCGCCCCATCCCAAAGGAAAATATCGGCACTCGATTAAGAGGACAAGCTCCTGGAGAGCATTGGGAAGTGGACTTTACAGAAGTTGCTCCTGGCACTTTTGGATTTAAATATCTTCTGGTATTCATTGACACCTATTCTGGATGGACTGAGGCCTTCCCCACAAAGAAGGAAACTGCACAAGTAGTAGCTAAGAAATTAATTACAGAAATAGTGCCTCGATTTGGCTTGCCCTTATCATTGGGGTCCGACAATGGCCCGGCATTCATTGCCCAAACAAGTCAAATGTTAGCTAAGGTATTAGGGATTAATTGGAAATTACATTGTATTTACAGACCTCAGAGTTCAGGACAAGTAGAAAGGATGAATAGAACACTTAAGGAAACTTTAACTAAATTTAAGCTGGAAACTGGGGAGAATTGGGTGAGCCTTCTTCCTTTTGCTTTGTTACGGGCCCGGTGTACTCCATATATTATGGGAATTTCCCCTTATGAAATAATGTTTGGGAGACCTCCCCCTTTACTCCCTAAAATTGGAATTGAAAAGGTTACAATGAGTAATAATACAAGTCTCCTTAAGTCTCTACAGGCCTTGCAACAAACCCAAAATCAAGTCAAGGGCTTGATTAAAGCTGCTAGACCGACTCCGGGGACATCACAGCCTCACCCACATCATCCAGGCGATTGGGTGTGGATAAAGAAGATCCAGCCTGCTAGCTTAGAGCCCCGGTGGGATGGTCCATTTCCAGTAACTCTAACCACACCAACAGCTGTCGAGGTTGCAGGGAAAAGACATTGGATTCACCATACCCGCCTTAAGACAGCTCAACCTCCCCCGGAGACAGAGAAATGGAAGGCAACACTCACAGAGGATCCACTCAAGATAAGACTCTCGCGGGAATGATTATAATTGGGTTAATTGTTATCATTAATGTAAAAGGGAACCCTCATCAACCTCAACAGGCTAAATGGGAATTAATTAAATCAGAAACAGGCATTCCCATATTAGTAAACCAGACTATGTACCAGCCTACATTTCATGTGGATTTGTGTGATATATTAGGAAAGAAATTTAATTTTATAAGTGATGCTAATTTTTTATCTGGCCCCTGGTATGGTTGTGGCAGGGAGGACAAAGAAAGAGGTATTCAACAAGTAGAGTTATATATGTGTCCCAGAGAAGGCCAAAGCACTTGCCATAAGCTAAACCAATATTATTGTGGTCGTTGGGGTTGTGAAACCATAGCCCCTTGGAAGAACACAGACCCCTTTCTGACTCTTACACGACCTAGTCAGTCCTCCTGTGCCACAGCAGGGAAATGCAATCCTGTCATTTTTACTGTCAAAAATTGGGAAGATCCATCTTGGGTGATTGGAAAAACCTGGGGATTAAGGTTGTATGTTTTTGGAACTGATCCTGGAGTGTTAATAACAATACAGAAAAAGCCTGTCAGGATGCCACCGTTAGTTCTAGGTCCTGTTAGGCCTAATGACGGAGGGTTAAACACCTTAACTCCTACACAGTCAGCAATTACTAGGAGCACTAATAATGCCAACAAAGGACATAGACCTAGACAGCCTTATAGACCCCCCAGGGATACTCCTGAATCTGTCTTGACCATGCTGAATAATGTTTATAAGTTTGCTAATGACAGTAACTCAAATGCTACAAAGGATTGTTGGTTTTGTCTGAACCCTGCCCCACCTTATTATGTAGGACTTGGTGTCATTGCTAACCTTGGCACAGATCAAACTGCTATTAGGAATGTAACATCTCCGAATGTTACTATTTGCCCTTGGGGAACCAAAAACCCATCTGTAACGTTGGGAGATTTACAAGGAAAGGGAACTTGTGTGTATACTAACACTTATAGAGTTGATAAATCTAGGTATAAGGAAAATTGTAAATCATCTATTTTAGTAAATAGCACCTCTTCTACTTATTTAGCAGCCCCTAGTGGCACTTGGTTTGCTTGTAATACTGGTTTAACTCCCTGTATTAATCTTAACTATTGGAAAAATAATACTGGATTTTGTGTGCTGGTTCATGTTATACCTCAGGTGTATATGATGAGCGGACAAGAAGGAAGACAAGCAATAGATTTGTGGGGAGGATATAACTATCCTCGGCGTAAGCGAGCAGTTCCACTGCTTGTGCCGCTCCTAGTTGGCCTAGGAGTGGCAGGATCAGCTGCAATTGGGACTGCTGCTTTGGTTACAGGGAACCAAGGTATAGCCTGGCTCACAAAGCAGATTAATGATGATTTAAGCACTCTAGAGAAATCAATTAATCATCTTGAAACATCTCTTAATTCTTTAGCTGAAGTAGTACTGCAGAATAGAAGAGGTTTAGACCTCTTATTTCTTAAGCAAGGAGGTTTGTGTGTAGCACTAGGAGAAACTTGCTGTTTTTATGTTAATCATTCTGGAATTATTAGGGATAGTTTAGCATTAATTAGACAAAGAGTAAAAGACAGAAATGAGAAGTTAAAACAAGGAAGCAACTGGTATGAATCTTGGTTTAATGGAAACTCTTGGTTAACCACGTTATTGTCGGCTATAGCAGGACCATTGATAATTCTGCTGTTATTACTGACCTTTGGGCCATGCTTGATCAAATGGGTTAAGAGTTTAATCCAATCCAATATAACTGGGGCAAAGATTTTAATTTTAGGAGCGTCAGCCCCGACCCATTGGCCAGAAATCCCGACTTCTGACTCGAAGATTGAGTCATTCTAAAGAAAACCAGTGGGGAATGTAATGGCCTGCTGAAATGTGAAAGGGTTAAAGAATAATTAAAACCTGAAACTGGACAAAGGAAGTCTATAACTTAGGCCTAGTTTCTGGAACCCCTAACCACATTCTGTTAATCATGAAACTTGTAACAATGAGCTCATACGCTAACTGCCAATTTTAGCCTGTGTAACCCTGCTTGCTTGCGTGGCATGAAAAATAATCAATTGTATATAAGCTGAAAATTACTATTTGGCCATCGCCCATGGGAACACCGGCTATTGTCCATGGGAACATAGGCAATCACCCATAGGAACATAACATTCTAACACAAGCTTTCTGCTTCTGTACTTCCCGCTTGCACACCTGACCAGTGGGTTGACAGGTAGTGAATAGGAGAAAGATGGACCTTTGTGTTTAAGACAGAATGAGGAATAGGATTTAGGGCTTAAAAACCTTGTATCTTGGCATTTCGAGGCTGCTCCTTTGCAAGGACAGCCGCCGACTAATAAACTGTCTCCTGGTTAAGAGCACTCAAGTTGGGTCTGGTTATTCTGGACAGAACAAGATATCTTTTGCAGTAGACATGCCATTATTTCACATACTCTGTGATGACTATCATAGTAGAGCAAGAAAGTGTTAGATAAACCTGTCAATATGAAGCTGGATATCAGGAAAGAGCTCAGTAAAGTTATAAAAATCTTGCAACTTGCTCTCAGAGATGTGGTCATCACAAATGAAAAATTTTATTAGGCCTAGGTACTATTTTCATGGATGTATTGACAAACAAAGGATGGTGGAAAAGCCTGTGAATTAGAAACATGAATAAAGGAACATCTCATGTTTTTCAAACAAGGTTATACTCTCAAGGGAATACCACTTGTTATTTGGATTATCATGTTTATATTATTTTTACTAGTATAACACTTTCTTTTTATTTTATAAGCATATGAATAATTTAGCCCCTATAAAATACTTGTTCATTAAAGCTTTGTATTAAAATTCTGGGAAGACGCTATATAAAGTATTTCGATAATGAAACATGGACAATCAGATAATACATGTTTTGTCGTCATTAATATAACCAGGAAATTCATGATTGTCATGAAAAGCTTAGCAGAGGATCAGGAAAGATCTTCCCACTATAACGTAATCATACTGATCATGCATAAAATAAATAAAGCTGAACTTGTTTTAAAAAGATCTATTCAACGAGATAACCTCTGTTACAGCAAACCCTCATAAGCAGAAATGTTTGGTGGTAAATAATACCTCAGAAATTATTAGTCATGTAACGTTGAACATAATAATTAAAACTCCACTCAGTTTTATTTTCTTCATCTGGTAAATTTAAAACGATATCCTGAATATATACATACAACTTTATATACATACATAAAAACATTCATACATACATATACATATATATGAGTGTGTGTGTCTAGAACATATGTAAAAATGTCATCATGAGAGAAAAAGACAAAGAGCCATAGTAAAAGCAGAAAATAATAGAAAATTGTGACAATAGATGTTAGTAAGATACATATTTTCTCTTAATAATAAGAAATTAAAATCATATGACATGATTTTTTACTCAGAAAGTAAATGGAATTTTTAAAATCTGGCAAAGCAGGTAGGATATGACTTGTATCATTGAGAGATAGAAACTCTCACACACTATCTTTCAGAAAGTCAATTGAACAATGTCTCTTAAAACTGAAAATGTATATATCTCACTCTCCAGCAATTGCATTTCTAATTTTCTGCTCCAGGAAAATCATTTTTCTCAGGTGAGCCATAATAATATGTTTATATACCTTTCTCAAAAAGTTAATTATATATTGTTGCAAAAAGTGAAATGTTTAATGCCTGGAAAGTATTGCCAAAAATTTCCATTCAAAGAAGCATGCTACCTTGCTGATTAAAGTTACTACCCAAGAATCTAGTCTGATAGAAAAGATAGAAAACAAAGAATGCAGAAAAGAAGGAGAAACGCCATTTTTTCTTTGTGGTGTTGAGTTCTAAGTATTTTTACAAATACCCGCAGTCTTATACCTACCATCAAAATTACCAGAAAACAATTAGTTCCATCATCCTCCAAATTTCCTCCTGTTGCCCTTCATAGTAAGCTAATTGTCCCATGCTCAATCCTGTCAACCATTAAGTTCTCTGACCCTATAGTTAGTTTTTCTTTTTCAGAAATTCATAGAAGTGGAATTCTATGGTATGTATTTATTTCAGCTTGGCTTCTTTCTCTTAGCAAATGTTTTCAAGTTTCAACCATGATGCTTGCACGTCATCTGTTCCTTTTCGTGACTGAATTGTATTCTATTGTATGGATATACCATGATTGGTTTACCCACTCACCCATTGAAAGACATTTGTGTTTCTTTTCCCAATTTGTAACAATTATGAATAAAACTGTTGTAAATGTTTATGTAAAAATAATAACAGAAGTACACCCAAACACATTTAGTATTTTGAGTCAAACTCTTCTAGGAAAATATGATTCTGAAATTGGTTTGCACAATTAAGTGCAGCCATGTAGTATTTAAAGGGACTTCAAAGAAAAAGATATCAAGAAGCTAAAAGTTCTGTGGGGTGCAAATAAGCAGTAAATCATCTTTCCAAGAAACTTAGCTGTTATCATCAACTTTGGCTTTAAAATGAAATTTGTTTACACACATCTTATCCATAGATGTTTTCAGTGTTAAAATCAGCACTGGCAAGATTTTTTAAAAGATACTCAGAGAAGTTCATTGCAGCCTGGAGAGAATCAAGACACTAATTAGTAAGAAAAAATGGGTCTTTGCTCCAAGAAAAAGAATGTTATTTCATATGATAAATTTTTATTTGATTTTTTTATGGAAAGTAATAAATTAGAGTCATGGAAAAAATCAATGTTAATAGATTTTCATTTGTCATATCAAGAGGTGAAAAGTAATTTTTCGCAGTGTATTAGTAAGATTTTAGCATGACTATTATAAGTATCAAGGAAGCTTTCACTTTTTAAAGTGGCTCTAGTAGCATCACAGAAATGTGAAGTAGTCAGTAAGAAAAGCATGAATGAAGAAGATGGGCTAGAGGTGGACAGTAGTGGAGAGCTTAGGACAGAAAACAAATGTGAAAGAGAGACCAAGAAAATAATGAGGCAGAGAAACAGCGACAAACCATCCACCGCCAAGTGAATTTAGGCCTGATTCAGCTAAATGCACCTTGAAATGGCCTCATTTATTTCCATGATGGGCTACTGGGTTTTTCATACACTACTAGAATGGTAAATTTCTGTATTTCCGGATCTACCTGTTCTTTCCATTTAAATATTCCCATCTTTGTCACTTCTGTAAGCTTAATGCCCAGTCTCTATCTCTCATTCCTCCACTGATGTGGGCAAAACTTGGCAGAAAGAGAAAGGGAGAAGAAGAAGAGAGAATATGCTTCCACAACCTCTAATTGGGAAAACTGTGTCACAACCTGGTCTCATATTTTCTTGTCTTATTTTTTTGCCCATCTATCGCTTCTCTTTCTCTTTTTTATCTTCAGATGCAATGACTTGATTTCCTTATTTTGACTTAGTAGAGACCTGAACAACTAACTGGTACTACCTTCTAATTTTTGCCACAGAGTCCCTGCTTTAGAATGTTATTAATATATTTAGAGTAAGTTTGCTATTTGATACTTTACAGAATGTATCCTTCTGAGAACCACTTCTATAATAAAAGCTTCACTGAAATATTTTTAATGGTATGCAATTTGTCAACTGTTGCCCTGATGTAGAATATTAGAAAACTTGTGGAAGAACAAAGTCACGTGCAGTTAGGAAGTATCCTACTTTGAAAGATTTAGTAAATCTCAGAAGAAATGTACAAGTTGTAGTGTCTGGAAGTGAGTAATTTCCAGAGCTTTGTCAAGACAGGGCACTCACTGAGATTTAGGATTGGTGGAACTGGATAGACGGAGATTTCGAAGTGAGTCTCCATGAGCAAATCTTTCTTTAATAAGCAAGCTGTGAATTAAGCAAGCTATTGCTTTAAAAGAAGAGTTATTTGTCTAGATAAATAGCTTTGTAACATTTTCCTAAAGAAAATAAAAAAAATTGGTTTATAGTGTTGTCTTTCTCAGCAAGAATTCCCCCAAGTAAATGTGAGTTTATGTTGATAAAGGTGGTCTTAGTGCTCATCTGCATTTGGTTGCAATGTATGTTTCAATGCACTAGTGATATTGAGAACATACATGGTCCTCGTTAGTGTTCATAAATACGTGTTCATAAATATGTACTTGACCGAGGATGGCTTCTTGTCACAGGAATGACTCTCCAGCCCCTCTTATCATTAAATTCTTCGAGAAATTTAACCCATAAAATCACCAAAGAAAGAACTTAAGGAAGAGTACTTTCTACTCAACACTGTTTTGGGCCTTTCTTCAGAAAAGCCATAAGAACCTCAAAAATATGTATGATTATGATTATGATTATGATTATGATTATTATCATTATTATTATTTAGCATATATAACAAAGATGCTTTGAAGTGGGCCTTAAACTGAAATTAATTGCCTTTGATAGCCTTCAGGGTGTGTGTATGATGCAGGGGACATGAGTGATGCATAAAGGCAGATACTGAACCATTGGCTGCAGGACAATGTGATTGATTACATGAGATTATCGAGAAAGGAACTGACTAATCAAAGTATTCACCTTGAATAGCCATGTGACCTGGATACTAAGAGAAATGAAGTTTTACTTCCTTTCTTTAGACAATTTTGCAAAATTCAGGCTGAATTTTTTAAAAACTTTCAACATCACTAAACTTTAGGGAAATGCAAACCAAATTCACAGTGAGATATCACCTCACACCTCTTAGAATAATTATCATCAAAAAGACAATAAATAACAAGTATTGGCTAGGATGTGGAGAAAAGGAAATGCTGTGCATTGTTAGAGGGAATATAAATTGTGGCAGCCACTATGGAAAATATTATGGAGGTTCCTGAAAATATTCGAAATACAACTACCATATGATCCAGCAATTCCCTCTCTGCATATGTATCCCAGGGAAACAAAATCACTGTGTCAAAGAGAAATCTGCACCCATATGTTCGTTGTAACATTATATACAATAACCAAGACTTGGAAACAACCTAAATGTTCATCAATGGATAAGAAGATACAGGGATAAAGAAAATGTGATACACACACACACATACATACACACCACATCTGGTATATTATGTATTTGTTAAGTATATATGTGTATATGCACACACACACACACACATATATATATATCTATATATATATACACATACATACATATATATACATACACATATATACATATACATAATATAATATTCCTTTTATAATGTTACATTATATAAATAGATAATGGAATACTATTTAGCCATTAAAAAGTCATATGTAGCAATCCTAAAGGCGTTATGCTAAATGAAATGTCAGACAGAGAAAGACAGATATTGTATGATCTCATTTGTTTATAGAATCTATAAAAAACTGAAACATTCAAACAAAATCAGAAATGAAAGAGAAATTACAACAGATATAATGAAAATACAAAGCATCTTACAAAAATTCTATGAAAAATTATATAACTCCAAAATAAAAAAATAGAAGAAATAGACGTTTTTAAAATATACAACCTGCCCAGACTGAATCACAAAGAACTGGAAAATTTAAAGAGACTTAACAACTGTAAAGAAATTGAAACAATCATCAAAAAACTCTCCAAAAGTCCAGGGTTGGATAGCTTCTCTAGTGAATTCTACCCAACACTGAAAGCTGATTTAATACTTGTTTTTCAAAAACTGTTTCAAAAAATTGAACAAGAGGCATTTTGTTTAACTTATTTTATGAAGCCTACATTATCCTGCTACCAAAACTGGTAAAAATAACAAAAAAAAGAAGACTACACATCAATACCTTTGATGAATACAGATGCAAAAGTCTAAACAAAATACCAGGAAATCAAATACAACAATATATTAAAAAGATTATACACCATGATCAAATGGGCTGCATTTCAAAGGCACAGGAATATTTAACATATACAAATCGATTTTATTAACCAATGTCACCCGAAGAAATTTTTAAACAAACACCATCAAAAAAGAGATCGGATTTGTGCTTACCAGAAGTGTGGATTGGGAGAATTGGAAGAAATCGGTCAAAAGCTACATACTTCTGGTTATAGATAAATAAGTGCTGGGATGTGATGTACAATATGATCACTAGAGGTAATGGTGCTGCATGGTCCATTTGAACGTTTTTAGGAAAGGGCATCCTGAAAGTTCTCATGATAAGGAAGAACATTATTTTCTCTTTTTTTGTTATCTATATAAGGTGATGAATGTTAATTAAACTTACCATAGTAATCATTTCACAATATATGTAAATCGAGTCATTATATTGTATACCTTAAATTTACAGTGCTGCGTATCAATAATATCTTAATAAAACTGAAAGAAAAAAATAAAATAAAAAGACTTCAAAATGTTGCTTTCACACATATATGCAGGTATTTTATAGGTCCAAGAAATCATTGTGATTGAATAACTAGAATATCAACGAGTCCTATGTGTGACGACTTCATTGTAATGTTCTGAAGAGGAAACCTTCTTTCAAGCTAAGGGCAGTTTTAATAGTGTCATGCCCATTCATTTACTCTCTGGGTGAGCTTAGAAATATTAGAACTTGTATCATGTGTTTTATTAAATTTCATAATGCTTCCTTCTTCTTTCCCTGTTTCAGCTATCCTTCTTGTTAATGTTCTTATTTACTAATGTATGAGGGAAAATATTTCCATATGACAATTCCATTTGTAACCATGCTTTTCAATGTGTTACCTTTGTGGTGAAAACACCACAAACAAAATGACATCTATTATGAATTGAATCTCCTGTCATTAGTTGTCACCTTTGAATCCCAAAACTGTAGCCAGAACCTATCATGCTCGATGTTCATTAAAATCAGGTAAGTATTTGGGGCAATCTGGGAGGATTTGGCACCTCAACTATCCTTACTGCATCTATGGGTTGCTTTCTTCTACAGTTGCTGTCAGACTCCCACCAGCCTATCCTTATTCCACTCTCATCCTTGTTGGATTGAATGGTGAGAAGGAGCTTCCTCTAGTCTTCTCTGAGCTTACATTTTATTAAACTGATATTTTCTATCCTACAGACCCTTCTCAGTGGTACCACAATATACTCATTACTCACTCATTGCTTAATCTGCACAATATTAACTGAACTATTGCTCTGTGCAAGACAGTGTGTTAAATGCTAAACACACAAAGGCTAGCAAAATAGACTCATTTCTCCTCTCCCCTCTAAACAGCTTAGTCTAGTGAGGGAGGCAGTGAGTAACCAGACAGCCACTTGAGCACACAGCAGTCAACAGGGCTCATTGTGACAGAGGAAAAGCATTTGGTGTGGGAAGAATTTAGAGCAGGAGTGACCTGATCTGGCCAGTTTTGGAGGTGTGGTGTGTTTGTGTGGAGGGGGGCAGGATCTAATGGTGTCACAGTTGAGAGGAGATGTGGAGGAGCAAGAGAAAAGGATGGAGGTGCTCTCCCCAGGCAACACAGAGAATAATAAGTTCTAACAAATGAGAAAACGTTAGTCTATCTTAATTGGTTCAGCAGCAACCTAGAGGCATGTATCATACAAACAGAGGAAACATGATGTCAGAGTCCATAGCACACTGTCCCTAAAGTCATTCATCCTTCTTGGTGTCTATCTTTCTCCCAGGCATCTCAACATGGCTTCAGCCGATTCTCTGTCTAGGTAGCTGCTCCTCTGTCTCTGCTTTGCCAGTGCTGGCAGTGGTCTCCATCTGTCACTCTGGGGTCAGCATTGCCTATATCCTAGTCAGGGCTTGCTTTCACTGTGTGTCTCCAGAATCCATAGCTCCAAGGAGGAACCACCTCGTGCTACCAGTGTATTAGTCAGAGTTCTCCAGAGAAACAGAGCCAAGAAATCTTGTTCATTCCCTTTAACAAAACTTCTTCTACAAGTTTTATCATTTTCTAGAAGATTTACCTCAAAATATTATATTCTGTAGAGTGCTTCACTTGAAAAGTTAAAGGCACTGATTTCCATTCTGAACTCCTCCTTATTAGCTGTGTAAGCCAGTCATTCATAGTGAAAGGTTGATTTATCTTCTCATTTTCAATTATGGTGGCAATCTCCAAAAACTATTTTCGAAACTAATAATTTCCAGAAGTCACTCATTCTTTTAACAGTATATGTAAACAGTCAGAACATAGCTAAGGTTCTGTCCCTCATACCCCTAAGCTGCTTTACAGAGCCATGTGGACTACTTATGTTACCTTAGTGTCAGACCAGAGCATGATGTAACTGCCCACTGACCAGGATGCTAAAGGAATGGGACACTTCAGTCAGCGAAAGTGCCCTATTAATAGACAAAATGGAACATTGACACAAGCCAAACAATGCAATAGTTCAGGTCTTCTAATGTAAGGGAAAAATAGGCTTAAAATAGTAATCATGCTTTATAATAAGATTTTACCCTTAGCTTCTTTAAAACACACATAGGAAAGATTATCATTTTAGAAATATAAAACCACAAAAAATATTGAAATAAGAGTTTCTTTGTATGAAATCTTAAAGAGCTTTTACAGAACCGACTAATAGAAAATGATTGGCATAACAGACAATATCTTGAAAACAGCTTCGTTAAAGTCAAGAAAACATTTATAAGATGTTTATTTCTCAATGTCTCTGCCATTTAGTTATTTTTCTTTCTCTTGAGTGTGATTACTCAGTTGGACTTAATGTCAGTCTTGGAGAGGGGAACCCAAATAAGGCAAATAGTCTGAGGTAGTGTAGGCAGGACCTGGGGTTGATTTAGTTTATCCCCTATTGCTTCTAAGCCCTCCTCGAGGAAGTTTTTCATAGATGTTTCTTTAAGGGAGGGTTTGAATGAAGAAAGCAGAAGGTTCATGATTCAAGACTGGGTCTCAAGAAAAGAAGAGCATGGGCCTCACTCTGGCTCCTGTAGTGGGTCACCTGCTAGAGCTTTATACTCCATGACATGTCTCTCACCTCCACGAAAAAAGAGATGGGAGCATTTAGGTGTTAACACGGATGTTTAACAGGGATAACTCCAAATTTTTCAAAGCATCATCATCTAGGCTTGACTGTGGTTTTTTCAGTTATCCTCCAATCAGCAAGGTTCAGCTGCCCTTGTCACCACTGTCATGTGTAGCATAGACCCTCCATCCTGGCATCTCTCATTATTGCAATTTTAGCAGAAGTGCGGGATATATTCGACTGATACCCATCTCTCCACTGTGCTATAACATGTCAGCTTCTGCTTAGTGCTTGGCATTTGAAAATATTTTATAAGTATTTTTCTGTAATGAATAAGTCAATCAATTAGAGACCATCGGGCCTCCTTCTTGAGCATTCATCCCGCATCTCAAATCCCATGACCACTTCTCATTCTCTTTTCTGCAAACTGCCCTTCCCCTGCCTATCTTCTCACTACCCAAAGTTTCCTAGACTTTGCTGGCAGATAAGCTTTCCTGAAACACAGTTGCATCAGGTCATTCCAGAGGTCCTCCAAGTCTGGAGCCCAGTCTCCAACTTCCAGGTCCTGCCAACCACTCTCAGCCCTTACACACTCCTCTTTCTACACTCCAACATGAGTCAAACTGGACTATTCATAGGAATTTCCACATATGTCTCGTAGTGCCCATTCTGACCATTGGTCATGACATTCTTTCTCCCTTGAGTCCCCTTCTCTGCCTATTAGAATCCTGTCCAAGGTCAACACCCAATGCCTCTTCCTGAAATAAACTTTTCTTTATTACTCCTGTTGAAAATGTGATTCCTTCTCTGCATTTCCTAAGTGTATACTTTCCTGTTTGCTGTTGTAAGAAAGTATTACAAACAGCGGCTTAAAACAACGAAAGTTTAGTCTTCAGTTCAGAAGATCGGAAGTTCATAATGGGTTTTATTAGGCTAAAATCAAGGTATTGACAGGGCTGAATTGCTTTTGCAGGCTCCGAAATAAAATCTCTTTCCTTGCCCTTTATAATACCTGAAGGAGTTTCTGTTCCTAGGCGCGTGGCCCATTCCTCCCTCTTCAAAGTAGCATCTTCAGATTTCTCTCTGACTCTGATATCTGACTCCCCTTCACTTTTAGGAACTTATGATTTCATTGGGCCCCCAAATAATCCAGGATAATAGCCTCCTCTGAAAATCCTTAATCACAACCACAAGATCCCATTGTCATGTAAGGTCACATATTCAGAGGTTCCAAGAATCAACTTGCAAACCTCTTTGCGGGGGCCATTTGACATCATTGTAATAGCTCTCAATTGTAATGGCTCATAAGGCATTCCACCTATTATTACTGTTACTTTTGTGGAAGTTTTATCTCCCTTACAAATTCTTTGTGTATACAACTCAGGCTGTATTTATCTTTCTGCTCATAGCAAAGTGTGCAGAGTGGAAATCATGCTCAGTGGACAGAGAAGCTTATAGAAAAGTGCTGAGCTGGAGAACTAGGAGTAAATGCAGGACATGTCTGATGGATCCTCTGACACAAAGGTCCTGTGTGCGTAATATTTCTTCTTTATCTACAGTTCCCACCACTGCCATCACCAACCAGTGCACTTAAAGAGCTGAAGAGCAGCAGCAAAGCACATCATTCTGTAGATTTGTCCTATCATTTAAATGACGACACTAAACACATTTTTTCTGTTATCGAAAACTATGCACCCTATGTGCATAGATTATTATGCACACTGTGGAATGTATAACATAATTTGAAATAAGGAATAAAAGTGTTTTCTCATAAAATTTGGAAATAATTCACGTTCAAAATTCAAAGATCCCCTCTCTACCTTTGATTTGGACCAAATTTCTTAGATACATTAAATGGCTCTTCATCATTGTGTGGAGAAATAAAGATAACCATAATCAGGCTCCCTCATACACCCATAGATAACTTCCGAGGGGAAGAAATCTCAGCACATCTCCCCTAAGTAATCATGTGCAGGGCAAATTCCAAGCCTAGTGGCATTTTCGAAAACAGTGAAGACCAGCTTCTAATGTCTACTTTGATTTGTAAAGAGTTTGGAAGTTGTCATTCCCATTATTATAATGAAAAAAATATGAAAAAAATTAAATGAATAATAGTTCTTGGATCTATCAGATATTGAGGACAGAGGACAAACTAATGTCCCAAAAGAGAGGTGAATAAGAAGAAACACAGCTCACCAAGTGTAGAAGGTTCTAGATCCACCGAGGCATTGACTGGCATGGTCAAAGTGCAAGTGCTCACTACTTATCCTATACAAGGTTGGTTACGCACATGGATACAGACCTGAAAACAGGAGTGGCCCAGACCCCTACCCTGACTTGATGGCCACAGCCTGGCGTACATTAGCTCCATGACTTCATTCTCACTCATTGCTTTCTTTCCCCATTCTTATCCATGGTATTGTGAATTTTGTTTAAGAGCTCAGCTATTTCTCTTTGTTTTACTTTTCTGTATTTCACCCATTACGGTAACATATTTAGAGCAGAAGGGTTTCATCAATGTGTTAATCTACTGAATCATTTTTACTAGAATTTCCTCTAAACTAGTTTTTTAAAAAATAGATGATTACAGTTATTATCTGTGTAAGAGTTCTCAGTTTTGAATGTAAAAATTACACTCCATCTAATGATATAAAAGGTCTTCTGCATTTTTATTTTTTAAGATGCTCCTCTAAATCTGTTTTGTCTCTCATGTTTTAGAAAAATATTTAAGACAGCTAATGCCTCTGGAGTCTATATAACACATAGCTAGACATAGGAAAATATCTAGAGCCATTTCTGGTACATAATGATCATTTAATATGTGTTAGTGGCTGTTGCTATTTCCCACTTAGCTAAATGTGAAACATTATCATTTAATCCTTAAGACATCTCTATTAACTATACATCACCATTTTCATTTTGTACTTGTTGAAATTGAACTGCTACTTGAAGAGTTTCGATAGATTTTCCATTATCTGGAGAAAGTATAAAAATTTAAAATATGAATTTATGTCACTCCTTTCCTTTTTTTTCACTAAATACTGGGATATCTTTCTAAATCAAAAAGTCACGATGGTCATAGAAACTTGCCACGTTTTCAGATACTAGTAGTAAAAACTCAAGGTCCAATGTTCTTACATATGTGCCAAAATTTATTTCACCAGTCCTGCTAGCAGACATGACTAATCAATCATTGCATTCTTCTAAGTCAAGATGAGGCTTTAGGCAGCTGAAATGAATTAACTAAATGTTATAAAAGGGATAAAAGCAGTTTCTCATTCCTGCTCAAAATAAACCACCATGGACTGAATGCATGAGGAAGCAAAAGGCTTCCTTACAAGAGTTCTTCATTTGAAGAAAGTTTAAACCTATAGTCTACTTTAAAGAACAGAAACTGGAACCATAGATTTTTTTCCAATAAAATTAAAAGTTATACAGTTCGATCATAATTCTTTGAAAAAATGCCATGTCTAATTTGCCGTCTAAAATTTACTGATTATTTTACATATGTTTGAAGTGAAGTAATTGATTCCATTGTCTCCCAAATAATTGTTGAAGAAAAAACATTGCTTAGAAGGAAAAAGTATTCAGTTTACTTGGTAAGAATAGATTGTGATAAATTAGTATAACCAAAGAATATGTGCGGGTGAAAAGAATGTCTTAGAAAAAATCAGAATCATAAGGAAGAGGACACTGCAGAAGGGCAGAACTTTTGTTTTTGTGACCACATTAGAAACGTGACTTAGCATCACAGTCTAAATCTCAGCAACAGCTGACCTACTCAGTTCCAATTAGGACCTCACTCCAAACTGCATATATTCCTTTTTTGTTTTGTTTTATTTTAAAATTTCTTTCTTTCTAGTTGACATACAACATTTTTTAGTTTTAGGTGTACAACGTAGTGATTAGATAGTATATACCTTACAAAGTGATCAACATCATAAGTCTAGTAATCATCCATCGCCATACACAGTTACTACAATATTATTGACTACATTCCCTATGCTGCACATTACATCCTCACAACATATTTTATAACTGGCAGTTTTATGTGTTCCTTCATTCATTGATTCTACTAATCAACTCTGATATGTTTCTCTATCTCCTGTCTTCAGCCATCTGTTTTTATCCCTGAGTGTTTCCTTTTCCATGATAGTTAAAGAGTCTAACTTATACCACTAATCAGATTCCTTTCCCATTAATGTTTTTAATAAGGCACTCAGGGTGAGTGCTTTTAATCCCTGCTCCTTTTCCCTCCTTTTGAGAATGCCCATTATTCTTATGTTTCCTCTTCTGAGGGTAACAGCTAGTTCTTGTATTTCTCTTTCATTATTTTTCATTCTATGGTTTCTCTCTTCCTCCTTCTGATTTATTTCTAGATTTCTGTGTTCAATAGCACTGATCCTTTCCTCCATTTGATTGAGTTTATTGCCCATGCTTGCTATTTCACTCTTCATGTCTTTCAGTGTTTTCTTGATCTCCAATAGTTCTATTTGTTTCTTGTTAAGAGTTACAATCTCCTCACTAAAAAATTCATGCTGCCAATGTATTTTTTTTTGGATCCTGGAATTGTTGATATGAATTATTTTGGATTTTATTGATTTTTACAGAAGTATCATCCTGAAATCTCTGTTACGTAAGTCACATATTTCTATGTCTGTAAGCTTTTTTCTGAAGACTTTTCTCTTTCTTTCTGAGATGCCGTGTCACCTTCGTTGTTCACCGTGTTCAATGGATTATTCTTCCACTTTGGATCTTATGGAAGTATATTCTGAATTTTTCATGAAAATGTTTTTTGTTGTTGTTGATGTTTTGTATACATATATGTGTATATATATATATATATATATATACACACACACATATATATATAAACATTTCTTTTAATCTTGTTGCGAAGAAGACACTTTTATTTTGGTTCCAGTACCTGCCGTTGAGCCTCTTGTATCCCTTCTTTGTATAAAGCCTTAATGATACCTTTTTTTTTTCCTTAGAGATGTTTCATCACACTCGCTACTCTCAATCTCAGTTTTGATCAATGTTGACAGTTTCGGTAGCGTTTCCTCTGTTTCCCCTGGGGTATGAAGTGTATGGTCTCAGAGGATACAAGGGTAGGGGCCCTTTGGGTTGGGAGATTGGGGCTGTGGCTCAGCTTTGTTTTGCAACCATGGCTGGTGAAAATCAACTGTTGTTTCTCTGCCATTCCCTCTTCTCTACTTTTGGCCCTGAAGACTAGGCCCTGCAATCGGCTCGTGGAGCTCACTGCTCTCCCAGGTAGAGTTGTTCAGGAAAGTCGCCGCACCTTCTCCCCTATCTCTTCTCTTACAAGGAGCTCCATCTGAAAGAGGCAGCTTCCTTGTTTCTCCCAGTCCACCGCTGGACACCTGAAGTTGTGACCAGTGATAGCTCTTATGAGCGGATCTGATGCTCAAATGTGCTGGTGTGCAGTTTGGGTGTTTTTTGTTGAGTTTTAGATGTTCAGCTTATTGTTCTTTCAAGAAGACAGATCTGGGGATATCTCTCACTCTGCCATGTTTCTCCTGCCTAAATTTCTATTCTTTAAGCCACCTAGTTTATAGTGTTTTGTTATAGTAGGTGGAGCAAACTAATTAGGATACAATTGAGCATCCAAATAAGGAATAAGATGAAATAGGAGTCCATGAATGTATACTCATATAAATAAATTGATGAATAAATATCAATGATTATAAAGGAAAAAAACATTTCTTACAGTGAATTCCAGTTAATAAATGTTGAAGAAATAGTGGAGTTAGAGGCACTTCTTCAAGCATAATAGGAACAATCGGATAAGAATGATCACTGGATGAAAGTTAAATGTGAGAAAGAATATCTATTTAGTCTTGAAATATTTCCCCACAAAATAGCTTGTTAGTTACAAATGGAAAAAAGAAAATTTACAATAGAAAACCTGGTTACCCAAATGATGAACTACATGCACCAAATGATCTTGGATTAGATCTCGAATCCTGGAAAAAAAATCTAAGAAAGACATTTTTGGAGCAATTAATAAAATTAGAATATGGACTGCGTTTTAGTTAATAGTGTTGTGTCAATGCTGAATTTCTAGGTTTTTGTCCTGTTCTGTGGTTACATAAGAGGTATTTTTATTTTAAGTATTTAAGGGGTAATAAGGCCTGGGGTCTGCAACTTATTTTAAAGCAGTTCAGAAAACAAACAAACAAACAAACAACAACAAAAAACAAACATGTACATATTATGTGTATGAAGATCCAGATTGAGAGCGAGCTCGCAAAAGAGATAAATGGCACAAAACAGTACATTTGATAAAGAATTTATAGCTTTGTCTATTCTTATACTTTTCCAGAAATTTAAAACTGCATCAAAATTAAAAGCTACCAAAAGGATATGCCTCAATGAAGCAGAAGAAACTATAAAAATCATAATTCCTCCTTGCTCTTCCCACATAATATATAAAAGTTCATAACTAAAAGGCTGTATTGAATGATCCAGTATTACAAGGTCATTACCAGAATGCCCTCCTAGGTTTTTTCTAACCTATTATCCCTGGAGGGATTTCCTTCCTCCACAGGGGCTAGGCCATGAAACATGGGTTCCCATGAAGCATGTACAGTTGAGTCTTTATTTTTAACTGCCACTAGGGTGGAGCCATCGTTGGAATCCTGGGGCAGGACTCTTTCAGCCACAGGCAGCAGCAGTTGGACTAATACCAGTAGCTCCTCTGGACTGTTAGAGGACTAGGAACTAGACTTTCAGGCCTTTCTGACCTACCAAGAACACGCGGAGCGGAACAACTGGGAGTGTCCTTGTCACTATGAGCAAAGGGATAACTCCTTTATTCTGTAGGATGAACGATTATTAGCCCCTGCAGAAGGTCTCAGGCAGGTATGTAAGGCCCATATCATCAGTTCTTTTCCTATTGACAAGCGATAACCCAAGTATCCTTTTTAATATAATAAATAGTGCCTATACTCATAGCTGGGTTTCAGGGCTCCTGCTTATTTAAAAAGGAAAATTTCTGTTTTCTTCTCTTCCAAATTGTAACAGGAAATCCTGCTTTAAAATAGTGGCAGCTCTGTGTTTAAAATGCATCATAAAATTTATAACTTAAGAAATTAACATTGTTTATTGTTCCTAAATATTCTTCTGTTCACTTTCCCGATTTATCCAATTTAAGTTTCTAATTGAGATTTAAAATTATGACAATTTATGTAAGGTAACACCTTGGGTATATATTGGTATAAAACCAAAAGTCCTATGCCCAACAAAGTGCAGGCATCAGAAGATAGAAGATACATATATATATATATGTATATATATATTAGATTCAAAAAAATGTTTTCAAATACATATACATATATTATGATATGTGTATAGACACATAATATAAGTATAAACACATTTTTTGGATGTTTCTAACTACTCTGGTAGTTAAGTATGTATTAATTCCTTATTTTGCGACTTCAGAGTCATTTTGTAACATGTCTGGGCTACATAATTTTTAGGTGCTTGAACCAAAATGTTTCCCAGGGCTATGTGACTCAAAGCCTGTATTACTTTCACTGATATGTTTCTTCTCTGAATACATCGTGGTTGGAGTTTGTCTTGTCCGACCAATTTTAATTGTGATTTGTTCATGGGCAGTTATTTCCCTTTTATTTCCATAAAAAATTGTGCAAGTGTTGTGCCAAGTTTGCTTCTTTGATTATTAATATACAGGAAAGCCCATACCTGAAAATATTTTTTTCTCCTAAAAGTCTTTTATATCATGTATCACGTGTAAGTATATTTGAGATAGAGGCTTATTTCAACAAGTTCTGCTATAATTACATGTAGTATAAAAGCATCATAATTGAGCCCAACAAAATCTCCGTTGATCAGATTCAAAGAAATACATTTTCCAAGTATATCGAGTTCAGTTATATGAGATTCTGTGATCTTGTCTCTTATGGTATTTTTCATTAGCAATAATAGTATTCAAAATTATGTGATTAGTTGCTATAGGGAATATACTTTCTAGGGTGCTCAAGAAATTGGCTCATCTCCTGGTCGTTGTTGATTTTCATACCGAAGAGTCACTATTCTACAAGGGACGCTACCTTCACACAGATCACATGGCTCGTGGAGACATTGAGAGTAGGATTCTTGTTTTATTCTCCTTGTGATTGGTCAAGAAGTCTGATAGTTCCACTCCAGTCCTATTGCCAGTATCATCTGGGATTTTAGATCCAGATTAGTATTTACCCACAGTAGTTTAGACTCAATCAGGTGTTCCTATTATGTTGCTACTATTCTTTTGTCCTTTGTTTCCCTCTTTCTTACATTCAGTTTTTGCTTTGCACTAGAGAACATCTCGGTGGAATTCTTTCAGAAAAGGCTGTGTGTAGTAAACTTTCTATCTCTTTGTGTGCACAAAAGTATCTTTAGTTTGCTTGTACACTGGATTCTTATTTGCTAGCTTCAGAACTTTCTGGGGAGTGACAAGACTAACCATCCCAGTAACTGGGCCATCCTTCTCGGAGTGAAGGTTAATGCTGTTACATTAATAAATGGTGAACATCATACAGGTTGCTTACCAGTAAGTTATTTCATAGATGGGCATACTGAAGAATTTCAATGCCCACATTAATATTTAAATTAATCCCTAATTAAGAATAAAAAATTCAGAAAAGAAAAAGTGACTTTTCTTAATCAAGTCAATAAATCTCTTTGCCTTGAAGAATTAATGATTTTTCCAACTGCATGATTTGAACTTGGATACAGTCTACTCCCATCCATTCAACGTGACTTAAATTTAGCCAGACACTTTGCATTGTCTAAGAGCTTTGTGAAATTTGAGCATTATACATTTTAGTAACATCTCTAGGTTTTTACTCCTTTTTCTTGGTAGTAAATTATCTTTTCTGACTGCTTAAATAGTCTTATGTTAAGATTTACTATAATGTATTTATATCTTATATCTGTAGGTTGATTAATTTTTCACATTTGCATTTTATATCTCTCTTTTACCTTCTATATTCTAGCATCAGGGATGAAAAGGATTCCCAGGGCTTTCCCTTGGAAAGAATCAAAGAAGTGAAGTCTTTAAGAAATTCCAACTTGGTTACAGGCGCAAGAGTGAGTGTCAGTTATGGCCCTGGAAGCCTCATAGAATGGAAAAAGGGTAAAGTTGAAAACAATGACGAAGTTGCCAAATGATGTCAATTTATCTAGGTCTCTACATACAAAGTAACTTTTCATAAGAAATTAGCCCTTATTTTGGGGTGTAGTTATCATGATGATAAGTATAAAAATGAGCCTGTTTATATGAATCTCTAATTTTATGAAAATACTATATTTTAATGAGCAATTTTTCTATCTACTATTCAAGAACAGTCATAATCCCAAGCACCTCCAAGTATTTTTGGATGTAATATAAAATGTAAATATAAGATGGAAATGAAAACCCACTTTTGTAGAAAACGACCGGGGTGATGGAGCGATTTGATAAACTGGACATGTCAGCTATGCTTAAGTTGGAGTCGGCTCTGGACATAGAGTGATATTCCAGGCAGGTCCTCCCAGAGCCTGCTCCAGTCACTCTAGAGTGGTAAGCCGAATGTTGAAGTAGTTACAGTGAATGTACATGTTCAGTCTCTTCCTATGACATAAAATTTTATTCTACCCTCTCAGAAGAAAAGAATTCTTCTATGAAATCAAAAGTTATGAAAATCAGAGAATGATTCGTCACTTTTAACATATATACTTCCCACAGGCTTTAATTGGTTTCAGTATCTCCACAAAATGGTGTCCATAATACTGAATAATACTGAAAATTGACACATTTGTGAGTGAAGTTATTATTTTCTTCTTATTTGCAAAATTGCAATTCACAAGCACTCCAAATCCTCTTGTAAGGAATACCTTATATATGTAGAACACATTTTAAAATGAAAACTGAATGAGGTACATTATAAATCGTGGTCTCTTTTCCATAGACTTTTAAATTCTGAAGGATCTACTGATGTTGGTTTCCACATATTTTTAATTTTACAGCTGATCACTTACATTGTGTATTGCAATATGTGTATTTATTAAAAAGCGCCTCTCCTCATTTTGTTTGCTGGTTTGTGAAGCATTTCATTCCATTCTTGCCACACAAATACAGCAATTTACAGTCCAGTAGGATGATTGACATTATGATATAATTTTTTAAGTATAGATTTTGCCTGGACTAATCATTCTAACCACGTTAGCCCCACTTTTCAGTTATGTGGGATCCAATTATAGGTCCGTTGACTTCAGCACTTAATGCTTAATGACGTTTTCCTTTCTTTCTGCTTCTTTTAGTAAAACGAAAGCCAGAGAGAAGTACCAATCTGACCTGTGGTTCGAAATTGAACACCTGAATAAGGGTGAGGAGCTAACATCTAAAGAGTATGGGGCTAACTGTTGCCTAAATAAGGACCTATTGCTCTCCGCCTCCATGGGTACAATTAAGAGATTTTTCTATCATAGGAAAAGCAAGATATTTTGCTTTAAGTGGAACTGTGTTTGTTCAGTACCAAAATATATTTCATAAGCCATTTTTATAATTGATTAAAAATTTTTGATTCATAGCAGTGACTTCTTGGTTTGGAATTCTGCCATGTGTTGCAGCATGATGCAAAGCCACTTTGGTGGTGTGAAAGTCTGCTGTCATTCAAGCTAGACAGGATGGAGGGGATGCATGCCTTTGTCCCTAGCTGTATGAGACACCCTGGGGAGACTGTAATTTGCAGCCAGGATACATCATGGGAGACTCATTTGACTGGCAGTGGGATACTCATGATCATCCTCCACATTTGATTTGTGGAGTGACTTCCACTTTAACTATTTATCAACCTTTTTTTTTTCTTTATTAAGATTTCCTTGACATTTTCCCATGAATCTGGAGCTAGTCATATGTCACACTTTCAAATACACGAATTTCCTAATTTTCATTCATTGTGAGCGTATTCATTATATGAACATTTAAGAAAAATTAAACTGTTAATGTAATCCTTTAAATGAAGGGATATTCTATTTTCTTAACAGAGGCCCTTTGTTAATTACAAATTAGTATAGCTTCTTGCACATGTATGAGTTCCCTTTGCTTTCAATCCACAGTTCTGCAGCTCACATTGGACTGAATCAGTGTGCGGTGGGCCTGTACCAGCTAATGAATATTTGGGAGGCTCGAGGGTAGGCTAATAAGGAGCTCAGGATAGGTCTACTCCAGAAAGCAGTGGCCCTCCAATAGATAATTGAGTATCGACTTTTCATGGACAATAGTTAAAGAGAACTTGAATACCCTTACAAAAATGAAAATCAAGGTAGATTCTAATTCAAGAGAGTTGTAAGCTGGCATAAGGAGACACTGAATGTAAGATAAGTGATTGTAGAGTATTCAAGTGGTAGTGGCCTTCGGTGGCTGCGCCAGCACAGATGTCAAGGCCAGAGTATTGCTCTCTATAGAATACCGGTGGGTGGGGCACTTGGATCCCAAAACAGTGATTCATAGGAGTACTGGCAGGCTTGACAGTTTTTAGAAGCAACTTAAAAGAGAAAGACCATATAGTATCTTGCTTTATGAAGTTAACATTTACACTTAGAGTTTTATTTTTACCACTACTTTCTCTGTAAATGCTGCAGAGTGATAAAATCTTTCAGCAGTGTCATGTGACATTTCTGAGTACACTTTGTTATTTGACTACTTAGCAATGATGTTTGCAATTGAAGCTGAAAAGCTCAAACTCTTGACAATGTCAGTTGCTAAAGTTTTGCTTGTTGGAGCAAGTCTAAATTTGTGCTTTTTCTTCTCTGATATTTAAATAGAATTACAATAATTCATTACTATAGTAATTATTTTGAATATTTACAATTAGTACAATTGCTAGGTTTCGTAAAAATTCCTTTGAGGAGAAAACCTTGTAGTTGGATACTTTATTTTATCTAAATATATTACACCTTGAGACTATAATAAAAGTACCTGTGTTTGTTCTTATTACAGATAAGATAGGTTACGGAGTGTATACTATGTTCCTGGAAGAGGTAACTAGAAATTGAGTCCTAGAATTAGGAGAATCTAGCATTAAAAAAGTAGTTGTGGTTATCATGACCATATTGAAATCCCCTTGGATCTTCTGAAATGTTTGAAGATTCATTTAACTGTCATAATATTGGGGAATAGGAGCAATGTTTTGATACACGGGAGTTAAATAATTTATAAAACATGTAATGTATTTATGTACTTTCATTATTAGTTTTCCATGAACTTGATGAAAATTATTTCATTTGAGATGCACGATGTTGAAATATATCAATGTATTTAACAGAAAAAATATATAAATAAATATATAAGCATAAACATTTTATTTTAAATATTTATATACAATAAATATGATTCTTTCTGAAAAATATTTATTGAGAAAAGTTTTAAATAGATTAAAACTGAAAAATGCATGAGTACTAATTTCAAATCTCTCGTTTTAATACTGCCATTGTCTCCCAGATGTAGTGCGAGAAGATCAAAGTTCATCTTCCTTGGCACTTTGTAATGCAACCACCAATGCTGTGGCTCGGGGTGAAGTAAGTACTAAGCTTAAGTATGCTCTACAGCTGCTTCAGAAGTCAATGGTGTTCTCAGAATAACACCTTCCTCTTTCCCTACAAGTGTTTTATAATCATTTCATGTCAGAAGACTGAGGGTTTGACATAAGAACATGAAGGATAAGCAGGTGTTGGTGGGAAGTAAGGCTGCACATTTTCACAAATTGTAAAGTCACTTGTATCAGAACTAACATAACAAATAAAAGATTTTACATTGTGAACTATGACATATACGGAAAAGTTCATCAAACACCTGAGTGATCTCCACTCAGGTGGGAACCATGGCTGCCACCTCAGAGGGTGTTTTGCTTAGTCCCGAATCTTCCCTCTCTGTTGGGGGCTATTGTGCTGCTCATAGTACACATTTCCTCGTTTTTGTTGTGTTTTGAACTCGATATATGCATCCCTAAACAACAGAATTAATTTTGGAATGCATGCACATGAGTAGTTATGTTCAACTGTATTTCTGCCTAATGCCCCATTCTGTTGTCGATGGAACATTGCATATTTGTTTGGCTTAGTCATACAAATAGAAACTATATCAGTTATTTTAATAGAGACATTTAATTTAATTTTTAAAACTGGCTTTCTTGGGTTGCCATTCATATGTGAAAATCTAGACATATTTAGCATATACAATTTGATGGTTTTGAACATATGCATACACCTGTGAAAACATCAAGACAGTCAAGGTAATGTATGTATCTATTACCTCCAAAAGTTTTCTTGTGCCTCTTCATTGTTGCTATGGTAAGAACACTTAACATGAAATAAACTCCATTTTTTTAGTGCACAATACAATATTGTTAACTGTAGGCAAATGTTGTACAGCAGATCTCTAGAACTTGTTTATCTTGTATAACCAAAATTTTGTACCTATTGACTGATATCTCTTGACTTCTCCCAACCCCTTGCAGCAACCATTCTATCCTCTACTTCTATTAGTTTGACCCTTTAATATTTCTCATGTAAGTGGAATCATACAGTATTTGTCCTTCTATGACTGGCTAAATTCACTTAGCAAAACATCTTTTCGGTTCATCAGTGTAGTAGAGACATTCTAAAATGGGGAATTGGTTAGACAGACATTGGTGGACTAAAAGGCAAAAGGCAGAAGGTGAGGTACACAGAGACAGCAAATATAAGGAGCAGCTACTACTTCTGGGGCTTGATAGGTGAAATGAAAGGGTTGGGTATTCAGAACTTGGAAGAGGGACAACCCAGGCCTCTGAGGTGGTATTGTGGATTGTTCACAGATTGCAGAATAAAACTGCAGACTGGGACCAAGTGCTATTTGAATGGAGGACTCTGCAGGACATTATAGAGTCATTGTGCAATATGCAAGAGGAAACACCCAGACTTTTTAGAGATTATCAACACTGACTCTATGTTGATGCTAATTATGGGAACCAAGGCATCATAATTGTCCAGTTGACATAGAGCTATATCACACTGGGTGGTAAATGATATTTTGGCTTGAGACTGTCTCTCAGTGGACCAAGCGTGTCCATGGATCTAACCTGTGGTTGGTACCATGGTTGTTTAAGGTACGATAGGAATAAACATTCTCCAAAGCTGGTATGACTCATGCATCACCTCCAGGCCCAGGGAGTGGTGGAGGCCTATTGTGGTAGAAGGAGCTGAATGGAAGCCCTGAGACCCCTCTAGGATAGCCCATTGGGCAGAATTCTGATTCTAAGGATCCTTAAGTTTCCTGTCTCTTGTTGTACTCACCCTATACAATCCCCTCCCCTTGAATGTGGTTGGCACCAGTGAAAATGATAGAATGTCACCCCTATTATTAAACTAATCAGTTAATTTTGAGTTAATATGAAGAGAGATTATACTAGGTGGACCTGATCTCATCAAGTGCACTCTTAACAAGAAGGTTGATTGTGAGAGAGATGCTCTCCTATGGACCTTGAAGATGAAGCACTCATGAGTTCTATAGCTGCAAGGAAATGACTTCTGTTAACAACCATGGGAGTTGGAAAGAAGACCCAGGGCCTAAAATTAGAAACTAACCCTTTTTTAACACTTTGATTTCAGCCTTGTGAGACACTGAGCCAAGAACCCAGCCTACTTTCCTGATGTGCTTAACTGTGAGATAATAAATAAGTATCATTTTCCAGTGCCAAGTTTGTTGTGATTTGTTACTCAGCGATGGAAAACTAAAACTAATAGTATAGCAAATGCAATGCCACGTCCTGGGAACAGTTGCAGAGGGTAGTGCAAAAATTTAAAAATGCAGAACTTGCCGTCTTCATCAATTCTCTTTTCAACCTAGAAATATACAGGCCGCAAAAATACTTTTCAGGGATGAGGGTAAAATATGTTTTTCATTTACAGACAAATGAAAACTAAGAGCAGAAATTTGTGAGCAATGGAAGTGATGCATCTAAAGAACGTACATTGGCAGAAATAAACTGATTTCAAATGATAGGTGTAAGGTAAGAGATGAAAAAGAACAAAGAATGTGGTAAATATGTAAGTAAATATAAATTAACATTGACTGAATAAAACTGATAATAATGTCTAGAGAATTAAAGAATGAGACAAAATAAGATGGCTTTAAGAATGGAGACATTAATATTTAATTCAGAAGAGGGACAAATGAATTTAAATATCGAAGATCCATGTATTGTCTAGCAGGGTAATGTTTTGATCAAATTCAGATTTATGCACTTAATTGTGCATAATTTAATTTCTAACAAACTGCAAGTAGAATAGAAGCTATGAATGAGTGCAAACGGAAAAAAGTAAGGATAAACATATGCAACTATTCTAACAAATCAAGAAAGGAGAGGAAAAGAAATTATGAATTGATGGCACAAATGGTAAACACAAACCAACATAGTAGGGGTAAATCTCAATACACAATTAATGAAATTGTTTGCAAGTTAAGAAAACACTCCAGTAAGAAAATAAAAATTATCAGAGTAGTTAAAAACAAAATCTAACATGTTCATAAGGAAACTTATAAAACATACGCATACAGACAGCTTTAATATCCATTAAACATTAGCTAAAAAAAAAAAGGCTGAGAATGTTGTATAAATGCTAGATAAAAAGAAATCTAAAGCAAGAAATTATTATTGGAAGGTAGAAAGGTCAATTATGTGATAAAAATTTACTTTTGCCTAAAAAGTCATACTAGTCTTAAATATGTGTGGACCAAGTAATGTGGCCTAAAATATATATAATATGAAAATTAATAGAACTAGAAAAAGAAATAGACAAAACCATACTAGAGGAGGATCTAAACATATATTTCTCAGTAGTTATAGAAAATATTTGAACAAAATAATCTACCGGGCAAATGTAGAACAGTGCACATAACAAATGCTAAATGTACTTTCTTTTTAAAATCATGAAAACATCTATTTTCAAAAAACAAGCAGATAATAGACTGCAAACTAAGTCTCAACAAATATCAATGGTTTGAAATAATAAAAAGTATGTTCTCTGACTATGAGAGAGCTAAGATGGAAATAAATGTTTAAAAAATCTACTAAATTCTTGCACATAAATTAATAAGTACATTTTAAAGTAAACTATGAGTCAAAGGAGAAATTTTAATGAAAATTA
>NW_024352743.1:0-630 GCF_902729225.1 Pteropus medius
CCTGCCTCCTTCCCATCTTCCAAAGCTCTTCCCTGGAAATTCTTTCCCATCCAGTCCTCCCCTACTCCCCACACGCCCCATCATGCAAATTTATGTCTGCTTAAATCTTATTCTATGCTTATCGTCTGGACCACATAATGTAGAAACAGTTTGTAAAAATTTTTAATTCTTTTACTTTTTACACTACATGCTTTTCTGGGTCTGAGTTATGATTCCCAATAGAAGAAGGGATCACATATTCCCTTATGTTCTTTTCACGGTTAGCCTATTAATAGACATGAGGTATGCTTATAATTCATAGCTTACTCTAAAATAAAAGGAATGCTATGGTCTCTTTCCTAAAGTAAGGGCTTTAGAAAGCTTCAGAAATTATGAAAATACATATTGTGAAATGTAACACAATGGACACTCACTAGACTGAGACTGAGCTATAGTAGTAAACGGGGTGTTGAGATATTGCCTGTGGATGTCTTTCCTCCCGTTTTCTGTTCTCCAAAATTCCAAAACTCCCTTTCATCTATTTATCCATCTTGTCATCCTACCACTGATTAATCCATCAGCCATCTGCCTATCTGTCCTTCCACCTCTCCACCCATCCATTCATCCATCCATCCATCCATCCATCCATCC
>NW_024352744.1:0-821 GCF_902729225.1 Pteropus medius
TTTGTACAATTTTGCTATCTTCTTTTCCAGAATTAGAATCTCAGAAAGATCCTTGAAGTCTAACATTCTGTACACTCTACAATATCCTTTTCAAGTGGACATAACCATAACAAAATATCAGGTCGGTTTACTCCCTTTCTTTTGGAAATCGTATTGTAACCATCATATTGGGCCTAGAATAAATACAAATATCTCTTCAACTACTACCATAGGCCAGAGCAGCAGCACTGAAGAATGGGGCAAGGCAGAGGATGGTGCTTTGGATATTTATGCAGTAATTTCCTGAAATCAGTAGATGGAAATTGGTTGGCAAAACATTAGTTATGAATTAGATGAGTTCACAACCTGCAGTTAGTAAGTTTCCTTGAAAAGGAATGCTCACCTCAAACTAAGAAAGTACTATCCTAAGACAGATGGCTTGAAAAAGAGCAGCATAGGACACATGGAAGAAAGTCTGTAGAATGTGTCCAATAAAAAGAAGAACCAAAACTAGCTCAGAAATGTGACAGCTAAAGGTTATCATTACTTGCTTGGGAAGGAAGGATTGTACATTTATTCCAGAACTCCAATCATATGCTTTGCAGTTGCAAATAAAATTTGGTGTCCATCGTCTGCTTCCCTGGAATACCAAGAGATCCGGATGGTTTGCCACCAGATATATAACCATGCAATAACCATTGTAAATATTGTGATGGTTTGACTTAAATGAGAGGCCAAATTCACTTTTGGGAGAAACTGGTGCTGAGGAGAGACATTCTTTTTTCTTTTCTCATAGACAGGTATAATGAAGTTCTGCTAGAAGGATGTTTGGCTGCTAGTTG
>NW_024352745.1:0-374 GCF_902729225.1 Pteropus medius
TCAGCATGATCTCTTTTCATCCCAGAGGCCCCGGGGCTCCTTCCTAAGGCCTCGGCTCCTTCCCGCTTTCCGCAGTGGAAATCAGACTTCTAGACGGAAGCACACACTTCCCTCTCACTCACCTTTCTGACTGGGATGGTCGTAATGGTCCCCGTGGACGCATTCAAAATGAAGAAATAAAAGGCTCAGAGAGGTGATCGCAAAGCTCCTAAGGCACGGAGGCCGAATTCACACCCACAGCTGTCTACAGTGTCTCCCAACTGAACTCTTTCCAGCGGGTGACGGCCGCCATGGACGCAGGGGCCAAAGCATCCCTGGGTACGCTGTCTGTGGGTGGCCCTGAACCCTGCAAGAGCATACAGAGACGAATGAGA
>NW_024352746.1:0-1059 GCF_902729225.1 Pteropus medius
CTGAAAGAGTTGGTATCAATTCTGAACAAGGAAGGCGCCAGAGCACCACTTAGATAGGCTTAGCTTCAAGGCAAGATTTATCAGTGCCCCTTCCTCACCAAAGTGATAGTTAATTTTAGAGGTAGTTATCTTACACCTATTACACCATTCAGGACGGAAGGAGAGTTAACAGGCCAAATGTCCCAGAATATTTACGGCGGCTCTGTCTGAAAGATCCCTCCGACACCGTTTTATTAGGATGGATATGATACGTCAGGTCAGCCCAACTGGAGATGGACAGGAGCATTAGGAAATGGCATTGTAAGTGGAGATATTAGTGATGGAGCGTCGACTTTTCAGTTGAGCCCTAAACCGTGCTGGCAGGACAGTGTGAGCTGCTCTGAGAACTGTAGGGACAGCCAAGAGACCTGGATTCTGGAACTGGCTTTTCTACCAAGTTCTGTGAAGATGGACAAGCTTCCTCAATGGTAGGCTTGGAGATTCAGCTCCAGACCTATGAGTGTGGCAAGTGCCATCATGGCCACTGAAAAATACATCAGGAGGGTGATCCTTAGAGAGAGGCCTACCTCTCTGAGGCTGCACCAGGCTCTTGTCATCTCCAGCTGGTATTCACCAAAACTAAAGGCCGATCTTGGAACTCACAATCTTAAACCGATAACCTGAACGACAAGGGCTCAAACAGCTTCATGGGCACTGTGTGCACTCCACAGCATCCGCTTGAGCCAAGGATGGGTCCCTATGACTGTAGCATGGGAACAGCTCACAGTTCCAACTGCTCACCCCTCCTCTTCATCCAGGCCTCCTGCTGCTTCTCCTTCATGGCAATGCTTCTGTAGCATGTTCTCACATATTGTCTCATTTCATTCACTCAAAATGCATTGAGGGACATACTATTGCTATTACTGTTCCCAATCACAGAGGCCAGGGACCAGGTCTGTCTTCACTTACTGATGTATGCCCAGCACTAAGTATGGTGCCTGGAATCACACATTAGACAGTACAATCATTGTTGAATAAATGATTGATAGAAAAGAAACTGGGGTTCAAAAAGGTTAATAT
>NW_024352747.1:0-59369 GCF_902729225.1 Pteropus medius
GGGGGTGTCTACACATGCTCACATGGGGGTCACATGGTGGTCTACACAGGCTGGAGACTACGCCCAGAGCACCCAGAGGACCAGGTCTGGAGTAAGGCCAACCCAACTCTACACTGATTGGTGAATCGCCCCAAGACCTTTGGCTCCTCCTCACTGACTCTCAACACCACCCTCAACCTCACACTGGCCCCACCCTCTAATACCCGCACCTTGCACTTTTTCGAGGCCAAGCAGCTGATTGCTAATGGTGAGAAGGCCCGGATTAGATATGTAGTGTGGACTGCATACCCGAGAGGAATACTCTGGCACAAGGGCAACCAGTCTGTCCCCAATCCTTCCCCGGCTGAGGAGTTTGTTCAGCTGCAGATGTGAGAGACATCCTTCCTGACCCTGCTTTGGCAAATAGGGTTTTTCAAGCGTAAGCTTTTATTGTAGAACACTTAGCAGATTTGTGTACATAGGTCAATCCAAATTACTTAATTTTTTTTTAAATAACCAAATCAGTCTTTTAAACATAATTTATTTGAAAAAATGCTTTGGGTGTATGAATATGATTTCTGATGAAATCAAATTGGAAAATTTTTCATCATCTATATATACCTATCCTTTAATTTTTAATTTGACCTCATTTTTCAAATGTAATGAGAAAATTTGCATATTGCAAGATGGTCCTAGCCATTCCCTTGATTTAGGTACTCTTAGGTGTGTTCCTGCTGCTTTACTTCTGTGAAAGCAACAAATGTGATGGAAACAGAGAGAGAACTTCCTGTTGGGGCCAGTAAAAATGCCTCGTGAAGGCCTTGGAGAAATGGAGAAACAGATCGTCATTCCTAAAGAGTATCAAGAAAAGTTAAAAGAGATGTTTAGAATTAATCAGTTTAATTAAATAGCCAGTGAGATGATTGCAGTCAACAAATCTTTACCAGCTGTTAGATTAGAAGGGTGTAAAACAAGGGTGTATCCAGAAATCTTCCTACGGCAAGTGTGGTGATACTTTGCCACAATGAGCCTTAGAGCACACTTCTATGAACTGTCCATACTGTTATTAATCACTCCCCAAGACACATGCTAAAAGAAATTATTCTAGTACATGATGCCAGTGAAAGAGACTTTATGAAAGGACCCTAGAGAGTTACATGAAAAAATTAAAATTAACAGTTCATGTCATTTTAATGGAATAATGTTAAAAATTGACCAGAGCTAGAATAAAAGAAGCTGCTGTGTTTTTATAAAATAATATTTAATGTAAAGTCTACTTTTAAAATGTTTTTAAAAATGATTTAATTTTAAAAATAAATTAATTAAATAAAAGAAATTGCTGCATCTACAGGCCAAGTGGTCACCCTCGTAGATCCTCACTGTGAGTGTAAGTGTGTAGGGGGTTGACAGGAGGCTTTCTCAGCCAGGGTTAGACATGACAGGAAAACAGAGGTATGTGCTATCATTCAAGTGATCAGAGATGGTACTTATGAGTGTATGGCAGATTCTGATATGACCTATGGTAGATTCACTTGGAAGCTCAGTTTTTGCTGATATCCTGTTTCCTGAAGAGAAATGGGCACAAAGAACATTGATTGGACTCTTCCTGTCAGTATACCTACAATGGCAGGAGGCCTTTTTCAGGAGGTAGAGATCGCTTTCAGGAAATTGGAACATAATATGCTAGAATGGATATTTGGAGAAGAGAAAACATAGAAAATTCCTTTAACGTCAGCAATGTAGAGGAATTAAGGAGATTGTTACCTGCTCACACACTGGACATGGGTTTAGAAAAGCTACATCTTGTGTGTTTCCAAGAGGCACAGGACAGATTATCAATAATAATGACAGATGAGTCATAGAAGTGTGGATGGATGAATTTCAGAATTTCTTCTGTATTATGTCTTGGGGTGTACAAAAGTAGATTATGGAGATAGAGCATCAAGACTTGGCCTAAGACACAAATTCCAATGCAAACCTTAACGGTTTGGTCACAAAGCTCAAATGCCACCACCTAAAGGCAACCAACCTTGCAACATATGAACAATAATCAGTGCCTGGATGAAGCCAGAAAACAAGATAGCCAGTTGCCCAGCATAAGAGGCCGTGATGAAAGCTGGTCCCAGCAGTGGCTTTTTCAAAATTTCATTCTTCCAGAAATATTCTGAGACAAAACTTATAAAAAAATGAAAAATTAAGGACTGACTGAGCTAACTCTGCATAACTTTCTGCCACATTCTTAAGTAAATACTTCCCTCCTGCAGGATGTAAAGCTTCTCAGCCATTAAAAATTAGATTTCACTTGCTTCTGATCTGTGATCCGGCCTTCCTGTCCAAGGACACGGAATGACAATGTAGCAAGACTGTGCATATAGATGTTTACAAGATTGGAAGAGTCTTTCATCATTGTAAAGAATATTCAGATGATGAAATAATCAACAAAATGTGCTTTCTAGAAAGCTGCACCTCTTACGGCTTGCTTTAACTTCAATAATTTCTGATGAACATGCTACCATAATGAAGAGATTTCCAAGATTTTCTTTTGACTAGAAGCAGTAGCCAGTATATTAAGTATAGATATAAAGACATATTAAAAGAACTGGAACCAGATTCAGCATCATGAAAACATTTTTACAAAGAATTCTTTAAAACTATATTAAACAGGGTTAAAAGGGAATTAGAACTATGAGAAGTACAATTTGTTTAGGTCCAGGATCAAATTTCCAAAAAATTTTATATTTCAGTGGAGAAAAGTAATTGATTCCAATGACATTCATTTTGTTTTCATCTATGATAGCCATGGATATTTTTTAAACTTTTCCTTGGGATGTTGAAATTGAGCTGGAAAATGGCTCTTTAAAGGTGATTTTAATTGCTTTCTGCAATTTAAAAAATTTATTCTAGAAAGCAATGGGCTGGGATGACAAGCTCACCTTAATTGGAAAAAGGCAGAAAGGGAGATTATTGAAGAGTAAATGGTAGGAATGAAGAGTGTGAAGTTGCTGATGGAGAACAAGCTGAAGACTCACACAAAAAGGGTATCTGTCTACTGGCATGGAAGGAAAATAATAGACATAAGGAGAGATAGAGGGGAAGGGAGAGGAGAGAGGGAAGAAGGATTGACCATGAGCAGGGGCTCAGACTTGTCAGAGAGTAAGGATACAAATAAAAATAGCGCACTTTGAATCTAGTCAGATATTGATGGAGAAGGAGTTAGATGGTCTCATAGTGACTAAAAGGGTCAGAAAATATAGTGTTTGAGGTGTTTAGCTGATGTCAGCCCATGTTCGCTGATTGTATGTGTGGCCTATGGGTTTAGCATCTCTTGAGAATAGCCTTGGCTGAATGTTTTCCCATGTCTTCCAGATCCTGAAGTTCCTTCTAAACCTTGACTGTGGCCCTACACTTGGAAAAGACACCTTCTGCCAGAGGGAAGCTGACAAACTCTATCTCCAGCCCTCTAGACAGGTCCACTCACCATAGCTGTGCATGGAAGTGGCTATTCTAGCCAAGCTGCCCAAGAAGGCTGGAGTTCAGCAACTTTTGCAAATGCTGCATTTGGCTTGGAGTCTCTGAAGACCCTTCAGCCCCAACACCCAGGCCACAGTCTGGAATCCCAAAACAGCCTTTTCCCCAAACTCTCTTTGGGGGCTGGCAGTCTGGCTCCTGTATGCTTCTCCACTCAGGTGTTATTCCCAAGAAACATACTAGATGTTAGCAGAGGTGTTTTTTTGCTTTGTGAACCGCACTAGATGCACACTAGATGACAGAAAGAAAACCTCGTCCTGGTGATGTCTATCTGGTACTATTTCCAATTTGCATGCTAGATGGCAGAACAAAAGTGCTCCTATGTGTGGAGAGTGGCTTGTAAGCTGACAAGGTCCTTGCAGACTACAAAGGCAACAAGGGTTACTTCGCCTCCACAAATCTTCCACAAATTCCTCCTGAAAACAAGATAGTACAAATAAAGCCAACGGTGGATAAGTAAGCTAAAATCCCTAAGAAAATATGGTCTTGGAGAAAGTAGAAGAAACAATGTTGCTATGAAACTGTATAAGCTAGCAATTGAATGCTCCTGTATAAAAACAGCTTGCAAAAAATAAACTGGACGTCCTGATCTCCACTTTCTATCTTCTTTCTTTTCTCATCTCCCACCGTTCCCACTCAGGTTTATTTTCCGGGACCACACTGGACATGGCAGGATTTATCCCCTTGCTGGACGCGGCACCTATGGTCAACTCCACTCAGGTGTTACAAGTTGCACATGAGATGGAGGGAGAGAAGAGCATTTCCTGGTGCCCACCACTAAGGTGTTACACCAAAGATGAAAATGAGATGGCAGCAAAAAATAATTTCTCATGGTGACACACACTCAGCAGTTTTCCCCAGGATACACACTGGATGGCAACAAGTAATAACTTTTCATGATAACATACATTCATGTGTTACTCAAGAGATGCCCATGATGACAGCCCAGAATAACTTTTTCTGAGGATATACACTTGGATGCTATTCCCAAAATGCCCACCAGATGGCAAAAAATAATAACTTTTCCTTAATTGCACTATGGTGTTATTCCCAAGATGCATACTACATGGTGGCAGAAAATGAATTTTCATGATGACTGACATTCCAATGTTATTCCTAATATGTCCACCAAATGGCACTATAAAATGAATTTTTCTGATGACATACACCTGAGTATTATTTTCAAAATGCCCACAAGATGACAGCAGAGAATAATTTTTCATGAAATACACTCATACGTTATTCCCAATATTCACATAAAATGGGAGAAGATAAAAAATTCATAACAACATGCCCTTCGGTGCTATTTTTAAATGCACACGAGACAGCAGCAGAAATAAGTTTTCATGATATGCAGTGTGTTGTTACTCCCCAAATGCAGACATGATGGCAAAAGAGAATGAATATTCATGATGACATACACTTGAGTGTTATTCTTAAATACCCACCACATGGCAGCAGAGAATAATATTTTATTACTTATACTTGGATGTTATTCCAACACGCACAGTAGATGAGAGCAGAAAATATATTGTCATTATGGCATACCCTTGGCTATAATTCACAAAATGCCCACAGGATGCAGCAGAAAATATTTTTTTCTGATGACATGCACTAACTTGTTATTTTAGAAATGGCACGAGATGGCAGCAGAAAATAATATTTCATGACATGCATTTCCGTGTTTTTTCTCAAGATACACATGAAATGGCCACGGACAACAGCTTTCCATAATGACATGCCCTTAGGTATCATTTATAAATGCACATGAGATAGCAGCGCAAATTATTCTTTATGACATGTGTTGTGCACTTTTTCAGAAAATGCCCACAAGACGGCAGCAGAGAATGACTATTCATGATGATAACATTGGTTATTCTGGTGTTATCCCTAAAACAACCAGCAGATGGCAGCAGAGAATAACTTTTTTACTTATACTCTTGTATAATTGCCAAGATGCACACAAGATTGGGGCAGAAGATGAATTTTCATGATGACCTACATTAAGGTTTTATTCCCCTAATGCCAACTAGACGATATAAGAAAATAAATTTTTTGATGACATACAACTAGATGTAATTTTCAAAATGCCCAAGAGTAGACAGCTGAGGACAATTTTCATGACACACACTACTGTGTTATTCCCAGGATTCACATGAAATGGAAGCAAAGAAAAATATCAAAACGACATGTCCTTGGGTATTATTTTTTAAATGGGCTTGAGATGGCAGCAGAGGACAATTTTCAACACCTACATTCCTGTGTTATCCCCAAGATTCACATGAAATGGGAGCAGAAAATAATTTCATAACAACATGCCCTTGGGTGTTATTTTATAAGTGCACACAAAATAGCAGCAGAACTAAGTTCTCATGCTATGCACTGTGGTGTTATTCCCAAAATTCTCACAGGATGGCAGCAAAGAATAAATAAAAAAGAGAACACTAGTGGGTTATTCCTCAAATGCCCACCAGATGGCAGCATAAAATAACTTTTGTTACTTACCCTCTGCTGTTATTTTCTAAATGCACACTAGATGACAGCGGAGAGTAACTTTTATTACTTTTACTCTAATGTTATTTTCCAAAATGCTCACCAGATGGCAAAAAGAATAAATAATCATAATGAGAAAACTCTGGTGTTATTTCTAAAATGCTTACCAAATGGAAGCGAAGCAGAGAATAACTTTTTTCTTACACTCTGGTATAATTGTCGAGATACACACAAGATGGGTACAGAAATAAATTTGTGTCTGCACTGCACTCAGAATTTTTTTCCAAAATTCAGACCAGATGGCAGCAGAAAATAAACTTTCATGATGAAATACACCTGGGTGTTATTTTCAATATGCTCACAAGATGGCAGCAGAAACAATGTTTCATAATGAAATCTTTTCTTGTTTTTCCCAAGATGCACACGAATTGGCAACAGACAAAATCATTTTATGATCACATGCCCTTGGATATTATTTATAAAATGTACACGGCATAGCAGCTTAAATATCTTTTCATAACATGCACTGTGGCATTACTCCCAAAATTCTCACTGAACGAAAGCAGAGAATAAATACTCATGATGAGAAACACCTGGTTGTAAATCATAAAAAAAACCACCAGTTGGCAGCAGAAAATATCTTTTTTACTTCCACTTTGGTGTAATTCACAAGATACACACAAGATGAGAGAATAAAATGAATATTCATGAAGAATCAAACTCGGGTTTTATTCCCAAACATCCCACCAGATAGCAGCAGAAGAGACATTTTTAGGATGACATACACCTAGGTGTTGTTTTTAAAATACCCATGAGATGGCAGCAGAGAACAACTTATCATGACGTTCTTGTTTTTCTCAAGATGCACACTAGTGGCAGCACACAAAACCATTTCCTGACGACTTGCTTTGGGTGTTATATATAAAACACAGAGGAGAAAGCAGCAGAAATAACTTCATGGCACTTATGATGTTATTCCCAGAATTCTTACCAGACCGCAGCAGAGAATTAATATTCATGATGAGAAACATCTGGGTGTTAATCCTAAAATCTGCACAAGATGGTAACAGAGAATAACTTTTGATTACTTACGTTCTGTGTAATCCCCAAGATGCACACTACAACAAGGTGAAAAATAAATTTTCACAATGATATATACGTGCGCCTTATTTTCGAATTGCCAACGAGAAGGCAAGAGTTAATAATTTTTCATGACATGCTCTCCCGTGTTCATCTCAAGATAACAAGAAATGGAAACAGAGATTAAAAAAATCACAACAGGCACTCTTCTGTCATACACAAAATGCCCACCAGACAGCAGCAGAGAATAACATTTAATTACTTCTGGTGTTATTCCAAGATGTACAGTAGATGAGAGCAGAAAATACATTTTCATGTTATTCCCCATGTTATTCCCCAAATGCCCACACTCCCATGTTATTCCCCAAATGCCCACCGGATGAGAGCAGAAAATACATTTTCATGTTATTCCCTACGTTATTCCCCAAATGCCCACACTCCCATGTTATTCCCCAAATGCCCACCGGGTGGCAGTAGAAAATATATTTTTTTGATAACATACACTAGCTTGTTATTTTAAAAATTGGCCACAAGATGGCAGCAGAGAATAATTTTTTATGATGACCATACCGTATAAGTAAAAATGTTATTCTCTGCTACCATCTGGTGGGTATTTAGAAATAACACCCAAATGTTATCATTATGAATATTCATTCTATGCTGTCATCCATTGGGTATTTTAGGAAGAACACAGAATATTTTTTAAAGAGCTTTTTCAACTGCTTTCTCGTGTGCATTTTGAAAATAATAATGGTATTTCGTCATGAAAATTGTGCGCTGCAATCTCTGTATCGGGGGAAATCACAGGAGAGCATGTCTTGAAACATTATTCTCTGCTGCAGTCTCTTGGCCATTTCGAAAATAACAAGCAAATGTATGTCATCATAATTTTTTTGCTGCTAATTGGTGGGTATTTTGGGAATAACACTTGAGTGTATGCCATCATGAAAATATATTTTCTGCTCTCATCTACCGTGCATCTTGGAATAAGACGAGAGTATAATTAAATGTTATTCTCTGCTGCCATCTTGTGGGCATTTTAGATATAACACCACAGTGCATGTCATGAAATAATATTTCTGCTGCTATATAATTTGCCATTTTATAAATAACATCCAAGAGTATGTCATCATGAAATATTCTGTCTGCTGCCTTTTAGAATGTATCTTAGGAAAAACAGGGAGTGCATGTTATGAAAAATTGTGCCCTGCTGCCATCGTGGGGATATTTTGAAAATAACCAGGTGTATGTAATCATAAAATTTTATTTTTGTTCTCATCTGGTGGGCATTTTGGGATAAAACGCATGTGTATGTCATCATGAAAATTCGTTTATTATCATCACCCTGAGTGCATCTTGGGCATCACACCAGAGTGTAATTTAAAAAGTGTTGTGTCCAGAATAACCAGACCCAACTTGAGTGTTCTTAACCAGGAGACAGTTTATTAGCCGGCGGCTGTCCTTGCAAAGGAGCAGCCTCGAAATGCCAAGATACAAGGTTTTTAAGCCCCAAATCCTATTCCTCATTCTGTCTTTAACACAAAGGTCCATCTTTCTCCTATTCACTACCTGTCAACCCACTGGTCAGGTGTGCAAGCGGGAAGTACAGAAGCAGAAACCTTGTTGTTAGAATGTTATGTTCCTATGGGTGATTGCCTATGTTTTCATGGATGGACAATAGCCAGTGTTCCCATGGGCGATGGCCAAACAGTAATTTTCAGCTTATATACAATTGATTATTTTTCATGCCAGGCAAGCAAGCAGGGTTACACAGGCTAAAATTGGCAGTTAGCGTATGAGCTCATTGTTACAAGTTTCATGATTAACAGAATGTGGTTAGGGGTTCCAGAAACTAGGCCTAAGTTATAGACTTCCTTTGTCCAGTTTCAGGTTTTAATTATTCTTTAACCCTTTCACATTTCAGCAGGCTATTACAAAAGTTATTCTCTGCTGCCATGTGGTCTGCATTTTTGGAAAACTTCCGAGTGTTTGTCGTCATGAACTATCATTCTCAGCTGCCATCTGGAAGGCACTTTGAAAATAGCACCACAAAGCATGTCATAAAATGTTATTTCTGCTGCTACATCATGTGTATTCTGAAAATAAACCCAAGGGCATGTCATTATGAAAAGATTTTGTCCACTGCTTTTCATGTGCATCTTGGGAAAAACACAAGAGTGCATGTCATGTAGTGATTCTCCGCTGTCATTTTGCTATTTTGAGAACATCTTGAGAAAAATACATAAGTGTATGTCATGAAATATTGTTCTCTGCTGCCATCTTGTGGGAATTTTCAAAATAACAAGCACGCATATGTCATTATAAAAATTTATTTTCTGCTGCCAACTACTTGGTATTTTGGGAATAACACACGAGTGTATGCCATTATGAAAATATATTTTCTGTTCTTATCTACTGTGCATCTTGCAATAACATCAGAGTAGATGTAATAAAGAGTTATTCTCTGCTGCCATCTGGTGTATATTTTAGTAATAACATCTAAGTGTTTGTCATCATGAATATTCATCCTCTGCAGCTATCTGGTGGACAATTTGGAAGAAGATCATAGCACATGTCATAAGGAATTATATCAGCGGCTATCTAATGTGCATTTTAAAAATAATACCTAAGCGTTTGTCTTTATGAAAAGTTGTTCACGGCCATTTTGTGTGCATGTTAGGAAAAATACAGGAGTGCATATAAGAACAAATAATTCTCTGCTGTCATCTCGTGGGCTATTTGAAAATAACAAGCAAGTGTAACTCATGAAAATTTATTTTCCACTGACATCCGGTGGGCATTTTGGGAATAAAGCCAGAATGTATGCCATCATGAAACTATATTTTCTTCTCTCATCTACTGTGTATCTCGGAATCACACCAGAGTGTCAGTAATAAAAAATTATTCTCTGTTCCATCTGGTGGGCATTTTAGAATGACAACGAGTGTTTGATAGCATGAATATCCGTTCTCTGCTATCATTTGGTGAATGTTGTGTGTATGACCAAAGAGTGCCTGTTAAGCATGATGTTATGAAATTATTATCCCTGCTGCCCTTTTGTGTTAATCTTAAAATGAACATAGGAGTTCCTGTCACAAAAATTCTTTCTGCCATCTCGTGGCAATTTTGAAAATAACACCCACATGTATGTCATCATACAAATTTATTTTATACCTTGATATAGTGAGCATCTTGGAAATAACACATAGTGTAAGTAATAAAAAGTTATTCTCTGCCATCTACTGGCATTTTAGAATTAACATCTAAGTGTTTCTCATGAATATTCATTCTCTGCTGCCATCTGGTGGGAATTTTAGGTGTAAAAGCACAATGCCTGTCAGGAAAAGATATTACAGCTGCTATCCCATGTGCGTTTTATAAACAAAATCCAAGGGTAAATTGTCAGAAAATGTTTTTGTCTGCTGCCTTCTCTTGTGCATCTTAGGGAAAACACAGGAATGCAGGTCATGAAGTGATTCTCTGCTGCTATGTTGTGTGCATTTTGAAATTAACATGCAGGTGTTTGTTCATCACGACTATTTATTTTCAGCTGCGATCTGCTGTGAACTTAGGGAATAATACTACAGCCATATTACAAACAGTTACTTTTATTGCTATGTTGGCTGTTAGAAAATAAGACCATGTCATGAAGCAAAGTTTTGGTCCGAGGCTATCTCGTGTGCATCTGGGAAATAAGATGAGTGCATGTCATGAAAAATTATTCTCAGCTTCCATCTCATGGGCATTTAAGTAATAACATGCCAGTGTATGTCCATGTAATTTTTTTTTCTGCTGTCATCTGCTGGGCATTTTAAGAATGACACATGATTATAGGTCTTCATGAAAATTCATTTTCTGCACTCATCTTTGTGCACCAGAGTGTAATAAAGAGATATTCTCTATTACAATCTTGTGTATATTTTAGTAATAACACTTGAGTATTTGATAGCTTGAATATTCATTCTCTTATGCCAGCTGGTGGGCATTATGAAAATGACACCAGGATGTATATCATAATAAAAATTCTCTGCTGCCATGTCCTGGGCATATTTGGAATAATACCTAGTATAGATTATCGGGATTATTCATTTTAGCTACCAACTAGTGGGCATTCTAGGAAGAACACAGTAGAGTGTGTCATAAAATGTTATTTCAGCTTCTATGTCATGTTATTTCAGACATGTAGTCTGAAAATAAACACAAAGGAATGTCATTATGAAGTTTTTGTCTACTGTGATTTTGTATGAATCTTGAGAATAACACAGGATTGCATGTCATAAAACTTTTTTCTCCTCTAATATTTTGAAAATAACACCCAGGTGTATGTCATAAAAATTTATTTTCTGTGCCATCTGGTGGGCATTTGGGGAATAAAACACAAAGCATGTCAGTAATGTTATTTTGCTGCTCTCATGTGCATTCTGAAAATAAACTCAAGGGATTGTCATAATTAAAAGTTTTCTGCTGCCATTCTGCATGCATCTTGAGAAAAACACAGAAGTGCATTTCATGAAGTGACTCTCTTCAGCCATTTTGTGGGCATTTTGAAAATAACACCCTAGTGTAGGTCATCATGAATACTCATTCAGTGCTACAATATGGTAGGCAATTTGGGAATAACAGCACAGCTCATATCATAAACAGTTAATTCTTGCTATATCGTGGAGTTAGAAAATTACACCTAAGGATATTTGGTTAAACAAAGGTTTAATCTGTGGCCATTTCGTGTGCATCTTGTGATAAACACAAGAGTACACGTCATGAAAAATTATTCTCTGCTGTCATCTGGTGGGCATTTTGAAAATAACACGTCCGTGTACGTAAATATAAAAAGTTATTTTCTGCTGCAATGTGGTGTGCATTTCGAAAATTATTTTTGCAAATAACTCATTTGCATTTAAAAAATAACACCGCCAGGCATGTCGTTATAATTTTTTTCTCTGCTGCCATATTGTGTGATTCTTGGGAATAATTCAAGAGTGCATGTCATGAAAATTTGTTTTCTATTTCTTGTTGGCGTTTAAAAAATAATACCCGATGTGTGTCATAATTTTTTTCCTGCTGTTGTCCTGTGGGCACATGGGATAAACAGTGGAGTGTACATCATCATAAAAATTAATATTCTGTTGCCTTTTAGTGTATATTTTATTAATAACACCTGAGTTTTGGTATCATGTATATACATTCTCTGCTGCCATATGGTGACCATATTGGGTGTATGTCATCATAAAAATTTACTTTCTGCTGCCATCTGAAGGTCATTTTGGGAGCAACACAACAGTGCATCTCATGAAAAGTTATTTCTGCTGCTATCGTAAGCATTTTGAAAATAACACCCATGTGTATGTCACCATAAAAACTTATTCTCTCATGCCATCTTGTGGACCTTTGGAAATAACACCGGAGTGTAGGACATCATAAAAATTAATTTTCTGTCCACATCTTGTATGCTTCTAGGGAATTTTACCAGTGTATGTAAAAAACTTATTTTGTGCTGCCACCTGGTGGGAAGTTTGGGCACAAACTACAGGGCATGTTGTATAATGTTATTTATTCTGCTATCTAATGTTCATTCTGAATATAAACTCAAGGGCATGCCATTATGAAAAGTTGTTGTCAGTTGCCTTTTTGTGTGTATCTTGGGGAAAAAACCAGGATTGCATGTTATGAAAAATTATTCTCTGTTGCCATCTCCTTGGCATTTGGTGTATAACACAATGACCCGTGTCATACCTAATTATTTTTGCTGCTATTTCATGAAGTTAGAAAGTAACACATAAGAGCTGGTCGTTAATAAAAAAATTTTGTCTATGGCACTTTCATGTGCATCCAGGGAAAAACACAGGAGTAAAACATGGTGTATAACACATGTCATAAAAATTATTCTCTGCTGCTACCTCCTGGGTATTTTGATAACAACATGTAAGTGTATGTCATCATAAAAATTTATTTTCTGCTGCTGTCCCGTGGGTATTTTGGAATAACACCTGAGTGTACGCTAATCTTAAATTATATTTTCCTCTTTCATCTACTCTGCATCTTAGAATAATAGCAGAGTATAATTAATGTATTTCAGAGTATAATTAAATGTATTTCTCTGCTGTCATATGGCTGGCATTTGGGAATAACACCAGAGTGTAAGTAATCAAAAGCTGTTTCCTACTGCCATTGATGATCATTTAAGGAATAATCCCCCCATGTTGGTCATTATAAATGTTCATTTTTTGTAGCCATGCTTTGGCATTTGGGGAATAACACCAGATTGCATATAATGAAGCTTATTACTGCTTCTATCTCGTGTATTTAAAAAATAATGCCAATGACATGTCTTTATAAAATTTTTTTTCTCTACTCCCATTTTATTTAATCTTAGGTACAACACAGCAGTGCAAGTCATAAAAATTTTTCTCTGCTGCCATGTCATGAGTATTTGAAAATTACACTAATTGTGTGTCATCAAAAATATATTTTTCATTGCCATCTGACGGGCATTTCGGAATATAACCTTAGTGTAGGTCATCATGAAAATCTTTTTTCTCTCTTAATCTTGTGTGCATCTTGGGAATTACATAAGAATAAACAGGTTATTCTCTCCTGCCATCTGGTGGGTATTTTAGGAATTAACCTGAGTGTTGTCCTCATGAAGATTCATCCTCTGCTGCCATCTGGTGGAGAATTTGGGAAGACCACAGCTCGTGTCATAAAGAGTAATGTCAGCTGCTATCTTGTACATTTTGAAATTAATAACTAAGAGCATGTCGTTATGAAAAGTTGTTGTCCTCTGCCATTTTATGTATCTTGGGGAAAACACAGCAGTGCATGTCCTGAAAAATTATTCCCAGCTACCATCTCGTCGCCTTTTTTGAAATAACGAACAAGTGTATATTATATAACTTTTTATGCTGTCATTTCATGGGCATTTTAGAAATAACACCAAATGTTATACATCATGAACATTTTTTTCTCTGCTACCATCTGGTGAGCATTTTGTGTATGACAGAATAGTGCCTGTTGTGAATGACGTTTGAAATTTTTATCTATGCTATGCTTTCATGTTAATATTGGGGTGAACACATATTGGGATGTGCCTGTCATGAAAAATTGTTCCATGCCGATATCTCGAGGGCATTTTGAAAGTTATTTCCAGGTTTATATCATCAACGAAAAAATTTTCCAATGTCATCTAGCGGGAATTTGGGGAATAAAACTTTACTAGAGGGAACATGAAAATTCATCTTATCCACAAAACTTGTGTGCATCTAAAAAATTACACAGGAGTGTAAAGAGTGTAAGGGGGGAGGAAATATTGTCTGCTGCCATCAGGTGGGCATTTTAGGAATAACACCCGAGTGTTGTCATGAAAATTCATTTTCTAGAGCCATCTGGAGGGCATTTTCGGATTAATACCACAGTGCATGTCAAGAAAAATATTGCTGCTATCTCGTTTGCATTTAAAAAATAACACCCCAGAATTTGTCATTATAAGTATTTTCTCTGCTGCCATTTCGAGTGAATCTTGGGAATAACATCAGAGTACAAAACAAATTATCTGCTGCCCTCTCGTAGACATTTTGAAAATAACACCCAGGTGTATGTCTTCATAAAATTTTATTTTCTGCTGCCATTTGTGGACAGTTAGGGAATAACATCTGAGTATAGGTCATCACAAATATTCAATTACGGCTGCCATTTGGTTGGAATTTTGTGTATAACACCGCATCGAATGTCATAAACACTTACTTCTGCGGCTATCTCGTGCACTAAGAAAAGAAAACCTAAGAGCATGTTGTTGGGCAAAGTTTTTGTCATCAGCCATTCCATGTACATCTTGAGATAAACACAGGAGTACATGTTATGAAAAATTATTCTCTTCTACCTTCTCACAGGGATTTTGAAGCTAGCATAAAACTGTGTCATTGCAATAAATTTTTCTGCACCCATCGAGTGGGCATTTTAGAAATAACACCTGAGTGTAGGTCATCATGAAAATTCATACTCTACCCCTAACTTTGTGCATTTTTGGAATAACACTAGAGGGTAAGTAATAGTTATTCTCTGCTGCCACCTGGTGTATATTTTAGAAAATACACTTCTGTCATCATGAATATTAATTCTCATCTGCCACCTGCAGGCCGTTTTTAGAGGAAGACTACAGCACATGTCACAAAGAATTATTTCAGCTTCTATCCTGTGCATTTGAAAATAATTCCTCAGGTATGTCTGCTACCATTTCATATACATCTTCAGAAAAACGGAGAAGTGCACGTCATGAAATATTATTCTCTGCTGCCATCTCATGGCCATTTTTAAAAGAACAAGTTAGTGTATGTCATCAGAAAAATTTATTTTCTACTGCCATCTTGTGGGCACATTAGGAATAACACCCGAGTGTTATTTCATGCCATCATGAAAATAAAGTGCCATCTTGTGGGCACTTTAGGAATAACACCCGAGTGTTATTTCATGCCATCATGAAAATAAATTTTCTGCTCTGATCTACTGTGAATGTTGGAATAACACGAGTGGAAATAATTTAATGTCATTCTATGCTGCCATCTGGTGGGCATGTTGTATATGACAAAAGAGTGCACTTAGGGTATGACATTATGAAATTTTTATCTCTTTTTCAATTTCGTGTTACCTTGGAATGAACACAGAAGGGCGTGTCATGAAAAAATGTTCTCTCCTGGCTTCTAGTGAGCATTTAGAAAATAATGCCCACATCAAAAAATTTATTTTCAATCCTGCAATAGTGTACATATAGGGAAATACACATTATGTATGTCATAAAAAGTCATTCTCTGCTGCTATCCGTGGCGATTTCAGGATTAACACTCAGATGTTTCTCATCATGAATATTAAATCTCTGAGGTGGGAATTTTGGGAATAAAACCACAGAGCATGTCATGAAAATCTATTTCTGTTGCTACTCTTGTGCTTTTTGTAAACAACACACAAGAGAAAATCATCAAGAAATAATTTTGTCCACTGCCACTTCGTGTGCATTTTGAGGAAAAAAAAAAAAGGCATGTCATGAAAAATTGTCCTCTGCTGCCATCTTGTTGGAATTTTGAAAATAACGACTAGTCTACGGCCATGCCACCCCGAACAGTCCAGATCTTGTCTGACCTGGGAAGCTAAGCACAGTTAGTTGGACCTGGTTAGTACTTGGATGAGGCACCACCTGGGAAGACCAGGTGCTGCAGACATAAATAATAATAATAATAATTATACCATAGAGTATATCATTATAATTTTTTCTGCTGTCATTTCATGTGAATCTTGGAAATAACAAGAGTGCAACATGAAAATTGTTCTCTGTCGCCATAGCATGGGCATTTTAAAAATACTTCCAGGTGTATCTCATCACAAAAATTTCCTGCTGTCATCTCTTGAGAATTTTGGGAATAAAACCATACTGTAGGTCATCATGAAAATTCATTTCCTGCCCCACACTCGTGTGCATCTGGAAATTACACAAGAGTGTAAGTAAAAAAAAATTATTCTCTACTCCCATCTGGTGGGCATTTGGGGAATAACAACACAGTGTATGTCAAGAAAATTTATTGCTGCTCTATCGTGTGTATTTAAAAAGCTTATGTCGTTTTAAATTTTTCTCTATTGCCATTTCTGTGAATCTTAGAAATGAAATAGGAGACTAAGTCATAAAAAAATTGTTCTCCATTGCCATCTTGTGGACATTTAAAAAATAACACCAAGGTCTATGTCATTATAAAAATTTGTTTTCTGATGTGATCTTGTTGGCATTTTGGAACTAATACCCAAAAGTAAGTCATCATAAATATTCATTCACTGCGGCAATCTGGTGGTAATTTTCAAATTAACACCACATTGCATGTCATAAACCGTTATTTCTGCTGCGATCTCATGCAGTTAGGAAAAAAAAATGGAGCAATTTTTTTTGCAGCAGCCATTTTGTGTGTTTTGAGATAGTAACAGGAGTGCTTGTCATGAAAATTATCCTCTGCTGCAATCTCACAGGCATTTTGAAAATAACAGGCAAGTGAATGTCATAATAATTTTTCTGCTTTTATCTGGTGGCCATTTTAGACATAACATCCGGATATAGGTCATCATAAAAATTCATTTTCTGCTCCCATCTTTGGAATAACACAGAATGTAAGTAATAAAGAGTTGTTATGTGCTGCCATCCGGTGTATATTTTAGTAGTAACATCTCAGTGTTTGTCATCATGAATTTTCATTTTCTGCTGCTGTCTGGTGGGCAATTTAGAAAATAACCTCATGGTGTTTTTGGAAGAAGAGCACAGCACATGTCATGAAGAATTATTTCAGCTGTTATATCATGTGCATTTTGAAAATAATACCTAAGATCATGTCATTATAAAAAGTAATTATAAACTACCATTTCATATATATTTTAGGAAAAACTCAGTTCATGTAATGACAAATTATTCTCTGCTGCCATCTTGTGGGCATTTTGAAAATAACAAGCAGGCAGAAGTCATAATTTTTTTTTATGCTGCCATCCTGTGGGCATTTTAAGAATAGCACTCAAGTATATGCCATGAAAATATATATATTTTTTCTCTCATCTATTTTACATGTTGGAGTACACCAACATGTAAGTAAATGTTATTATCTGCTGTCATGGGTGGACATTTAGGAATAACACCGTTTGACATCATGAATATTTGTTCGCTCCAAGCATCTGGTGGGCGTTTTGTGCATGACAGAAGAGTGCCTGTTGGGCATGACGTTATGAAATTTTTACCTCTGCTGCCACTTTATGTTTATTATTCTGCATGAAATAACAGCAGAAATAATTGCTTTAGACACGCAATGTGGTGTTATTTCCCAATTTCCACAAAATTGTGGCAGAAATGAATATTCATGACTAGCTACACTTGGATGTTATTCCCAAATGTCCCGCAGATGGCAGTACAGAATGATTTTTCATGACAACAGTCGAGTGTTTTTCTTAAAATACCCACCACATGGCGGCAGAGAATAATTTATTTTTACTTATGCTCTTATGTAATTTACAAGATTCATAAAACAGTGGGGCAGAGGATGAATTTCATGATCACCTATAGTAAGGTTTTATTCCCAAAAATTTCACCAAATACCAATGGAAAATATTTGTTCATAATATACACCTGGAAGTAATATTCAAAATGCCATGAGATGGCAGTTCAGAACAATTTTTCATGACACACACTCCTGTGCTAATTCAAAATCACACAAAAAGGCAGGAGAGAAATAATTTATAACAACATATCCTGTGGTGTAATTTTTAAATGTACAAGAGATAGCATCAAATATAACTTCATGACACACACTGTGGTGTTATTCCCAATATGCACACCCGTTGGCTGTAAAGAATGAATATTCATGAGAAACATCAGGTGTTATTTCCAAATTGCCCACGAGATGGCAGCAGAGAATTGTCTTCTTATGATGTCATACACCTAAATATTATTTTCAAAATGTCCACCAGATGGTAGCAAAGAATGAATATTCATAATACCAAACACTGAGGTGTTATTACTAAAATATACACCTGATAGTAGCAGAAAATTGAATTTTATGATGACCTACACTTCAGTGTTATTCCCCAAATGCACACAGAATGGCAGCAGAAAAAGTTTTTGATACACACTGGGTGTTATTTACAAAATATCCACGAGATGGCAGTGAAGAACAATTTTTCATGACATGCACTACTGTGTTTCTCCCAAGATTCACATGAAATGGTGGCAGAGAAAAAATTTATAACTACATACCCTGGATTGTTATTTTTAAAATGTCCATGATATTAGCAGAAATAACTTCAAGCACGCACTATGGTATTATTCCCAAAATTCGCACCAGATGGCAGGAGAAAATAATTTTTGTGCTGACAATTACTCAGGTGTTATCCCCAAAATCTCCAGGAAATGCTAGCAGAGAATCACTTTATGACTTGCACACTGTGTCTTTCCCAAGAAAAAAATGGCAGTAGACAAAAAACTGTTCAAAACTACATTTCTTGGGTTTATTTTCAGAATGCACATGACATGGGGGAAGAATTAATATTTATGATATGCGTTGCGGTGTTATTCTCGGAATGCATACCAGTTGGCATATGAGAATGAATATTTATGACTTACACTCAAGTGTTATTCCCAAAATGCCCACAAGATGACAGCAGAGAATTAATTTTTATGAAGACATACCTCCGAATGTTATTTTCAAAATACCCAACAAATCAGCAAAGAATGAATATTCGTATCAAACACTCAGGTGTTATTATAATATATACACTAGATGGCAGCAGACAATATCTCTTTATTGCTTACATTCTGGTGTTATTCCCAGTATGCACAAAGATGCAAGCAAAAGTAAATTTGCATGATGACCTACACCCGGTGTCATTCCTAAAATGCCTGCTAGATGGCTGAAGAAGAAAATATTGTATGGACATACACTCACGTATTATTAACATGCCCACAAGATGGCAGCAGAGAATAACTTTCATGACAAGCACTCATAAATTATTTCCTAGATGCACAAAAAATAGCCCTGGAACTAAAATTTGCCTAGAGGCAGGCCCATAGGTGTTATTATCTAACTGCTAGAGATATCAGCAGATTTAACTGTTTATGACATGGGCTGTGGTGTTATTCCTAAAATTGCCAACAAATGGCAGCAGAGAATGAATAGTCATGATGACTTACACCTGGGTATTATTTTCAAAATGCCCACAAGATAACAGCAGAGAACAACTTCATGACATACAGCCATGTTTTTCCCAAGGTGTATGGAAAAAGGGAGCACACAAAAATATATCATGATAACATCCCTTTGGATGTTACTTATAAAATGCACAGGAGACAGCAGCAGAAATATCTTTCCAAAACATGCAATGTGGTGTTATTGCCAATATACACACAATATTAGGGCAGACAGTAACTTTTTATGATAATATGTTCCAGTTTGTTATTTTTAAAATGCACACCAGATGGCAGGAGAAAATCACTTGTGACCTGCATTCCATTGTTTTCCCTAGATGCACAAGAAATGACAACAAATTGTTTCATACCAACAAACCTGTAGATGTTATTGTAAAATGCACGTTATATAGCAGTAGAAATAATATTTAATGACATACATGGGGTGTTATTCTCAAAAATAAAATAGATTGTACCAGTGAAAAAATTTCATAATGAGAATCACTCGGGTATTATTCGTAAAATACCTACTAGATAGCAGCAGAGAATACATTTTTATTACATACTCTCTTCTGTTTTTCTCAAAATGACCACAGGATGGCTGCAGAAAATGACTTCATGACATGTACTCCTGTATATTTTCCTAGGTGCACAAGGAAATGGCAAGAGACAAAAACAATGCATGAGGACATGACATTCTAGGATACTTTAAATGCGCAGCAAGCGGAAGACACCATCTGCAGAGAAATATGCTTGGGGTGCTTTTTCACAATGAGCATCAAAGAGCACAGGAAATGAATTCTGCCGGCCTGCACTGCGCTCTTCTTTCCGGATTGCCCACCGCTTAGCAGCAGAGAGCGGAGAGTCACGATGACCTATGCGGCCCGCCCCCATCACGAATCCTAGGGGGCGGATTCCCCAAAGCCTACAAGATGGCAGCAGGGAACCGTGCTTCCGGGCCTCCGGGCCTCCAGGCCTCCGGGCCTCCGCTTGCTCATCAGGATAAGATTCCAGATGCTTGGGAGCGAACTTCCGTTGAACTGAGTCCTGTTTCAGGCCCATCTAACCTCTAATGAAACGGAAGACGGATTCCAAGGCGGTGCGGGGCCCGGGGCGCTCCACTCGCGCAGGATCCGGGACCGAGAGAGTCATCCAAGCAATCCTAGCACCTTTGGGTCGAAGCATGGTCACTGTGTTTCAGGAAAATGTGCGCAAAGTGTCATTTTTTTTTTGCTATTTTCCAAATGTCTCCTCAATGGCACAGAAAAGGCATTTTGACGAATTTGTACTCTAAGTTTCATCTTAAAAATGTTTCACTATGACCTAGCTCTTATTTTACTCGGTCAGATAGATTTTATTTTCTTTCTGATTGTACGAAAGGTATCCGAGGATGAGTTCCTGTGTTTAGGGCACAATTGGCTCTGCCCCTCACAGGACTACTATGAGCATCAGAGCCTTATAATGACTTCCCCACTTCTCTCTGTCATCCTTTTTCCTTTTAAAATCTGCATCTTCAAGGCAGAGCACTTACCCCTTTCTGTCTTTGTTCCCTTCGTCTAAGGGCTTTGCTCTACTTTTTAGTAGAAGACAGGTTCTTTACATTGTCCCAGGCCTTCACTTCTATTTCTATTAAGAATGGTCGTATTTGATATTGCCAAGACTTCTATTATAGTTCATGTTAGAAAGGGCCAGTCTTGCTACCAAGGGACTAGGCCTCCACTCTAGTTCTTTTTAAGAGGAGACAGGCTTGGAATCATTGGCCCAAACCTCCACTTACTGTCAGGAATTGGCAGGCTTAGGGCTGCTGGCCAAGGTCTCCACTCCACATCATTTTAAAAAAGAAATGTCTTGGTGCTGTGAATTGAGGCCTCCACCCTATTTCATGTTAATAGAAGCAAACTTGGTACTGTGAGCCAAGGTTTCTGCTTTAGTTTCTGTTTCAGGGCTAGGGCAGTATTCTTAAAACAGTACTCTGTAAAACCTAACAACCACCATGCACCAACACTATAGCAGCCCCTGCTGATGCCGTAAAGCAGGTTTCCTCACAACAAACTCACTGCCACTGCCACCGCTGCTGACAAAAACTTAGTTTCCTTTTATCATGCACCAAAGTGCCTGGCTCTGCCCTCTGTCCCTGGCTTGTACCTCACCTCTCTAATGCTATTCATGCATGGCTGTGAGAGTGTGGGGTCGAACCTAGCCTGTGTGGCCTGGTGGCCAGGAGGGGCTGTCTGCAAAGGGAGGTTCAGGCTTTCCCCCAAGCAGAGTAGCAGGAAGGGATGGAATATGTTTAGCTCCAGGTGTCACGGTTCTCCTCCCTGCCTGGGCACTGCCGTGTGTCATCACTGGATGCTGGCATTTCTGGAGTGGGATGCTGATGAAGATCACAGGCTTTGTCCACCCTACAGCAGGTGTCTGAGGTCTTTTGAATTGTTAAACTGACCTCAGTGAGTTTGGAAACTTTTGACTTCAGTTTCCTTAGCCACTACCTGAGCACAGATTTTTATTATATGACCTTCAAATTGAGATATGATGGATACAATGTAACCAAATGTTAAAGATGTTCATTTGTCACTCTCTGAATGTATCCAGGTGCTCCTTGGCCAATTCAGCCTCTCCTAACCAAGCCGGCTGCTGTGCAGTATATGAGCAGCTTGGAGAAATGTGAATGTGTTTATCATGACTTTCTGTTTTCTATTACATTTAATTACAGATACTTCTTGAGTTATCAACATTGATTTAAAATCATTAGCTTGTTCAGTCATGAGAATAAGTCGGGAAAATAAAGCATAAGCTCTCCACCGTAGTAAAACGTTTCCCCAAACATATTACTTTAAATTGCTCTATTTAACAACAGCTCCAGTGTTATTTCTATAAAGTAGCTGAAAGGCTTGGACTTGAACTGCAGCACTGGCTCTTCCTGGATTGCCATTCTGCTGATTCACCTTGAATATTTTGGACTTTCCAGCCTCCTTTTCTTGATTTCTTCATATTTTATTGGTTGTATTTCTCTGGAAAACCAATACATTGTATTAAGAAATTGAAATTTAAATACAAAATAGATTGGGATGGCTATTCTGCAGAGGCTTGCAATTGCTTAGATATGAAAGGAATGAGGAAGAACCAAACTAGGGAAGTTCTAGCCTATGTGACAAAGAGAATAGAAACACCTCAAATTAGAAAGTCAATATGCAGGAGTAGATATTTAGAGAGGAGAGAATTAAGTCACTTTGGGGCATCTTTAGTTTAGATTTTGTGGTCCATTCAAATAAAAATAGCTAATAACCAATTGTAGTTGTGCAACTGTTAGTATAATGTGGCTCACAAACCAGGAGGGTGGACTTCCTCCAGCATGGGATGCACACGGGCCTTGTTAAATGCTTTTTAAGAGTGATGAGTAAACACTAGATGCTGAGTCACAATGACACTCTACAGATGAGCTTCTTCCACTGACTGCCCATAGCCATGACTGTGGCTTTAAAACCAAACATCCTCAAATGAGTGTTTAAAAGTATATTGAAATAAGCCAGCCTTGCATTCTATTAGAAAGAACGTCAAATAAAAATTATTGAAAATGTCTTCCCCAGTATGGAGGTTCCTCAAAAAACTAAGAATTGACCTACCATATGATGCAGCAATCCCTCTACTGGATATTTACCCCAAAGACTTGAAAACTTATATTCAAAAAGATATTTGCACACCAATGCTCATAGCAGCATTATTCACTGTGACCAGAACATGGAAGCAACTAGTGTCCTATGCTGGATAATTGGATAAAGAAGCTGTGGTACGTATGCACAATGGAATATGACTCAGCCATAAGAAGAGATGAAATACTGTCATTTGTGATAACATGGTGGAACCTGAAGTAATCATGGTAAGCGAAATATGCCTGACTGAAAAGATTGAAAAGCACATGATATTACATATGTAGGATATAAACCTAAAAGCAGCAAAGGAACAGGACAGACAAACAGAGACTCATGGTCATGGACAATGGACTAGTGATTACCAGAAGGAAGGGGGAAGGGAGAGGGGTAAAAATTAAAAAGAAATTAAAAATTATGTACATATAGTATGAAAAAAATAAACTGGCAATTCTTAAAAAAGTAAATGTTTCCCCATTAAAAAAAATGCTAACTACAGACAAAATTATGAAAGCATTGATATGGTGCTTCTATTTTACAGGATAATAAAAAGATATATATTTAGAAAAAAATGGTTTAATATCTGCCTAGTAGGAGAGACTGAAAGTTTACATATCTATTATTTTTGACGTATTTTTTGTAAATGTAACTAATAATTATTGCTCATGACACCTATTATGTATAAAATTATAGAACAGGAACATGGAGGGCCAACTGGTTCCAAACGACTAACTCCTCTAACCTGAGTTCTTTCAAGCTGACACTTGGAGGCTGTGCTGTGAATTCTCCTGTATCTCAACCCCATTCTTCCTCCTAAGTGATCTCTATAGCCATCATGATAAAAAATAACCTAAAACCCAACCATAATGATAAACTATAATCATGACTCATAAATTATAACCATAAAGCACAAGACATAACCAAAAACATAAACACAGCCATAAACATAATACATAATCTATTTCCACATACCATTAACTGTGCCTCAGAAACTAAAATACAATAATTGTGTGAGCCAGCAACTCCACTTTAGCCTTCATACACAAATGATTCAAAAGATAGACTCAGATATTTCTACAGCCATATTTAAAGCAGTATGGTTCACAAAGGGTGGAAGAGACCCAGGGTCCATCAAAAGATGAATAACAAAATGTTAATAACGGAAATATAAGTGAGACTTAACAACAAAGAAAATTCTGACATAGGCTACAACATAGATGCAACTTGAAGTCATGATGCTAAGTAAAATAGGACCATTGCAGAAGAATAAATATTCTATGGTTCCACATATGTGTGGTAACTAAAAAATCAAACTCAGAGACAAAAGTACAATACAGTTGACAAGGGCTCGGGGAAAAGTGAATGGGGAGTTAGTGTTTAATAAATACAGGAGGAAAACAAAGTTCTGAAGATGGAGGATGATGACATTTGTGCAACATCAGAAATGTAGTCAATGCCGTAGATGAATATAACAACTAAGATCAAAGTAGTCTGTGTATTATAAATCTATCAAGATTGAGGAAATAAGATGAAGACTCAGTAACCTTTTCAAAGAAATAAAATTAGATCAGAATGGAAAGAGATTTTCATACATCTGGGACAAGTGATGAAAGTTGAAGTGGAATCTGGATCAGATTATAATACAGAAACCACAATGATTTTCTCATTGTGGATTATATGGCAAGTCGCCGGAATGACACACTTGTTTTAGATGAACACATGGTAGTCCTACATGTGAAGTGGCAAATGTGGCAAGGATATCGAATATTTTTCCATTTCTTTGTCTGAGTTCAGACAAAGGGAATCTTCACTTGTATTAAGTTTTCTGGACTTTAAATTTACTAGAAATTAAATCACTTTTGAAACAATTCTCTCAATATAACACCAGAAAAGCAGAGAAAGTTTCAATGTTTTTATAGAACTTGAGCCCTGTGAGGATACAGTTCACCAAAAGTAGGAAAGCGAATCTCCCTTGCAGTGGTGCAAATGCTCACTAGAGGCACCTTGGGAAGACTGTATCAATAGACAATATTCTCGGTGTCCTTGATGAATTATGTGGGATGCAATAGACCTGGTAGGCTTTTTAAATTCAAATGTTCTGCATCATCAAATATTCTGTATCTGTACCTGATTTGTCTAAGAATCTTCCTGAGAGATTCCACCAAGGGAGAATAGTAAGGAGAAGCTTCTTGTGCATGAACACTGCTTAGGCATTAGTGAAGTTTCAGTTTTTTGAGGACCTAGCAGAGCAAGGGCTGGTGAGGAAAATGGTTGGTATTTCTGTGTTTTGTCACCTAGTGCCCAGTGTCATTTTCTGTGCAGCTGTCTAGTGTTCCCAGAGTTCAATTCTGCGCTCCATTCTACTCCATTTATGTCTGTTTGTTTTTATGCAAATATCACCTTATTTTGGTTATTATCATTTTCTTAACCTCAGGAGCCCCTGTGCCCCTCATATACCACATGACATGTAAACACTGAGAAAGAAAATTGCCTACTAAGAAGGGTTCCTGGTGCCTACCTGTGCTCAATTTAAAAACAGATAAATGAACAAACAAAAAAATCAGAGCCTAGCAGCTATTTCTACAAAGGGGTACTTGATATAAACCACACGTTGGGGAGAAGCTTTCACTGATCTGCCTGTCTCCAGGACTGAGGCTGAAGTTGTCTTGCAAGAGCAGAACAAAGCACCTGACGACATCGGAGCTCGTAGAGCAGAACTCTCACTTTAGAGGGGACAGGCCCCAGAGTCCCCTTGCTTTAGGCCCTCCTTACAGCCATGCTTTCCCACAGCCATGATGCTTCATAACTGACCTGAAGCTCTACTGAGCTGCTCCACAGCCTTGCTGTTCTCATAGCTGTGCTGTATCACAATTCAGCTATTTATACTCAATAAAGTATCCACCACCTTCACTGCACCGCATTGCTGATTAACTGGAGCCAATGACCATTAGCTGACAAACATCAGATGCCGGAGCTAGAATTGGGACCCCAGATACAGATCCTGGAACCTGGACACCAAAGTGGACCCCATATTCAAATACAGACCCCATACCACAAGACCTGGACCCTGAGCATACCACAGAACCTGGATCCATGGCTATGGCCCAATCCAAACCCAGGTACAGTACCCAGGATGCAGATGCCAGAGGCTTGACACTGGACCACAGACCCAGATTCCAGGCACAAGACCGTGGAGACAGCTGAACCTGGACCCCACAGCCAGACCTAACTATGAGCCCCTGATACCAGATGCAGAGTTGGACTATGGACTAAACCTCAGAACCTGGAGATGGTCTTCAGAGCCATACCCAGGAGTTTAGAACCAGACCCCAGAATCAGACCTGGACACAGGACCCCAGTTGCCAGGTGAACTTTGGAGGTGAACTTTGGACCTGAGACCCTGTAAATAGACCCCGGATCCATAACTGGACCCTAGAGCCAAACTGATCCTAGTCCAGGTACCCCAAACCCTACACTCCAACTCTGATTCTAAACTCTAACACCCTTTCCCAGACCCTAGACCTTTAACCCCCTGAACCTCTAAATGTGTAACATACCTCAACAGAAAACATCACTCTACAAAACGTGAGGTTAAATCAAGTATGAGAGAATACAATCCAGAGACACGATAGACTCCAGAAGAATGAAGTCACTGCTGGAGCGACCCAGTAGATGGCAGTGTTAGCAAGTTCTTATTTTGTTTGTTCTATAGACAGTAACACACAGAAAAGCATCACTATTCAGTGGGAATCTTGAATGACACATCATTTTGGTCTAGGTTGGAAAACGGCCTGGAGCAAAAAAAAAATAGTGTTTCTTCTTTTTTGGGTATTCTCATGTAAGAGCTCAAACTAGTGTCTGCTTCCTTAAATACACAAGCAGTAGTATCCGTTTCATGCTTTAAGACATTGCTATAAACTACAGAAACATGAAACTAAAAGCATTCAAATTCCAATACCTTTCCTCTTCCTTTTGCTTTAAAGACAATCCATGTTTCATGTCCAGTGTGTGTCTACAATGTGCTATTGAAAAGTCATCATGTTTTTGGAGTATTACAGTTAACACTGTTAGAATGAACAACCAATGAAATTCCCCCACTCTAGGTCAGTTGTGAAGAAAACATAGTAAAAGGAGAAATTCTGTCTTCACTGGTAGACATGTCAAAAGTTAAACATTTTCCAAGTACAAACAGAATAAATAAGTGATGCTTCCAACTGTCTGCATGGGATTCCTTATGGACTCTTTTCATGGGAATACCACAGACAGATCCCGACCGCTTCACACTGTCCGTGTACCTGGGTCATGGTTTGCCCTGCATATTTAGATGTGTGTGGAATACCTGTATCACTTCCTGGAACTTGCATCCTATCATGGAGAAATAAGGCAGTACGACTGCATATAGGGTCTTGCTCTCCAAATCTCCTGTCAGCTACTCCTCCCATTGCATGTATCTGTCTGCATCGTTGACTTTTCAATACATATCATTTACATTATGTAGATTTTTAATAGACCTTAGACTGTACATATCATCATATCTGTCATTGTTATTACAGAGTGATGAAAAAGATTTATAGAAGAAATTCTACTGTAAAAAAATACTGTGCCAAGAAGTATGACTTATCTGACATTATTGCTCACTCTATTTTTAGGCTCTATAAAACAAGTATATGTTTAATAAACTAAGTTGAAAAAGGCAACACTAAAAGCAACCAAAAATAAAATAATGATAATAGTATAATAAATACATTAATCACTAACATGTTCATTTATTACCATTATCAGCTATTATATACTATACATAATTGCCTCTGCAGTACTTTTAGATGAGTCAGCATTGTACATTAGTTTACAACACTATCACCACAAACGTGAGGAGTGCACTGTGCTACTCTTGGATAACTACAATATCTCTAGGGGATAGAAAATTTTCAGCTTTGTTATAGCTTTCTGGGGTCTCAGTCATATATATGATCTATTGCTGACAGAAACCTCATCATGCAATACATGTCTACACATATAGATGGATGGAACTGAACTAAGAACCCAGAAATAAACCCACCAATCTACAGTCATTGGATATTTGACAAGTGTGAACATTAACTTGGGCAAAAGAAAGTCTTTTCAAGAATTGGTGCTAGGCAAATAACTATCTACCTGTACAAGAATGAAATTGAACCATTACCTCACAGCACTTAAAAAATGGACTCAAAACAGATAAATGACTTAAATATATGAGGTAAAACGAAAAACTCTAAAAGAAAAAATAGAGTTGAATTTTCAGGATCTTATATTTGGCTATAGTTTCTTCTATCTGACACCAAAGCATGAACAATAAAGAAGAAATTAGGTGAGAATGCATCAATATTAAAAACTTCTAGTCATCAAATGAGGCTATCCAGAAAATGAACAAACAAGCCCACCAAAAAGAAAAAAATATTTGCACATTTTATATCACATAAGAGTCTAATATCTAGAACATGCAAAGAACTTTTACAACTTGTCAACTCAAGACAACAAGTAAATTTTTCAAATGGGCTTAAATTGATCCTTTTCCAGAGAAGTTATGCAAATGCTCAGCAGGCACAGCAAAAGATTTTAGACATCATTAGTCATGATAGAAATACAAATGACATTCCCAACTTGATATCAAATTCGAACACACTAGAATGGCTATGATCCAGAAAAATGAAAATGGCTAATGTTGAAAATAACATAGAGAAATTATGAGCCTAAAATATTGCTTGTGAAAATGTAAACTGGTGTGCCTTCTGTGTACCATAGTTTGGAATTTCTACCCCACAAGCATTACGTTTGGTTTAATGAATCCACTCCCAGGTATATATACTCCAAGGTTAAAAATAGGTGTTTAAACAAAAATGTATATGTGAATCTTCATAGTAGCACTGTTCATGGTAGCAAAAATATGTAAATGAATCAAATGTCCATCTTAATTTGTAGTGAAAATTAAGTAAGTGCTTGTGAACTGTTACACTAGTATTGATATACTTATGAACATACTTAATAGCTTCTGAAATATATTTGCTCATAGAACAGAATTTTTTTAAAGTGTCAGAAGACACATTTGCTGATACAGCCAAATATATTTATTTCCTCTAAAATAAAGAGTTGATAAATCTATGATGCTAATTAATGTTTCATTATCTTATTTGGAAATGGTCTGTATTCAAAGAATATCTATCATTTAATTAAGGAAGCACAAATTTAAAGTTTTGAGTTATCAAAGACACAGAAAGCTTTCTCCATGAATATATACAATATAACATTGCTTAAAAGTTTTATCTAAAAATCATTTATTTTTACCTATTTATTTGTTAGAACTAAGATTTTACACTCAATTATTACCTGAACTATTTTCTTGACAGATTTTTAAAAGATAACATGTACTTATATCTGTAAATTTGTTGCAGGATAATTGGACTGCGAGGTGGAACACTGAGGCAATAAGCAGGAAGTCTCATTCATTGGTGCTGGCACCCGCTCAGCGGATTCCCATCCAAAGTCTAATCCCAGATCACAGCAGGGCTTTCTCTTTTATACACATCTTATACTTCCTCACATTCTTTCTATACATGGAAATTGTTTTTGGACTGGTTGGCAGGCCATAAGGGGAGTGACTGACCAGTGCTTGTGGTCTGTGCCACATCAGGAGTGACAGTGAAAAATCCCTTACCTATTATGGAAAGGCAAGTGAATATCCATTATAGGAAACAGTTACCTTGGCCTACCCTACCACAAACCCAGTAAAACCAAACATATTTCATCTCCATTTAATCAAAAACAAAATTTAAGCTAGCTTTAATAACAAATATTTTACCAGATCATAGGATCCTGAGAAGCACTTGGGATAATTTCTATTTTATTTCCTTATTTTATAATACATTCAGGCATATAGATAAATTTCTTTTATTTTTAATTTTTAAAACTTTTTTTATTTTTTGAAATTAACTTTATTAGGGTGACATTGGTTAATACAATTATATAATTTTCAGATGTATATTATAATTTGACATCTGCATATTCTATTGTATGTTTACCACTCAAAATCCAGTTTCCTTCAGCTACCATATATTTGATCCCCTTTACTTATTTCACTCTACCCCTACCTCCGTATATTTGATTCCTTTACACCATCTACCTCTCTCCTCCTCCCCTATCCCCTACACTCTGATAACCACTAGTCCATTGTACATGCCCTGAGTCTCTCTTTGTCCTGTTCATTTGTTGCTTTTAGGTTTATATCCCACATATAAGTGATATGATGTGATTTTCAACTTTTTCTCTCTGGGTTATTTCGCTTAGCATGATTATCTCAAGGTCCATTCATGTTATCACAAATGGCAGTATTTCATCTCTTCTTATGGCTGAGTCATATTCCATTGTATATATGTACCACAGCTTCTTTAGCCAGTCATCTATCATAGGACTTTGGTTGCTTCCATGTCCTGGCTACTGTGAATAATGCTGCCATGAACATCAGTGCACTAATATCTTTTTAGATATGGATTTTCAAGTCTTTAGCATAAAAACCCAGTAGAAGGATGGCTAGATCATATGGTAGATCAATTCTTACTTTTTTGAGGAACCTCCATACTGTTTCCTATAGTGGCTATACCAATTTGCAGTCCCACCGGCAGTGTATGAGAGTTCCTTTTTCTCTGCATACTCTCCAACATTTGTTATTACTTATCCTGTTGTTTATAGCTGTTCTAACAGGTGTGAGATGGTATCTCATTGTATCTCATCGTGTTTTGATTTGCATTTCCTAATAGCTAGTGATGTCGAGCATCTTTTCAAATATTTATTGGCCATTTGTATGTCCTCTACGGAGAAGTGTCTATTTAGGTCCTCTGCCCATTTTTTCATTGGATCATATGCTTTTTTGTTGTTATTGAGTTGTATAAGTTCTTTGTATATTTTGGATATTCGGCCCTTATCACAGGCATTGCTTGCAAATATATTTTTTTATTTGGATGGTTGTCTCTTTATCTTATTAACTATTTCTTTCGCTGAGCAAAAATTTTTAGTTTGATGTAGTCCTATTAATTTTTTTTTTTTTTTAGCTTTTACTTCCCTTGCTTTTGAGGTCAAATTCATAAAATCCTCTTTAAGTCCAAGGTCCTGTAGTTCAGTTCCGATGTTTTCTTCTATGAATTTTATTGTTTTAGATCTTATATTCATGTCCTTAACTCATTTTGAATTAATTTTGGTGTGTAACGATAGACTACAGTCTAGTTTCATTCTTTTGCAGTAACTTTCCAGTTTTCCCAGCACCATTTATTGAAGAGGCTTTCCATTGCCCATTGTATGTTTTTGGCATTTTTTTTTTTGTCAAAATTATTTGCCCATAGAAACATGGAATTACTTCTGGACCCTCTATTCTATTCTACTGGTCCATGTGTTTGCTTTGCTGCTAATATCATGCCGTTTTGATTACTGTCACTTTGTAGTATAATTTGAAGACAGGCAGAGTGATACTTCTAGCCTCATTCTTTTTTCTCAGGATGGCTTTGGCAATTTGTGTCTTTTGTGCTTCCATATAAATCTGATGATATTTTGTTCTATTTCTTTAAAAAATGCCGATGGGATTTTGATGGGGATTGCATTAAATCTATATAATGTTTTAGGTAATATGGTCATTTTAACTATGTTGATTCTTCTAATTCAAGAACATGAAATTTTTCCATTTCTTTGTATCTTCTTTGATTTTTTTTTAATAGGCTCTTGTAGTTTTCATTATATAGGTTCTTCATATGTTTTGTTAAAATTATTCCTAGGTATTTTATTTTTATGTTGCAATTGCAGAAGAAATTTTTTTTTCCACTTCTTCTTCTGGTACTTCATTGTTAGAGCATAGGAATGCTACAGATTTTTGAACATTGATTTTGTATCCAGAAACTTTACTGTATTTGCTTATTGTTTCCAGTAGTGTTCTTCTGGAATCTTTAGGGTTTTCTCTATAGAGAATCATGTCATCTGCAAATAATGACAGTTGGACTACTTCATTTCCTATTTGGATGCCTTTTATATCTTCCTCTGGTCTAATTGCACTCTCTAGGACCTCCAATGGTGACAGTGGACACCTTGCCTTGTTCCTGATTTTGGAGGGAAGGTTTTGAGTTTTTCACCATTAAGTACAATATTGGTTGAGGGTTTGTTGTACATAGCCTTTATTATGTTAAGTTACTGTCCTTCTATACTGATTTTGTTTTGATCATAAATGAATGCTGTATCTTCTCAAAGACTTTTTCTGCATCTATTGATATGATCATATGATTCTTATTTTTAATATGTTTATGTAGTGTATCACATTATTCAATTTGCATATGTTAAACTATCTCCATGCCCTTGGACTGAAGCCTAGTTGACTGTGGTGTATAATGTTTTTAACATGTTGCAATATTATGTTTGCCAATTACTTATTTAGGACTTTTACATTGGTGTTAATGAAAAGCATCGATCTGTAGCTTTCTTTTTTTGTGTTATCTGTACCACTTTTGGGCATCACGGTAATATTGGCCTCATAAAATGAATTGAGAAGTATTCCCTCCTCTTTGATTTTTTGGAAGTGTTTGAGAAGAATAGGTATTAAATCTTTGAACGTTTGGTAGAATTCACTGGTGAGGCCATCTGGTCCAGGACTTTCACTTTTTGATAGGTTCTTGTTGATAGTTCCAATTTCCATACTGCTGATTAGTCTATTTAGATTTTCCAGTTGTTTTTGATTCAGTCTAGGATGGTTAAATTTTTAAGTACTGATCCAGGTCATTATATTTGGTGTTATATACTTTTTTCATACTATTCTTTTATTCCTTTGTATTTCTGTAGTGTCTTTCATAATTTCTCTTCTTTCATTCCTGATTTTGTTTGTGTCCTTTCTCTTTTTCATTCAGTGAATCTAGCCAGGGTTTTGTCCATTATTTTAACCTTTTCAAAGAACCAGCTCTTTGTTGCATTTATTTGTTCTATTTTTTGTTTGTTTTCAATTTCATTTATTTGTGCTCTAATTTCGATTATTTCTTTCCTTCTGCTGACTTTAGGCATCATTTATTCTTTGTTTTATAGTTTTTTTTTTTTTAAAGATAAAGCATTAGGTTGTTTATTTGGGCTAGTTCTTGGTTTTGGAAATAGGCCTGTAATGATATAAATGTTCCTCTTATGACCACTTATGCCATGTCCCAAAAGTTTTGATATGTTGCACTATCATTATCATTCATTTCTATGTATCTCTTGATTCCTCTTGTTATTTTTTCTCTGACCCAGTTATTCTTCAGTAGCATGTTATTTAATTGCCATGTATTTGTGGTTCTTTTTGCTTTCCTTGCAGTTGATCCTTGCAGTTGATCTCTAGTTTCAAAGTATTCAGATCAGAGAATATGGTTATTATGATTTCAACTCTCTTCTATTTGTTGAGGCTATCTTTGTGTCCCAGTGTGTGTTAAATCCTTGAGAATGTTCCACGTGCACTAGAAAAAATGTATAATCAGCTGTTTTGGGATGAAAGGCTCTGTAAATGTCAATTATGTTTAGTCAGTCTAATGAGTAATTTAAAGATGTTATATCTTGGTATATGATTCTTTTTATCATTATGAAGTATTCTCAATATCTTTTTTTATCTTTTTTATTTTGAAGTCTAATTTGTCTGATATTAGCACCACTACTCTCACTTTTCTCAGAATGCCATTTGCTTAAAATATCATTTTCCACCCTTTCACTTTAAGCCTCTATTTGTCTTTGGAACTGAGATATGACTCCTGAAGGCAGCATATAGTTGGGTTTTGTTTTTTGATTCAATTTCCAACTCTGTGCTGTTTTGTTGGTGAGTTCAGTCCATTTACATTTAGAGTGATTATTGAAATACGAGGTCTTCTTATAGCATTTATCCTTTGTTTTCTGATAGCTCAGTGTTTCCATTGCTTCTTTGTCCTTGTTTGTCTGAATTTTTTTTTTTATTTTAGTTGTTTTTTGGTAGGTGGCGGTTTCCTCTGGTCCTTCTTGTTTTATATTATATACTTCAAGTTCTGAATCTTTGGAGTGTAGTACCATTATCAATATGTAAAGGATAGTTATGTATATACAGTCATCCATTTTTTCCTGTGCGTGACATATCTCCATTCTCTTTTGCAAATTTGGATCTTTTAGCCCTTCACTTTTCAGTCATTGTTGTCTCAAATTATCTCAAATTATGTATGTTGACCGTTCAATACTATCTTGCTCTAGCACTTCTTTTCTTAATATTTAAACTTATAATATCCTGTTCTTAGTAAGGGTTGAACTCCTCTGCTTCTACTCATTTGCTAGTCACCTTATTTTTAATTACATATTTTTTTTTTTTTGTCATTTTGTTTTAGGTGAGCTGACTCCTTTCAGTATTTTCTGTAATGCAGGTATTATACTGGAGAATTCCCTCAATATTTGTATGTCAGCAAATCTCTTTACTTCTCCTTCATATCTAAAGAGGAGCTTAGCTGCATACATTATGCTTGGCTGGTAGTTCCTTTCATTTAATAGTTTGAATATTTGATTTCACTCCTTACTTTCTTGTAGGGTTTGTGCTAGATGTCCAAAGATAATCTAATGGGTTTTTTCTTTATAGGTTAACATTTTCTTTTCATTCGGTGCCTAAGAACTCTGCCTTTGTTGTTGATTTTTGATAATTTTAATACAATGTTTCTTGGATAAGACCTTGTTGGGTTGAGATAATTGGGTGTTCAGTTGACTTCTTGAATTCCAAGCTCCAGCTCATTCCTTAGATGTGAGAAATTCTCATCAACATTTGTCCAAAAATGCTTTCTACTCTCTGCTCCTTTTCTTTGCTTTCAGTAATGCCCATTATTCTTATGCTTCCTTTCCTGATGGTGTCAGTTCTTGTATTTCTTGTTCATGATTTTTTATTCTTTGGTTTAGCTTTCTTCCTTTTGATTTATTTCTCAATTTCTGTGTTGCTATAACTGATCCTTTCCTACATTTGGTCTACTCTATTTCCTAAGCTTGCTATTTCATTTTTCGTCTCTTGCAGTGTGTTCTTTATTTCCAGAAGTTCTATTTGGTTCTTTTAGAGAGTTTCAGTCTCTTTGCTAAAGAACTCATTCTGCTCATCTAGTTGTTTTTTCAATTCCTGAAACTGTTGATTGAATCATTTTAGATCTCATTGAGTTTTGTTAGAAGTACCATCCTGAATTCTCAGTCATTTAAGTCACATATTTCTATGTCTGTAAGTTTATTTTCTGGAGATTTCTCTCTTTCTCTTTTTTTTTCTATGCTGCTTGTCACCTTGGTTGTTCATGGTGTTTAATGGACTATTTCTCCATTTGGGCATCAATGGAAGTGTATTTTTTTTTTTAAAGAAAGATTTATTATATAAAGGTCTCTCTTCAGCCTGTTGCAAAGAAGGCATTTTTCTTTTGGTTTTCTGTGAGTGGAGTCTGAGCTTCTTGGACCCCTTCTTTATATAAAGTCTCAATAATGCCTTTTTTTCTTATGGATATTCAATCATGCTCACTACCCTCAGCTTCAGTTCCTGTCAGTGTTGGTAATAGTTTTAGTAGCATTTGCTTAGACTCTCTTGGGGCTCTAAAGTGTTCCATCTCAGAGAATATGGCTGTGGGACCTTATGGGTTAGTGGAAACGGGCTGCGGCACAGCTTTGGTTTTGCAACAGCCATCACTTAAAATCAACTTTTGTTTCTCTGCCATCCTTGCTTCTCTGCCATCTCCACTTCTCTTCATTCTGCTCTGGTGCCTGGGCACTGCCTCTGGTGGCCTGGAACTCACAGCTCTCTCAGGCAAGGCTGCTAAGGGAACTTGCCGTTACTTCTCTCATCCCCACTCCTCTTATGGAAGCTCCAGGTGTTAGAGTCAGCATCTTTGTTTCTTCCAGTCCACTGCCCAACAGTCAGGGTTCTTACCTATTGTAGCTCTTACATGCGGATCCCGTGCTCAGATGTGCTGGTGTGCAGTTTGGCTGTTTTTTGTTGAGTTTTATATGTTCAGTTTCTTGTTGTTTCAAGGAGAAAGATCTGAGGATGTCTCTCACTCTTTTTTCTTTTTTAATTTTATTTATTTATTTTTTTGTGCGGTCATTCTAATAGGTAACAGATGATATCTCATTGTGGCTCTACCTTTCATTTCTCTGAATGATTAGTGGTACTGATTGTCCTTTTATATGCTTCTTGGCCATTTGTATAGCTTCACTGGAGAAATGTCTATTCAAATCCTTTTGCCTTGGTATCAGGCTGCCATAATGAAATATCACAGATTGACTGGCTTAAACCACAGAAATTGGTATTCTCACAGGTCTGGAGCTTGGAAGTCTAAGATCAGGGTGTTATCCTGGTTAAATTATTTTCCTGGCTAATGGGCAGTCTCCCTCTCACTGTGAGCTCACACAGCCTCTTTTTTGCTTGTGCATCTTTCTGGAGAGAAAGAAAGGGAGACATTTCTCTCTTTAATAAGTGCACTAATGTCATCCTAAGAGCCACATTTTCATGAACTCCTCTAACCCTAATTACCTCCCAAAGGACCCATCTCTCTATATATGTTCATGTTGGAGATTACAGTTTCAGTATATTAATTGGGTGGTGGTGGTGGTGGACATAATCCGGTCATTAGCACTGAGATTTTAATTGGGTTGTTTTTTTTCTTTTTATCATTGACTTGTTGAACTTCTTTATATATTCTGGATACCAACTCTTACCAAATATATGTTTACCAAATATTTTCTCCAGTACCATAGATTGCCTTTCACTGTGTTGATTTTTCCTCTGCTACACAGACGTTTGTAAGTTTAATGTAAATCCATTTGTGTATATTTGATTTTTGTGATTTTGGTGCAATATCTAGGAAAGTATTTCCTGTTTGAAGCTTTCCCCCTTATTTGCCTCTAATAGTTTTATAGATTCAAAGTTTAACTTAGGTTTTTGGTCCATTTTGAGTTGATTTTTATATATGGTGTAAGATAAGGGATCTTCATTCTTTCACGAGTGGCTATTCTGTTTTCCCAGGACCCCTTGTGTAGTCTTCACATTCTTGGTGCAGATCATTTGACCGTATCCTCTAGAGTTGTTTTCTTTTCCAAGAATGTATGAGTGTGCCTTTATGCCAGTACCATGCTGTTTTATTCCTGCAGATTTGTAGTATGTTTTGAAATTAGAAAGTGTGAGACGTTCAGCTTTGTTGTTCTTTCTCTTTTGCTTTTCGTGGTTCTTTGGGAATCTGTATTAGGTTTAGGATGGCTTTTTCTATTTCTGCCAAAAAATTCCATTGGGATTTTGCCAGGGCTTACATTGGTGTCTTAAAGGGGGTGTCTATAAAAAGTAACTTCACATGGTGATCTGATCATACATTCCTTACTGGGCAGGTTACGGTAGGTAGAGGTGTCTGGACCTCATAACGTCTTTAGTAAAAGCTTTGTCTGTGCCGTAAGTAAACCCTGTTCATTGTTTCTGTGCATTTGGGTTAACACAGCTTTGAAATGTCTCTTTCGGACCCCTCAGATGCCAAACTATCCCCGAGAGAACACGTTATTCTACCAACTCTTCTTTGCACCTTCATGTAATCTTGCCGAAGTCCCTTCCTTAATTTCAAATACTTAAAAAGGCTGCAAACTGTCACTCTGAGAAGCATTTTTCTCAGTCTGTTGAGATCTTGATTCCAGGCATATTTTCTGTGTGGCTCAAGTAAATTTTTATAAAAGTTCTCTGCAGTTTGGACTTTCTTACCTCAACACATTGAATATTTATGTTGCTTTGGGTATCATAACAATATTAAGTGTAGTGATCCATGAGCATGGAATGCCCTTACTTATATCTCCTTTAATTTTTTATCAGTGTTTTGTCATTTTCAGTGTACAAGTCTCTCATGTTTATTACAATTACTTCATTCTTTTTGGTGCTATGATAAATGGGATTATTTTCCTAATTTCCCTTTTGGATTGTTCATTGTTTGTGCATAGAAATGCAACTGGTTTTTCAGTTAATTTTGTATCCTGCAAGTTGGCTGAATTTATTAATTAGTTCTAATATATACATATATATGTATATATTAGAACTACCCTCTCTCTATAATACCACAAAGAGAGAGAGGTAGAGAGAGAGAGAGAGAGAGAGAGAGAGAGAGAGAAAGAGAGAGAGAGGGTGTCTGTGGAATCTTTAGGATGTTCTATACATAAGACTATGTTATCTGTAAATAGACATAATTTTACTTCTTGTTTTCCAAAATAACTGCTACTTTATTTCCTATTCTTGTCTAATGCTTCCAGTATGTGTTTGCTGTGTCTTTTCCTGATGCTGAGAGCCCAAAGAAAGAGGCCAACAACTGCATCATTATATCAAGAGATTATTAAGGGAACTTACATATGAGGTGTGTCTTAGGTATAGACAGGACAAAATGAGTATCCTCCATGCCATAAGTCAGGTGCTAAGGAGTTATACTGAATATGGCAACATGAATTGGAGTACAGGGTGTGACCAAAGATAATAGGGAAATGCCTCATATGCTTTCCTGGGGAAGGGCAGTGGTCTGTTCCAGAAACCAGCATGGGATTGGGTGTCTGTGAGACACATTCTGGAGATTTAAGGGAATCAATCTCTGTTCTGACTTGATGGAGCCAGATCTAATTCAAGGGGCCCCCAGTGGTCACATCATGGAACAGTTAGTCCTCCAAAATAGTGAATAAGAGTGGCTAGAATGGGCATCCTTGTCTTGTTCTTGACCTTAGAGAAAACACTTTCAGAGTCTCAGTGACAATGACGTTTGAGAAAGACTTCTCATATGCGACATTTTTTATATCAAAGTAGGTTCCTCCTATATCTAATTGTCATAAAAGGCCAACTTATTTCTTAACTAAATGTATTAGATACCCTAGGAACATAGGATAAAGAATAGATGAGGCTTTGCCTATTTTTCTTAACATTTAATTAAAATTAGTTGATGCCTTGAATAGAAGAAAGGTCCTTAATGAATCTTCAGAAATAATTTTTTAATGACCCATGGGTTGTTCTTATACTTGAGATTCTCTGAGGCAAAAATATGTATCCCTAATAAGATTTTGAAAACATTTACCAACCAAAACACTGATTTCTATTCACCTTTTTGTCAGAACTTCTTGGGTGGCCTTGAGTAGAACAGAGTAAGCACCAGAATGTGAGTGTTTCCCAAATCCTGTCAATAGTGAAATCTTCCTCATAGATGCAAAATCAGGGAAGATGAGAAAAATGCAGACTACCCTTTCATGATCTCTCCAACACAGTGACTGCTTTAACCAGTTTAATATTTAATACAACAACAATAAGAGCTACCATTTGTTTTATTTTCACCGTATTTCCCACTCTAAAGAATTTTACATGCATAAACTTGCTCACAAGATAGATACTTTAACCATCACCGTTTAGAGATGAGGAAATTGAGGTGTCAGAGGCATAAAAAGTTAGATTCCCTGTCTGAGATTATAGCATCAGTAGCAGTGTGGTTGAGTCCATAGTTTTTTAACAAAGCCACATACAAATCACCGAAACTCTCATAATTTTATAATATCTACCCTATCTTACCCACACACATTTACACTATTTGTCTGACAGATGATCTCAACCTCAGTTCTTTTCTGCTATGCTAAAGAGAAAGCTGCACAAGACCTTCTGACTAGGTGGATCTTACTGATATACAGGCAGTTTATACAGTGAGTGGACCCAGATGAAGGAGCATATGGGACTTTAGCCACAGGACCTGTTGCTCTAAGAAAAGGAAGGATTTCCCATTCTTGAAGAGCTGTAAGGTTGATGACTGAGACACCACAGATGATAAAAGACTCAAGGACTTCACATCAGTCACGTGCTAAGAACTCACGTCTCTGGAACTGATTTCAAATGCTCGTACCTGTGGGAGGAAGTAAGAGCGTCTTTCACTGAGCTCCATTTGGACATCTCTCGTGTGGTTGGAATCATTTGTTTAGCAGTCTACCCTGCACTGCGAGCTCTTTGAGAGGGTACTTCACACCTGATCTTTGTCATAAGTCCCAGGCAATTTTCAGGGCTCTTAAAGATGCCCTGAATGTTTTCAGAATTAATGATTTCACCAGTAGAAATTAAACCAGAAGTTAGAGGGTCAATAACTGCTGACAATAGTATCTGTGAGTCAGGTATGGGGATGGCTGAGGGGATAAATGTATAATTTGACTGTAATCTTACATTGATACTCTGTTTAATAGCTCACAGAACACTTTGGTCAACATTATTATGTGTCATGTTCACTATGACAATGGTATAGAATCAGTATGCTGAGGACTGGAAAACTAAAGAGAATTAGCTACTGTATGACCTTATTCAGATAGAGTGATAGAATCAGTCTATTCTTTCCAAGGTATAGTAATATGCAAATTTTAGCATCGTTTTCTATATTGTCTACATATGTTTCTGCCACCCATTTATTTGTTCTATTTCCTGGACCTTCGCTCTTACTCTTACAGAGAAAGTGGAAAGGAAAGAGCCTTAGGGCACGGCTTGTAGTGTCTACCTACATAGGTCCTTTCTTTTCCCTACGCACTTCATACTCCCCAGGTACTTGCAAGTGTTGTTGAAGTAGTGACTAAAGTCATGCTTGTGAAAACACATCAAGAATATAAGAGTCTAATGTGAAAGGTACTGGCCAGGTTTTGATGATAGATCACATCTCCTCACACACCACAGCACACACTCGGGGAAGAAGCCCTTTGTTTGCATGGAGTGTTGGTGCAGCTTTACACAGAAGTCACATCTCAGCAGACACCAGAGGGCACGCACAGGGAAGAAGTGACTCATTAGCAATAAATTACATCTTGACAGCTCCAGGACAAATATAGCCTCTACAGCCTTGATATCCCAGTTCTGTGTGTGCGTGTGTGTGTGGGGGAGGTGTTCAGAGAGGGCCTCCTGACTCCTTAACCTCTGCAAAAGTGAATGAGTGAAAAAGTAACTGGCTAACAATTCCTCCACTTTCTTGACAAGAGACGAGTTAGACAAGTCATGTTTACTTGCTAGAGGGATATCACCACCAATCTCTATGATATTATTTTGCCTCTTGCTCTTCTAAATTTAGTCTCCATACAACTCTGAAGCCCACAAACCTCAGAACCCCCTTATCAGTGAAAACAAAGGGATCCAGGAGGGCCACAGAGAACTTCTACCTTCATCCATAGAATCTCAGCCCCTGGAAAAGGGTAAGCCTGGAGTCAAACTAGTTAGGGTACTACCCAGGTTGAGAAGTCTAAGATTTGAGAAAGACTTTTCAGGGATAGGAATTCCCTGAACTGCTGGCAAGCATAGATTTTTCTGCCAGTAGGCACCCCATCCTCCTTGCTCTGCTTCTCTTGGCTCCTCTCCTGGTTTCCTCCAAGTTAGAGCCTGGGCGGGAGATGAGCATTTATGTGAACGTGTGCCTGGCTCAGTCTGGGCCCCTGGTCTCCTCACTCTCCATGCTGTTCCTTCACTGTCAGCATCTCATGGTGCACAGCACGTGGACTCCAGATGGACCCACGGGGGTTTGACTCTCAGCTCTGCCCTCGCCACTTGTTTGACCTGTGGTAAGATACTCTACGTCTCTGTGTCTGTGTTCTAATCTATGACATGGGAATTATAATTAGCCTTTTGGTCTGATGGTCAAAGTGGAGTCAGCACAGGCAGAATCCAGCACAGACGATGGGTGAGAACCCAGGCGTCTTCCTCAAAAGCTTCCAGTGCCCACGTATTTCAGGTTTTCAGTGCTGGACAAATGGACATAGAGGGAGGGTAGGAGCCTTGGAGCCTAGACGTTCAGAGAATGCACAGACACACTGCTTTCTCTGCATAGACTCGGCTTCTGTGAAAAGGAATTGTGAGGCCAGGGAGGCAAGCCGCACGCATGTACGGCTTCCCACTGAGCCCAGGCCACTGCCCTTCCCACTGAGCCTGGGCTGACTTAGAACCTCCTTCCCCAAAAGGCTGTACTAAGAGTTACCTGTGAGACAGGACCTCACCTGCTCCTCCTATGAGCTGTCTTTGGGATCAACCATAGTGAGTCTCTGAGCCCCTGCATGGCCTCATCTGCACAGGTGTTCACAAAGTCCCCTACACAGTAGATTCTGTAATGAACTTTCTTGTACTTGGGCCCTGAGAGGTTTATTGCAGCCCTGTCAATATCCTGACATTTTAGTTATTGCATCTTTAAACTTACCTGTGTTAGGCTAAGTCCGATGGGACACTGGACATGCTATGAGCAGAGCAGCCATGCACAGTGATGGACAGTCTTGGCCTCCCCCTCACAGATATTATCCACAATGGCTCGGAAGCACAGAATCCATATGCCCACTCTTAACCAGCCCTCTGCCACACCACAAGTATGGAGAAGGTTCAGAGTGAAGCCTGCAGGCCACACAGGCCCAGATGACTTGGCTGGTCTAAAAGGGCTCTAATCTAGGACTAAATATTCAGTGCTCACTGAGCTTAAATGGAGCCCAGAGAACAGGTCTGGGTTCCATGGTCTGGCCCTACCCAGCCAGGGGGAGTAATGACAGATGACCAGCTGTATGTCTAGTGCCTAGGAACCTGAGCAGATTACTACCAGGCTAAATGAGTCAGGTCCTTGGTCTAGAATCCAGGGACATGCTCAAGGCGGTGAACCTTGGGTTCAAATCCAAAGTGACCTTTTATTTCAGTCCTGTGAATGTGACCTGGGACTTTCTGTGTCCATCCTCCAAATCATAGGCAACAGTGACACCCACCTCAGGAGCTGCAGTGCAGGTTAAAGAGGGCTGTCTGGTCCTGTCAGTGTTCTCCCGACAGTGATTTGCATCGGCGGGCCAGGAGGGAATGCACGGCCAGTCCTCACAGCCGGGCAGCACTGGGCATGACCACTCCTCACAGCCAATGTGTCTGAGGATCAATTTCACCCACTGATGTGCCAACAGCCCCTGAGTCACAACTACAACAAGAGGGCACACACAACCCACATAAGGGACCCTCCTGAGGCACCCGGTTCAGGTGACCAGAGTGACAGCCCCACTGGGCCACACTGGACAACTACTATATAACGTCACTCTGCCAAGATGGGGAGACATAGCAGCCCTACCTAATACATAGAAACAAACACAGGGAGGCAGCTTAAATGAAGAGACAAAGACACTTCTTCCAAATGAATGAACAGAACACAGCTCCAGAAGTAGAACTAAATAAAAAGGGGACAAGCATTCTACCAGATGCAGATTTCAATACACTGGTTATAAGGATGCTCAACACACGTAGAGGAAGAGTAGGTGATCTCAGAGAAAATGTCAGTAGAGTGATGGCAAGCATAAGAAAAGACATAGAAACCATAAGAAAAGAACCAGTCTAATATGAAGAATACAATAACTGAAATGAAAAATATGCCAGAGGACATAAAGAGCAGAGCAGATGAAACAGAGGATTGAATCAAAGATTTGGAAGATAAGGTAGTAGAAACCACCAATCAAAACAGTAAAAAGAGAAAAAAAAGAATGCAAAAAATGATAGTTTAAAGAGCCTCTGGGTCAACATCAAGCATACTAACTTTCACGTCACAGGGTTACTAGGAGGAGAAGAGAGGGATCAAAGAATTGAAAACCTATTTGAAGAAATAATGACTGAAAACTCATGTAACCTAGTAGAAGAAATAAACATACAAAACCAGGAACCCTCCTAGTTTTGTTGTTGACTTTAAAAAAACTTTCATTCTACACTCTTTCGTCTTCATGTTCAAGGAGGAGTTGATATAGTTTTTCTCCTGGTTGCTCCATACTCTGCTATGTATGAGGAGAGACACTAACGTGTCTCAAACAATGTAAAAAGTCTACTCTCTTTTGCTGAAAATTTTTTTGGTTTTACTATGGCGTGGCCTGATGGCCTACTGCACTGTGAATCAGGCAAATGTTGGCATCAGAAAATAAGTTAGAATGTGTTTCTTCCCTTTCAATTTTTTGGAATACTTTGAGGAAAAAAAAAAGGTGTGAGATCTTATTTGAATGCTATATAAAATTCACCTGTAAAGCCACCTGATCTAGGTCTTTGTTTTTTGAAAGTCTTTTGATTTCAGATTCAATTTCATTAGTAGTTATTTGTCTGGTTAATTTTTTTTTGTTTTTACTAATTCTTTCTTTGAAAGTTGCATGTTTCTAAGTAATTTATTATTTATTTGAGATTGTCCGAATTTGTTGACATATAATTGTCCATAGTACTGTTTTTGTAATCTTTTGTGTTTCTGTAGAGGCAGTTGTCACTTCTCCTCTTTCATTTCTAATTTTATTTATTTGGGTCGTCTCCTTGATTCTGACTAAATTCTTATAAATTTAATTTATCTTTTCAAAGAGCAGGCTCCTGTTTGTTTGTTTGTTTGTTTTATAAGCAGCACTTATCTTTTCTATTGACTTTTAGATGCTCATTTGTTTATTTCCATACTGATCTTTATATTCTTTTCATTCTAATCACTTTGGCTTTTTTATTCCCTTCAATTAATTTAGGTGTAAGGTTACACTGTATGTTTGAATTTTTTTGAGGGAGGCTTGCATTGTTATAAATTGTCCTCTCTAAACTGCCTTGGACCATAAATTTTGAACTGTTATGTTTTCGTCTTTTTTTGTTTCAAGATGTATTATGATTTTTTTCTGGATCTCATTGTTAACTCATTCATTATATAACAGTAGATTATTTGGTTTCCATGCACTTGTGTGTTTTCTAAGTTACTCTTTGTAACTGATGACTAGTTTCTTGCTAATGTTCCTGGAGAAGAATCTTGATATGATTTCAACCTTATGCTTCTTGAAACTTATTTTTTGGTATAAGATGTCTATCTTGGATATGTTCTGTGTGCCCTTAAAAAGAATGCTTTTTTTTTTTTAGTAAAATGTTCTGAAGAGAACAATTAAGTCTGTTTGGATAAAGCATCATTTAATGCCACTGTTTTCCTTGTGGATTTTGTGTCTTGGTGATACATTCACTGATGTCAATGGGGTTCTAAAGTCTTCTATTATTATTGTTTAATTGTTGATCTCCTGCTTTATGTCTAGCAATATTTGCTTTATGTATGTAGGTGCTTCTGATTAGGTATGTACATACTTTCAAGAGTTAAAGTCTCTGGTTGAATATACCCCTTTATCAATATGAAGTTTCTTTTTCTTTTTTCTTTTTTGTCTATTGTGATAGTGTTTGTATTAAAGTTTATTTTATCTGATACAGGTATTGCTACTCCAGTTTATTTTTATTTTTTATATTTTTTCCATTATACTTTTTTCCATTTCTTTAATTATTCTCTCTGTGTATCTATTGATCTAAAATGGGTCATTTGTAGGCAGCATATATATATATATTTTAATCCTTTCAGTCACACTATGTGTTTTTATTTGAGCGTTTAGATTTTTTAAGTTTCAAGTAATTATTGATAGCTTTGTAGCTTTACTCTGATTATTATTTGTAGTTCTCTGTTTTTTTTTTCTTATTCTTTTGTTCTTTTCTCTTGTATGTTGTGACACTCTATAGTGCTTTGTTTGGATTCCTTTCTCTTTATTTCTTGAATTTCTCGTACAGATTATTGGTTTATAATTTCCATGTGCTCCACTATATCAATATATCTTTATAGCAATCTGTCTTAAGTTGATGATCATTTATGTTTCAACACATTTAAAAATTTTTCAATGTTTAGTCATTCCTTGTTCAAGTTTAGTTTTTACCTAACTCGTATGCTTTCTTTTAATTTAACATTGTCATTACATGTGGTCTTCCTACTTTTGTCCTTTCACTTTTGTAGTAGGTTTATACTTTGTTCTTCCTATTTTTTACTATTACCTGTTTTAGTAAGAATTTTTTTCTTATATTCTTTTTAATATTTTTGTTATTTTGTTTATATATTATTTATATATTTTATTTTATTTATATATTTTATTTATATATTTTTAGTTCTTTTTTATGGTGACATTGCTTAATGAAACCCAGTAATTTGCAAATGTACAATTTAATAGTAAGGCATACATAAACTGCATTCTGTGTTCACCTCCCATAGATTTCTTTCTGTCACTACAAATTTGACCACTTTTACCTCAAAACCTCTCTCCTCCTCCTTTCCCCCTCCTCTTATAACCACTAGTCCATTGTCCATGTCCATGAGTCTCTGCTTATTTGTCCTGTTCATTTGTTTCTTTTAGATTTATATCCCACATAAAAGTGATGTCATGTGCTTTTCACATTATTCTGTCTGGGTTATTTCGTTTAACATGATTATCTTGAGGTCCATCCACGTTTTTGTGGATGGCAGTATTTCATCTCTTCTTATGGCTGAGTCATATTCCATTGTATATATGTACCACAGCTTCTTTAGCCAAATCATCTATCATAGGACGCTTCAGTTGCTTCCATGTCCTGACCACCATTAATAATGCTGCTAGAACAGCAATGTGCAAATATCTTTTTGGATATGAGTTTTCAAGTCTTTGGGGTCAACACCCAGTAGAGAGATTGATGGATTATTTGGTAGGTTGATTTTTCATTTTTTGAGGAAACTCCGTACTGTTTTTCATAGTGGCTGTAGCAATTTGAAGTCCCACCAGCAGTGTGTGAAGGTATCTTTTTCTCCATATCTTCTCCAACATTTGTTATTACTTATCCTGTTGATTATAGCTGTTCCAACAGGTAGAAAATAGTATCTCATTTTGGTTTTGATTCACATTTTGTTGTAGCTAAGCTTTGATTGCTGCTAGTACATCAATAGATGGGATTGACTCTTGCGCTGACTGGCTATGGAGATTGGCTATACCCACAGGGTATCAGCTGCTATGTGGAGGCTGACCTCATGAAGTGGGATTCTCCCCAGCAGACTCATGTAGCTGTTGAGACCACTCTTTAGGTGTGCCACATATGGGGCTAGTCAGATGGTGCTTTGTTGTGATCTGACTCCAGCCTCTGGGTGTGCTGGTTCTGAGGCTTTGTGGGAGGAGCTTTCATATAGGTCAAGTTCAGCTACTGCCTTTGATTGTTGAGACTTCCTGATAGGGGCTACAAAGTGATCTATGAATGGATGTTCATTCATAGATGATCTGTGCTGGATCTGGAAACAAGTAGGACAGAGCATGATGTGAGCCAAGGTCAGTTACCTGCAGTACTGGCCTTAGCATGGCTTAGCAAAAGGACCAGAGCACCTCAAGCCCTGAGGTTATCTGACAGTTTCCCATAAGTTTCCTCAACTCTAAGACCCTTTGGTTGGTACCAGAGTTAGGTAAGGTGAGAACTCAGAGAGTCACTAGGATGAAGCATGAATATTTTACCCAGCCAATGCAATAGAGAGAGATGAAACTATAAGGCCAGTGAAGAAACTTCGTTCTTGCAAAAGTCAAAGGTCACAGTGAGGCCAGTCACCATTCTCTTCAGGCCCACAGACCACAGCAATCCACCCAAGAGGCTGCAGTTCAGACAAACACCTGTGGCCCACCTTCAAAAGTCTCCTATATAATCTGCAGTCCACTCACAGGCACTATGAGTTTAGGGCTGCTGCCCTCCCTCAGTGTGCAGCCCAGAGAAAGAGCAGGGTGAGGGTGGCTGCCTGGAAATGGGCCTGTCCTGGGCAATTTGTGGGTTGGATGGGTGGGGTTTGGTAAGACATAAGGTAAAGTGCTCTGATCTCACTAGTCTAATGATGCATCAGAATTGGTTATGTTGCAGGGGATTTAACACAGGCAAGATGGTACCCATCCATAGACTGCCCTGGAGTAAGGCTCAAGAAAATTACAATGGCAGCTGTCCCTCCTCCCCTCCCTCTGATGCCACACAACTCAGTCCCTCTCTATGTGTCTCTTGTGCCTCCCAAGCTGCTGACCCTTTTGTTGGAGCCTAGGGCAAGTGTCTGTGAACAAGTGGGTCTGTGCATAGGCCCTTTGATGGGGAACATCTAGGTTTTCAGCTTTTTTTTTTTTCCATTTCACCTAGATGGCCAGAATCACCACTGATTTTTATAGTTAAATTTTATGGGAATTACTACTTCTGGGACTTGAACCCTTGGCTGGGGAGCCCCTATGTGGGGCTTGGGTCCCTTGTTCCTCAGCCATAAGAAAACATGAAATACTGCCATTTGTGACAAAATCAGTAGATCTTGAGATTATTATGCTAAGTGAACTAAGTCAGCTAGAAAAACTTGAGAACCATATGATTTCATTTATGTGTGGGATACAAATCTGAAAGCAACAAATGAATGAGAGAAACAGATTGATGGACATGGACAACAATTTAGTGGTTACCACAGGGAAAGGAAGTTGGGGAGAACTAGACAGGGGTAGTGAGGGTCAAATATATGGTGACAGAAGGAGATTAAACTTTGAGTGGTAAACACACAATACAGTATACATATGACATATTATTGCATTATACACTTGAAACTGATATAATTTTATTAACCAATGTTGCCACGATAAATTTAATTAAAAAAATAGTATTTTAAACAAGTGGCTCAATGTATATATAAAGAAAACATTTAAGACAATTTTAAATGGGATATGTTTAAGAGATACGAGAGGAAGTAACATTTTATGCTTGACTTAGTATAAGGAAACATGAAAACTAGTATATTGTGTTCAGTTATATACATGTGATATATAAATCAAACAGCAAAAAAGGATGTAAAGAAATATACTTAAAAACAAAACTACAGATATATCAAAATAGAATAAAAAGTATTGCAGTATCTAAGGAACAAAAAGAACAAACTAAGCAAAAATAGACTCACAAATATAGTGAACAATTTGATGTCGGACAGAGGGGAGGGGAATTTGGGAAGCTCAGAAATGGGGTGAAGCATTAAAGAAGTACAAATTAGTAGTTGATCGATGGTCATGGGGATGGGGAGCATGACAGAAGGAATGTAGTCAGCATTAATATGATGGCTAGGTGGAGAGTCTGGAAAGGGAGGGAGGAACTGGAAGGATCATTTTGTGAACCATATAAATGTCTAACCAATGTCCTGTATACTTGAAACTAATTTAAATAAAGAAATTTATTTTTTTAAAAAAAGCAAAAAAGAAAAAAATGTGTTGTAGTAACCATAGGAAGGCAGAGGGAAAAACAAACAAAAGAATCTACAAGGAAAAAAAAGGTAATAAAATAACATATAAATGCTAATATCTCATAATATTTCTGAGAGTCAAGGATCTTGGAGTGGCTTAAGTACATGGTCCTGACTAGGTTTGTTATGAGGTTGCAGCCATCTGAGGGCCTCATTGGCTATGGAAAGTCTGCTGCTAAGCTTCCTGTGTGCCTACTGACAGGAGGTTTGTGTCACACCACGTGGATCTCTCCACTGGGCAAAAGTAGTGATTTAAAAGAAAGCCAAACATGAAAGCCATAACTTTTTCAAAACTTTGTTTCAGAAATTATGTAGTGTCACTCTTTCGTATACTCTGAGTCATGTACAGTAACCCTGAAGTAATGTAAGAATGGGCCATACAATGGTATGAATACCAGGAAGCAAGAATTACTGGAAGCAATCTTGGCTGCCAACCACTTTATGCCAAGTGGCTTTCAGTGCTTTAAATCTTTACCTCATTTCCCCAAAATCTTACCTGAGTAGAACTCAAAATGCAGAATCTCATCTAAATAACACATAGGCATGGATGAGGTTTTTCAGGTGCAGTTCCTAACACATGGTTTGTCTTCATGACCTTTAAAACCAAATACACGATTTATTGTCTCCTTTCCCCACATTCAGCATACAGTGTTGATATTGCTGTTCAAAAAAGGAGAAAAGAGGAGTTACATAGCAATTCTGAATCCAGGTGGACAAATTTTAGAAGTTCCTTAGTTAATTTAAATCTGAGGCCTGGAAACGTGTCACCATGGCTCTTGGTTTTACTCAGTGGTATCTAATTTCAGTTTTCTGTTACCTTTTTTTTTTTGTTAAAATAAGATAACTGTGCTACAACTTTGTAGTATTCTCAGTACAATTTTGGGAGTCCAGATGTTTTTATTCACTTCGCTTCATTTTCTAGCTAGTGGTGATGTCTCTGTTTAATGTATACTTTTCAAAACTTTGTTAATGACATAAAAATCAAGTAAAACCAAGAATTCTATTTTACAATATGAAAGTTGGAGCCAAAAGGAAAAAAACACTCTTTTGAAATGTATCAGTCATGATCAGGCCATGATACAAACACCATAAGTAAGTGACTTAAGCAGCAGAATTTTATTTTTATCATTATTCTTGAAGTAAACTATTCAAGGTCATGGTCATGCCTATGGGGCGGGAGGTGTGGCTGAGTAGCGATCAGACACATGGTGGGCAGGCCATAGAGTTCTGAGCAAGGGACGAGGCACCCTTGCCTTGGCTGCAGAGAGAGTGCTCAAGAGGGACACGGAGAGAAATCGGCAGCTCCCGCACAAGGATGAGTGAGGCGCTGGCAGAAATCCCAGGGCTCAGACTCAAGGCTCGTATTCACAGGTGGAAATCCCAGTCGTGGAGGAAGTGGCTTGAGCAATGCCCAGGGAGATTTTCCAGCTTGCTGAGACAAGTCCGACTGCGTGCTTTGGAAGTAACGGCAGGGCAGCAGGGAGCAGGCTTAGTGTGGACGGAAGGTGACGTTCCGTGACTTCCCAGAGAGCACTGAGTGAGGGCCAGGCAGATCTTCTCAGTTTCCGGGTAGCGCTGATCAGCGGACCCAAGAGTATTTCCCGGCCTGCAAGGAGACAGCTGAGTGACGCTCACGGAGAATTCCTAGGTCTGCAGGAAGAGGGCCGAGTGCGGGATGAAACACAAAAATCATGGCATTTTCGGCCGGCGAGGAAAGCAATTGGAAGGGAAGTGTCCGCAGGTTCATGAGTGCAGGAGAAGAACTGAGTCAAGGCTGCCGGCACGGGCCTGAGTAATGGACAGAGGGGAAACCTTAGGGCTTTGCGGGAGTGGCTGAGTGCGCCCGGGCTAATATGGCAGGCTTACAGTTTCGAGCCCGAATGTGCAGTAAATAAATAAGTAAATAAACAGACATATTCATACACACATACATGCATACGTCCTTACATCCACACATGCTTACACACGTACATACATGCAGACACACGTAAAGTCCTTTCGCGCCAAGAGGAAGAAGCCTGAGGAATACGAAGGGAATGGTTCTGCACGATTCGATGCGGGGCGACGGAGAAGGAAGGACACACTACTCTTAAGGCTGCAGTGAGATGCTTGCGAGGGTTAGGAAGTCATTCCAGGACTGCAGGGATACGGCAAAGAAGGGAAACGACAAGAACTGCGTGGCCGCCTGAAGGCGGCCGAGAAAGGAAGAGTGTGAGACAACGGGGCGGCAGAGACAGGCCTGAGCAAAGCACAGAGAGACATCACAGAACTGCAGGCGGGGGCTTGAGGAAGGGCCAGGAAGAAAATTGCTGCCCTTCCAAAGATGAACTGAGCAAGGACAGCAGAGCAAAACAGGACTCCAGGCAGAGGGCTGACGAAGACAGCAGGGCCATCTTCAGGGCGACAGAAGAAAGGGCCCAATCTGGGACCAGAAATGATGGGCAGGCACCCGGCGAGAGGCTTGAAGAAATAAGGCCCAGGCAGAATGTCTCGAACTTCAGGCAGAGGGCAGAGGCAGGCACAGGGAGAACTCGCAGGACTGCTGGGAGAGGGCCTCGGGGGCGACCTGGAACAAAATCTTGGGCCGCGGGGGAACCACGGAGTAGGAAAGGAGGTGGCCACACCAGAGGCCCAGGAAGCGGGCTCAGGAAGGGGCTGGAGCCGACTTGCAGGTCTGCAGGGAAAAGGCGGAGTAAGGTTTAGGAAAGCATAGGGCGGCAGACAGAGGGATGCAAACGGGATAAAGTGGACGTTCTGGCCTCACACGCGGACAGCTGAGTCGAGGCTAAGAAAAATGCAGGACCGCCGAGAGAGGGTTGGGGAAGGGACGACGTCGATTCCCCACGGCTGCGTGGACAGGCCTGGGGACGCACGGACACGGGGACCACTTGCAGATCTGCAGGGACTGGGCTTCGTAAGGGAAAAGGTGGACATTTCGGGCCTGCCCTGACAGGGCTCAGTCGGGGCCAAGGAGACTCTCGGAGGCTGCGGTAAGAGGGCTGACAAAGAACAGGGAGAAAGTCCAGGGCTGCCTGGACGGGGCTGAGGAAGGCACAGGCAGCAGTTCCTGGGCCGAGGCAAGAGGGCTCGGTCAGCCTCCACGGCGAAATTGCACGGCTTGAGGGACAGGGCTGAGTCAGGACGGAGTCCAGGCAGGCACGCAGGAGCGATGAAGGAACACGGCAGAATTTGCGGGGCAGCTGGAAAAGAGCTGGCCAAGTGACAAGGACATCCTTGGAGGGCTGTCGAGAGAGGCCTTCGTCGTGTTCACAGACAAATCTCAGGATGCAGAAAGACGGCTGAGTGCGGGTTCAAGGAGAACATTGGGGCGTGCGGGGAGATGCCTTTGTCGGGAAACGGGGAGAGGTCTCCCGACCGCACGCAGAAGACGGTGTGTGAGGAAGGAGAAAGACGGGGAGCACGACGAGGGCTGACTGAAGGATCGCGGACAGGTGTTGGGGCTTCAGGGACATGGCTGAGTCAGCACGGGCAAAATGCCAGGGTTGCAGGTTCAGGGTCCAAGACGGAAGAAGGCAAATTGCAGGCCTTCACCAAGAGGGCCGCGGAACGTCCAAGTCGAATACGCGAGGATTCGCAGAGAGCGCCGAGCGAGGCCTAAGGAGAGATGATTCAGGCGTGCGCGGAGGGTGCCCAGTAGAAGACTCGTCTGGGAAATCGTCTGGGGATGCAGAGGGATGGCTGCCGAGGAGGCTAGGGTGCCATGTTACCGCTGCGGGCGCAGGGCCGAGGAAAGCCCAAGAGCCACGTGCGGGGTTTCAGAACGACCATCGGTCGGTTCAGGGGAGACGCTGCAGCGCAGCTGCACGACGACTGAGCAAGGGCGAAGGAGAACATTCAGCGTGGCGGGGAGACGGCTGGGCGAGTGGCAAGGAAGATATGTCAGGGCCCCGACAGTGGACGCAGTGAGAACGGGAAAGCAATTCCGGGGCTTCCGGGACAGGCCGACTGAGGGGCCAGGAAGAAGTGCGAGAGGGAAACGTGCGCTGCACGTGTGCTCAAGTGTATCTCTCTGCCTCGTGCACGAGAGATCCGCGTGATCGCCACCGGGAGGCCGAGCACTGTCCTCTACACAGATGGGTGCCGTCAGAGAGGGCCTGGCCCCTCTGCTCAGAACCCCCTTGGCAACGATTCTGAAAGAGGTCGCGGGCATTCGAAAGTGCGTTGCAAGGCCACTCGCTGACCAAGTGGAGAAAGAGTTTGCCAGGGAATTTCTTCTGGGCCTTTGGAGACTCCAAACAATGACTGACTATACTCTGACACAGGTGAGCGATCGGCTTTCGGTCCCGTCACCCCAGAAGCACTGTGCTGAAAAAGTTTGCAGGTAAACCGTTGGCTACGTACATAGCGCAGGCACGGGCAAAACATTGGCACCGTGCTCGACACCGTCTGCAGGAAGGAGTTGTGCGGCTAAGAGTCAACTTGGAAACACAAGTGCCTCCCAGTTCTCACAACATGATGCATCGAAAGGGAGGAAACGAGCTACGTGCGCGGCAGAGGGCGCCTGAGCTCCGCTCCGTGACGCAACTCTGAGACGCTGATCCTGCTGACGGAAGTCATTCGATAAATGAATTCCACATGGGGGTCACTTATGTGTGTCGACGAAGCGATGTTCTTGACACATTCCAAGCAAACAGAGTGTCAGGTCTTGGGCAACAGCTTTGCCAGCATTCGGGCACACCTGCCGTTACGGTACAGGATGGGCACGGGAGACTCTCACTGAGCAACAGAGATGAGAAAGAGTGGGCAAGGGACGTGCTAAAGACAAGGAGTGTAGCAACCCAGGGTAATGGCCATCCTCCTCAGAGCACCAACGCGATTTCGGGTGCTTCCATCGAATAGAGACGGGCCGCAGAAAAGTGGCCGGGATTGAGTCCCCTCCTAACCGGGGCAGTCAAGTGAAGGCGATGGGAGAAAGGAGGCAAGAGGAAACAGGCACCAGGACAGGGGGGGGGGACGACGACGACGAGGACGACGACGACACGCAGGAAACGTTTTGAGCTGGGACTTTGGTCATTAGCACAGGAATTCCACCGGGAACTCTGGAGGCTCCAGTTGCCTCTGGCCAGCGACCTTCCCCGTGGCCTCCAGCCTGGATCCCAAAGATAGCTTCTCGTCCGAAGGCCCGGGCCGCACAGGACTATGCCCAGGCCTCTTTGCCCAGGGCCTCGGGGCATCCCACGGACAAGTGGTCCGACGAGGGCGCCCACTAGCAGCAAAGCCTGGCGAACACCGAGACGCGCCAGAGCCCGAAGGCCTCCTTTGGGAAAGCAGCGGGAGCCAGGCGGAGGCCCGAGGCCACCGGCAGCTGGCCATCAGGGTGGGGGTGCAGGGCCGCACGCAGCGGGTGGGCGCAGGCCGACTCAGGGGGAAGGGCGCCGGGCGCCCCGCCTCCGGACCGCCCCTCACCGTCCGGCGGATTGGTCCGCAAGCGGGCCCGCAGACCGCAGGGGGCGCCCCGGCCCCCTCCCTGTGCCCCTTCGAGTCCCTAAAATGTCCACGCAGAATTTCGTCGGACGGTGGTCCCCCAGGGACTCTCTCTGTTGTCATTAGACAGATAGACTGCGTGCGGAAGGGTGAACTCTTGATGTTTACTTAAGTGTTGACTCACACGCCCTCCTAAGGTATAGGATTGTACTGTCTTTGGCTGAGACAACCAGCCTCTCAGGGTCAGGGTTCCAAGCCACATTCAGGAAACAGAGAGTGAAGTGTATGTTAGGACTGTGGGAACGAGACACAGGCATGTGGGAAGGCAGTGAAGATGGGACTTTGCCTTGAAGTGAGGTCAGCAGGTGAAGTGATAAATTGCCTGGGAGGACGATGCAAAGCCGGACTTGCTCATATCAGTATGGCTTCATGTGAAGTCCATTGTATTTCTAGCGTCTCATTTTAGGTCCAAGGGAGTAGAAGGGTGGGGGTTTGGGGGTAGGGCAGGGCGTTTCAATGGCCACGTTACTCACTCATGTGTTCTGTGTCCCACAATGAGCCAGTATTCCTATTTTTGGAGAGGCAGAGGCCTTTTACCCCACACCACACGTCAGGTAAACATTTCATCATGCATCATCCCAGGATTCTCTCTGAGTCATGTGCAAATCAGATCCTTCATAAGATTCTCCATCCCTGATGAACTGTCTGACATTCCTTAGGCTCCTTAGACTCCCCCTCACACTCAATAATTCAATGTCCAACAGCCTTTTACAGATTGAGGAAGCTTTGACCTCCATGTGCACGAATCCTAATCTCCCCTGCAAATAGCACTACAGGACATGGCAGCGGAAGACCTATAACCCATCCTGCACAGTTCCAGGCAGTTGAGAGGCCTTGACAGACAGGCTTGACTCACTCTGCCTGGCATCCCCACAGTGAGAATGTAACATGACTTTCCCACAGATGGATTTATATGTGGGAAGAACTCCTTGCAGCTCCCATGGCCAGCCCCTACAATGTATCTTAGGGTAAACGCAAATATTTTCCAGTTACCTTACAGGTCACAGCAAGTAGGCAAATTTCCGCAGGCCCTGCCGACTTCTGAACTGGCCTGGGTACATTTTTTCCTTGAAATTTTTACCCTTTGCATAATATTTATTTCAATTAAGTTTTTACATGAATAATTAAATATGTTATTGCCATTCATATATTATTAAATTCCTTTTCCAGTAAAATGTTTTGTGTCTTCTTAGGAGTCATAGGGGATTTTATACTAATTTTTGCGTGATTGTGTTGTGTTGCATACTACAGGGGTTATTTGGAATATTAAAATTTGAGTGAGGTATGTGCTCAAATTCCAAGATTTCATTTTTGTTGATGTTTGAAACTTTTATTTACTTTAAACAAATTTGATGTTTTTTTATGTTAAAAATTTAATAGAATCTTCTGAATTTTGAGAACATTTAATCAAAGTGTATGTTCACGTTACAAACAGAAAGCAGTCATTATTGACCTAGAGTGTCTTTATTAAAAGAATATCTAGAAGATCCAATCATGCATGAATTTGTTTTTGACTATATGTTACTTATGTCTCATGTTACACATTTTGAAAATACTAGCAATGCCTTTCATAGTCACTGGATTACAAAAGACTCTGAAGTACAATAATCATTACACAAGAAAATGACAGTGTGTTTGGCTGTTTTAGAAGTCCAGATGACTTGGGCTTTTCCATCCAAGGTATGAGGGCCTGGTTTATGGGATGACCAGCTTTTGCAGAGGTGGTTAATATCCAGGAGAAGTATGGCCTCACAATGGTAGCTAGGTCCTTCAGACTTGTGAGGCCTATTTGTCTCCAGCTGCCATTGCCAGATATTGGTCTGCACATAACAGCACTGCCTGGACTCACTGGCTCCTGTGAAGTCAAAGGGAGAATTTAGACTCAAGTCACTATCTCAATGTTTTACTTAATCCTAGACTTTGTAAAATGGGCAGTAAGAGAAAGTATTCTTGAGAGAGGGAGACTTCAAATAGGTATATTAAAAAAATCATCATTACCAAATAGATTCCTATCTAGGTAATATTACAAATAAAATCCTGAGAATTAGTCTATAAAGAGGTCATTCATAAAACAAAAATTAAAAAAGATTTTTATAGTGGATTCTGAGGAGCAAGAATTCAAGTTATAAGAGAGAGAATTCTATAAAATGCCTATTTGTTTGGAGAGCACCAAGACAGCTCTTAAGTGCGGTTAGAGAAGAGCTAATGTCAGATAAACCAGAGATTAGTAAAATCTATTTTTGAGAAAGTTTGTTCTGTATTTAAAAAAAATTATTCCTCACTGAGTGAGAATTTTGTTTCTTATAATTTATGAATGGGTAGTCTACACATCCATATATATATGGAGAATGTTATAGCTTCTATCAATTATAATTAGAAATTTTAAAACAGAGCTGCTCACCACATTTGTGACAGAGCCTTTGGCCTCAGTCATAAAGCAAACAGAAGAACTGCCTATATCAGGGTAAAGGTATGCACAGCTTGAAGCTCCTGTCACCTGCATCTGTAACATTTCTGGGTTCTCATCTGTCTGCCCTAAAACAACAGATGAAAAATAAAAGTCCCAAGAGACATTTGTTATATTAAAACACCAATTGTTGAAATAAGATTATGATCATAATTATAAATTATTGTCTAACTTTTTATGCTAAGAAGTTTTATTTTCTTATTACTACCATTTCCATCTTACTCCAAAAATTTGTCAATTCTAATACTCTCTCTCACTTTTTAAATGCTTCTCTTCATACTAAACAAGTCTATTTTTATTTGTAAAATTAAGAATTTCAATTCACATCCAGCTTAATTTCCTTAAATTAGTATAAATAAAACAAACCCAACCCTCTTTTCCTTTGTTCTAATGTTAGCATAGAGTTGGAATGCAAATTTCTTTTTTGTGAAACTTGATTATACACAAAAAAACTTCCTTGCATTATTTTTCATCTATAAAATCCTATAAAGTCATCATGAAAGCCATCATTTTACAAACCACAAATAAGTCTCATAGCATATCTCTGATTTGTACAAAATCTTAGAATTAGTAATGCAGAAAACTGTGATTAGAGTTCTTACTGGAATTGCAGTATCAAAAATATGGATGCTTTATATCACTAGTTTTAAAACTACTGCCCTAACAAGCAAGTAAGTACTGACCTGGTTTAAGAATTCGTGGCCCAGAAAGCCAGCATTCGGAGCTGTTCAGGTTTTTCATATGGCCCAAAGGTGCCAAGAGCTGAATGGGAGTCTGGACTTCTTGAAGGAGCAGCAATGCTAGATCATTTCTTGCTGCCCCACTCACCAACCGGAATCTTTCATGCAGTAGAATAGTAGATACCTTAACAACTCTCAGAGGTGCCCCAGGGTGCCTCAGGCCCAGTATTACAGCAGTGTCTTCAGGATTCCTGTGTGAGTAGTTAGAGAATAATTAGAATAGATTCACTAGGAAATATGAGCCAGTAAAAGCCACCATATAAGGCTTTCCGAAGTATTTTCTTAGCTACAATGCACAAAGTTCCTACTCTGCATCAGGGAAACCAGAAGTCTATGAATAAAGTCAAACACACAACCAATTTTTACAGAGGTATTATCTATCAGAGGTATCGATATTCAAATACACTAAGGGAAATTTCTTAGCCTGAATTAAAGATGTTAATTAAAGGGATAAGAGAGATGGTTCAGGTATAATATTAAGTGAATTTATCCAAAGAAATCTTCAGCAAAGTAATTTGGAGATACTGAATTCTGGTGTATTGGAAGAGACAAGATGCAAACTTACATATTCCTGACACAGTGGGCAGCAGTGAGAACCCAAGAGCTGCTAACAATAGAACCACTACAAATTTGACTGCCACAGCTAATGATCATGGCCTGCCAAGGCATGGCATACCGCAGAGAAATCCGATCTGCCAAAGCTGAGAAAAAAAACAGTAAAGATAAATTCATCAGAATTGTCATCCTTGATCCATCTTTCTGCATCCCCCTCACCCTGCCCCCTGCTCAGCTTTGCTGATACATAATTGACACGCAACATTCCATAAGATCAAGGTGTACAACAGGATAATTGATAAACATATATAATGCAAAATAACTACCTCAATAACTTTAGTGAATATATCCATCACCTCACCTCACCACACAAATGAAAACATTTATGATTCTACTCACTTAGCAACTCTGAATTATGCAGTAGAGTATTATTAACTATAGTTAATATGCTGTATAAGTGGTCCCCAAAATCATGCATATCAAAACTGGATGTTTGTACCCTTTGATCACAATCACCCACTTCCACCATCCACACCCATGCCCATCTTTAAAAGTCTTTTATTCATTCTAATTCTGCTAAACATATCAATGTTATTAAAATTG
>NW_024352748.1:0-9021 GCF_902729225.1 Pteropus medius
CGGACCGCTGCCTTAAGTGCACGTCTCTATAGAAGAAGCAAGTCAGTCATTAGATGATTTGCGAAAAGAATAGATACAACTTAAACACGCAAAAAAGACGTTATATACTCCTCGAAGAATGAGGTATGAAACAACAAATAAATCTATGCATTCAGTACAAACATACTCATGAACGCCAACAGAAGTTTGCCATGAGTGAGCAGATTATTCAGTACACGGAAGAGAACACGTTTGGGAAAAACCATGATAGCGGTCTTTCCCTACGATATATGAACATCTAGGCTATCGATTTAATAACTAAAACCGGATTTGACACTCTGTCAATGGAAAAGAATAGATGAGGAAACAGACCCATGTTCATGACAAAAGGAAAAAAAGAATAATCTTGGCATTTCAAGTCAGACGATGCCCTCAGAGCAATCTCTTGTGATTACTACTGGAAGCAATTGTGTGTGTGGGGGAGGAGCCAGGAGAAAGACGCCCCTGTGTCGACTGGATTAAGTGGGTCACATCATCCTTCTCAGGCTTTCGCGCTTGAGCTCTCTTCCGGGCACGTCTGTGTAGTCGATCAATCGTGGATAGAGGACGTTCCGATGTTATTCGCATCAAGCCCTCACCTAGCCCCAGGAGGGCCGATAAACACATAAAAGGCTTAAAATCTAAAAAAACCCACAAACAACCCCCCAACCTATAACATATCTAAGCTGAATTATTCATGGCAAGTGCAGAAAATGTAAACCATTATGAGGAAATCATGCCAACTAACAGATGGACAAAAAAATTCCCGTTAAAATTATCCATATTTTTAGCCTGCTTGATAATAATTTATTGAGGAAAAAGGTTTCCTTGGACGCAAAATCATTGGGTAAACGATCGTAGAAAACAATGACATTGACACACGCTCCGATTACTTGGTGATTATAAGGAGGATATCATCCGTTGATTACCATGGAGAAATCGTGAGACTCTTTCATCTTTAACTCCAATGTCATAATCAAGGAATGGAAGTCAAATTAAAATTGGAATAAACCTTTCACAAACATCGCTATTGTGTAAGCAGAAAAAGCACCCAAGTTTGGATGCCTTCTAGATGATATTAGATTATGAAGACCATGACACTAAGTGTATTTTATAATCGTTGATTAGGAAGGAGGTACAAAGGATGACACTGTTACCGGAGAGCGGGATCCTCTCCCGGCACGTCATCCCATTCTTGATGTTTCAGACCACAGTCCACCAAATGAAACATACCGCTGTGAGCCACACCGCCCATGAGTGGGGAAAACCGTCTCGTCTCATCTGATCTTCAGAAACCCCCAAGAGTGGAGTTGCTGTTGTGTTCCCTGCTTTGTAAAGTGGATCAGAGTTGATGGCATTTGCCCGAAATCCCACAGGAATGTGACGGGAAATCGGATCACCTGTCCCTTCTGCCCTTGTCCCTAATGCCTTCTGTATGCGTTGTATTTTTACTAATTTGGACAAATGACAGTCTTAAACCTGACATTACACATCAGGGTTGGAGTTGCTCAGCTCAATCGGTTAGTTGATTGCAGAAGAAAATAAATGCCACATTGTCTTGGTGTATGTGCATGTTTTCTATCCGAGACAACTGAGCAGCTTCGGTTCCTGCAGGAGCGGCAATTGATCTAGAAGGGAACGCAAGTAGAGAGAGGAGCAGTTCCCTCCCTCCCCCTCCCACTATTTGCCTGAGTCCCAGGGCCTGATTGGTTAGGCAGCTAGACGTGTCATCACGCCTCACAATGACCTTAAGAGCCGAGTCATCACTACCTTTGATATGAGCCAAGGCCTGGCAACAAGCACTTGGGTTACTTCGTCATCAGGCCTGAGAATAGTAAGGGAGATGCTGCTGGAGAGAAAGTAGATATTACTTATGTCTGGGGACCGTCCGCGTCTCTGCTTCTTTGTTCCCTGGACATTCAGCTCTCTTGGCCTCAGCACTCTTCATAGGCTTTAGCAAAATCTCCGCACTGAAAACTTCTCCCGTGGGAGCAGTTACCAAAATGTCCTAACGGTGTTCTTGTGTTTCAACAGGTTAACTGGGCAGTGGTCAGCGATGCTGGATTTCAGATCTGATCAATCAGAGAGATTCGCATGGGAACTCAGTCTCAGGTGGGATTTTATTTCTATTTTTCCATTTCTAGATAAAACCTGGGCCATGGCACTTAAACTGCTACTTCTGGAAAACGCCAATTCCCTGATATGGGTTATTTGCTTGTAGAAAACAGGACTGTGGGTAGTAACAATCCTCAAGCCACATGACCTTGCAAGTCTCTGGTACAGAACAACGATATTGTTATAATTCAAATCTGACACCTGTTGGTATTGCCCAGAGATACGGCATGGAGTTTTACAAAATGGGTAGGGAATAATGGTAGCACATGGCTTGGTGTCCTGTAGAGTGAACCTGTCGAATTTCATTTCATATTTCTGATGCACTATGACTTACATACATGTGGCAATCGGACCGCTGCCTTAAGTGCACGTCTCTATAGAAGAAGCAAGTCAGTCATTAGATGATTTGCGAAAAGAATAGATACAACTTAAACACGCAAAAAAGACGTTATATACTCCTCGAAGAATGAGGTATGAAACAACAAATAAATCTATGCATTCAGTACAAACATACTCATGAACGCCAATAGAAGTTTGCCATGAGTGTGGAGATTATTCAGTACACGGAAGAGAACACTTTGGGAATAACCATGATAGCGGTCTTTCCCTACGATATATGAACATCTAGGCTATCGATTTAATAACTAAAACCGGATTTGACACTCTGTCAATGGAAAAGAATAGATGAGGAAACAGACCCATGTTCATGACAAAAGGAAAAAAAGAATAATCTTGGCATTTCAATTCCGACGATGCCCTCAGAGCAATCTCTTGTGATTACTACTGGAAGCAATTGGGTGTGTTGGGGAGGAGCCAGGAGAAAGACGCCCCTGTGTCGACTGGATTAAGTGGGTCACATCATCCTTCTCAGGCTTTCGCACTTGAGCTCTCTTCCGGGCACGTCTGTGTAGTCGATCAATCGTGGATAGAGGACGTTCCGATGTTATTCGCAACAAGCCCTCACCTAGCCCCAGGAGGGCCGAAAAACACATAAAAGGCTTAAAATCTAAAAAAAACCACAAACAACCCCCCAACCTATAACATATCTAAGCTGAATTATTCATGGCAAGTGCAGAAAATGTAAAACATTATGAGGAAATCATGCCAACTAACAGATGGACAAGAAAATTCCCGTTAAAATTATCCATATTTTTAGCCTGCTTGATAATAATTTATTGAGGAAAAAGGTTTCCTTGGACGCAAAATCATTGGGTAAACGATCGTAGAAAACAATGACATTGACACACGCTCCGATTACTTGGTGATTATAAGGAGGTTATCATCCGTTGATTACCATGGAGAAATTGTGAGACTCTTTCATCTTTAACTCCAATGTCATAATCAAGGAATGGAAGACAAATTAAAATTGGAAGAAACCTTTCACAAACATCGCTATTGTGTAAGCAGAAAAAGCACCCAAGTTTGGATGCCTTCTAGATGATATTAGATTATGAAGACCATGACACTAAGTGTATTTTATAATCGTTGATTAGGAAGGAGGTACAAAGGATGACACTGTTACCGGAGAGCGGGATCCTCTCCCGGCACGTCATCCCATTCTTGATGTTTCAGACCACAGTCCACCAAATGAAACATACCGCTGTGAGCCACACCGCCCATGAGTGGGGAAAACCGTCTCGTCTCATCTGATCTTCAGAAACCCCCAAGAGTGGAGTTGCTGTTGTGTTCCCTGCTTTGTAAAGTGGATCAGAGTTGATGGCATTTGCCCGAAATCCGACAGGAATGTGACGGGAAATCGGATCACCTGTCCCTTGTGCCCTTGTCCCTAATGCCTTCTGTATGCGTTCTATTTTTACTAATTTGGACAAATGACAGTCTTAAACCTGACATTACACATCAGGGTTGGAGTTGCTCAGCTAAATCGGTTTGTTGATGGCAGAAGAAAATGAATGCCACATTGTCTTGGTGTATGTGCATGTTTTCTATCCCAGACCACTGAGCAGCTTCGGTTCCTGCAGGAGCGGCAAATGATCTAGAAGGGAATGCAAGTAGAGAGAGGAGCAGTTCCCTCCCTCCCCCTCCCACTATTTGCCTGAGTCCCAGGGCCTGATTGGTTAGGCAGCTAGACGTGTCATCACGCCTCACAATGACCTTAAGAGCCGAGTCATCACAACTGTTGATATGAGCCAAGGCCTGGCAACAAGCACTTGGGTTACTTCGTCATCAGGCCTGAGAATAGTAAGGGAGATGCTGCTGGAGAGAAAGTAGATATTACTTATGTCTGGGGACCGTCCGCGTCTCTGCTTCTCTGTTCCCTGGACATTCAGCTCTCTTGGCCTCAGCACTCTTCATAGGCTTTAGCAAAATCTCCGCACTGAAAACTTCTCCCGTGGGAGCAGTTACCAAAATGTCCTAACGGTGTTCTTGTGTTTCAACAGGTTAACTGGGCAGTGGTCAGCGATGCTGGCTTTCAGATCTGATCACTCAGAGAGATTCGCAATGGAACCGGTCTCAGGTGGGGTTTTATTTCTCTTTCTCCATCTCTAGATAAAACCTGGGCCATGGCACTTGCACTGCTACTTCTGGAAAAGGCCAATTCCCTGATATGGGCTAATTGCTTGTAGAAAACAGGATGTGTGTAGTAACAATCCTCAAGCCACATGACCTTGAAAGTCTCTGGTACAGAACAACGATATTGTTATCATTCTAATGTGACGCCTGTTGGTACTGCCCAGAGATACGGCATGGAGTTTTACAGAATGGGTAGGGACTAAGGGAAGCACATGGCTTGCTGTCCTGTAGAGTGAACCTGTCGAATTTCATTTCATATTTCTGATGCAATATTACTTACTTACATGTGGCAATCGGACTGCTGCCGTAAGTGCACGTCTCTATATAAGAAGCAAGTCAGTCACGAGATAATTTGCGAAAAGAATAGATACAAGTTCAACACGCCAAAGAAGACGTTATATACTCCTGTAAGAATGAGGTATGAAATAACAAATAAGTCTATGCACTCAGTGCAACATAGCCATGAACGCCAACAGAAGTTTGCAATGAGTGTGCAGATTATTCAGTACACGGAAGAGAACACGTTTGGGAATAACCATGATAGCGGTCTTTCCCTACGATATATGAACATCTAGGCTATCGATTTAACAACTAAAACACCGATTGACACTCTGTCAATGAAAAGAATAAATCAGGAAACATACTCATGTTCATGACAAAAGGAAAAAAAGAATAATCTTGGCATTTCAAGTCAGACGATGCCCTCAGAGCAATCTCTTGTGATTACTACTGGAAGCAATTGTGTGTGTTGGGGAGGAGCCAGGAGAAAGACGCCCCTGTGTCGACTGGATTAAGTGGGTCACATCATCCTTCTCAGGTTTTCGCGCTTGAGCTCTCTTCCGTGCACGTCTGTGTCGTCGAACAATCGTGGATAGAGGACGTTCCGATGTCATTCCCAACAAGCCCTCACCTAGCCCCAAGAGGCCGATAAACACATATAAGGCTTAAAATCTAAACAAACCCACAAACAACCCCCCAACCTATAACATATCTAAGCTGAAGTATTCATGGCAAGTGCAGAAATTGTAAACCATTATGAGGAAATCATGCCAACTAACAGATGGACAAGAAAATTCCCATTAAAATTATCCATATTTTTAGCCTGCTTGATAATAATTTATTGAGGAAAAAGGTTTCTTTGGATGCAAAATCATTGGGTAAACGGTCGTAGAATACAATGACCTTGACACACGCTCCATTACAAGGTGATTATAAAGAGGATATCATCCGTTGATTACCATGGAGAAATCGTGGGACTATTTCATCTTTAACTCCAATGTCATAATCAAGGTATGGAATACAAATTAAAATTGGAATAAACTTTTCAAAAACATCACTATTGTGTAAGGAGAAAAATCACCCAAGTTTGGATGCATTCTAGATGATATTAGATTATGAAGACCATGATACTCCGTGTATTTTATAATCCTTGATTAGGATCTAGGTACAAAGTATTACACTGTTACCGGACAGCAGGATCCTCTCCTGGCACGTCATCCCATTTTTGAGGTCTGGAACAATGGATAGAGCGAGATAAGGAAATAATGTAGAGAAGACAAGTTTCGTTAGAAGGGAAAGTACACTTGCAGATGTGGAAGCAGGCCTGAGCAAGAAAGGCATGGCTCAAAGGATTGGTGACCAAGCTTTCGGGGTTTTGTTCGCTATTTGCTCTAGGTGGGCACTTTTTGAGAGCACTGAGCATTCTTTATTGACAATTAAGCCTGGCAGGACTCCGAGATTCATCATTTGCTTTCTCCGCATGTTCCTTCCCAGAATTCAGCCTGTTATACTGGACTTAATGAACTTCTGGGCATACGTGTTTCGCCTTATGATCATGTTATAATGGAGTTCAGCTAAATTGAAGGTCGTTGAGGTCTTCATTGCACGGTGCGATTTACTGGCTAAGAGCGGTACCCAATTTTCTGCCTTCTTGTTTACAGCTATGTGTTACCTTTAGTCCCAAAATGCCTTCTGGTTTGCTTAATTGTGGGCGCGAAGGGGCAGACCCTTCTTATAATAGGACGACCTCGGTGTCTTTACAGGCAGACCCTAAAGTCCCGATCTAACTTTCCTGTCTAACTCTTTTCTAAGACCCATGAATTCGCTCCTTCTTAGTAGCGATGTTGAGGGAAGGGAGGTCTCTTCTTCTGTATCTGCTTCCTGCTGAGAAGGGTCATCGTTTCTGTCTATTGCGGTTTCACGGAGCTCTATCCCTTTCTGCCTCAGTCAGGCCTGGATCTTGGGTTTCTGATGAAGTGCCGCCCCAGTCGGTTGACTAGGATAACTAGATACAAAGTTGTTATCTAATTCATATATGTATTACTTTCCACTATTGTATTACCAAAGAAGTGAGTAAAGGAGAACAGGTTGGGTTAATATATTTTTGAAAGAATAAAAAAAACCTTTGGCCTAAAATCCCCTCCGTAAGGACCCGGATTTGAGTAGGGCCATTAATTCTCGGTGGTCCGATGATCCTTATCAAAAGCCAGAGGAGGTGAGTTACCAGTTTCAGGGTCATTATCTAGATTTGGGAGAGAAGGCCTTTGTCACACAGAATAGAGAGAAGAGAACTTAATTAGGTTTACTGCAAAAAAAAATGAAAGCAAAAAACGAGGAACTCTGCAAGATTTATCCAGTATGATTTCCCGGTAAAAGATGCGAAGTTTTACAGGTGATGTCCCGTATCAATATTAGTACAATTGGGAGATATTTTGGACTGACAGCAGTGTAATTTTAAAAGAGTATGACTGTGTCAGTTAAAATGGAAGAGAGAAAGAGAGACAGAGAGAGAGAGAGAGAGAGAGAGAATTAGTTTGTGTGATGGGATCAAAAATAGGAAAGTTGAAACAATTGCTCAGTGTAGGCAAAGGGTATATAGGTGTTCTTTGTAGTATTACCTCAACTCTTCCATAGGCTTGAAAGTTGTAAAACCTAAATGCTGGAGAAAAAATCAGGGTGTGCAGGAAACACATGCAGGTAACTGAGAGGAGAGCACACTCTGCATACCACATTCTGTTAATCTGGGTCTCCTTGAGGCTGCATGGTGGGCTGTTATGTCTGGAGGATGACTCTTCCCCTTTCAAATTTGTGTCTTTGCATCCTGGCACAGTTTCCAGAGTATGTGTCAGGTCCACGTGTTGTGTAGACAGAGCCCTGTTTCCAGCGGCAATGAAAGTGTTGGCTCTGTGGACCAACAGTCCAAATGGTGTTCCCAAGCAATGTCTCAAGGCATTCGGTTTTCTGGAAGAAACAAATGACACAGACGGCATCAACATAGATGTCATCGCAGCGCTTGGGTGTGCTTAGCTGACGATTGTCCCCCGGCAATGCCCTCTGAGCCTCTCCCACCTGTTTCAGCAGGAAAGAGCAGAACTTGCAGGGCTTAAAGGCTGCCCCAATTTCTCCCGTCATTACTCCTAGAAGGCCCATGAAATTCCAAGTTTCTACACTAACCAGGCCGATGCTCTTCCTGGCCCTTTCCAGGGTGGGATCGTGTTTTCTATTTCCACCCTTTATCCTCAATGTGACAGGTTACCTTAATCAATCTTCAAAGGTTGAACGAGCCTTGCATACCTGATTTATGTTTTTGGCCTCTAGGAGGCCAAAGATTTCCAGAGAACGTTACCTTTTTGAAAGCAACTTTTGATAAGGACTTTTTAATGCTGCCATTGGTTGTATCTGATGGCCAGATTTTTGGTAATAGCCAAAGGGTCTGTCATAATTTTCAGATTCAAGCACGTGTTGGCAAGGGAATCCAGGGATGAGACAATTGCATGAAATTCAATCAGTTGTGCAGATCCTTGAGTTTCATGATTTTTAGAAACTTTTGCTCAAGATCAATCATGCACGATGGTGCCAATAGCATGTATAAATTCCCTTTACTTTTAAATCGGATGATCCCAAAGTTCTTCCCATTAAGGAGAGGATTGCAGGAGAGGTATGACCAACTTCAGCACTTGTGTCATCTGTCAAACAATGGAAGGACAGAGAAATCCATCTTCTCCTGCACGGGACATATGCCAGAGGAGATCCATTGGGCTGTATCATGCAGTATGGAGATAATGGTGTCTGTGCCAAGATTGTGGAGTGCTGTTTCCGTGACCCAAGGGAGAATTGATAGCTCTGTGCCGACGATGGAAAGTAAAGGTCTTAGAGCTATTTCCAGGAGAGTCCAGTATGAGGACAACGATTGCCATTCTTCTGGCATTTGGCACGGGGCCAAGTGCTTCAGTAGGTCATGGGTGACTTCGGACTATCGTAGATGGTCCGGAGATTTCCCGAAATACAAATGAATGTCTACAGTGTTTGCACAGTGAAAATTTGGCTGGAGGGGCACTCATAAAAGTGCGTGTTGTA
>NW_024352749.1:0-454 GCF_902729225.1 Pteropus medius
ATCATCTATCTCTATCTCTACCTCTATCTTCATCTCCATCTATATCTCTATTTATCTATCTATCTATCTATCTATCTATCTATCTATCATCTATCTATCTATCATCTATCTATCTATCATCTATGTATATCTATCTCTATCTCTATCTATCTATATCTTTATCTTTATCTATATCTATATATCTATCTATATCTATCTATATCTATATCATCTATATCTATATATCATCTATATCTATATCTATATCATCTATATCTATATCTATATCATCTATATCTATCTCTATCTATATCTATCTCTATCTCTATCTCTATCTATCTGTATCTATCTATATCATCTCTATCTATCTCTATCTATCTATATATCTAATCTATTTATATATCTATCTTTATTTAACTCTATCTCTATCTCTATCTATCTACTCTATCATCTCTATATCTATCTCTATATTTAT
>NW_024352750.1:0-362 GCF_902729225.1 Pteropus medius
TGGAATGGATTATCTGATAAGTTTCAGATGTCCAAGGAGCTTTTACTGGGACAGAACACAGAAAGAATAAGAGAAGAGAGAAAAGAATGGTCAAAATATGGATGAATGGATGGATGATGGAAGGAGAGAATAGACGATAGATAGATGATAGATAGATAGATAGATAGATAGATAGATAGATAGATAGATATAAATATAGATAGATGATAGATAGAGGATAGACAGATATAGATAGATGATTGATGGATGAATGGATAGATAGATGATAGAGGATAGAAATAGATATAGATGATATAGATATAGATATAGATATAGATATAGATATAGATATAGATATAGATATAGATATAGATATAGATAGA
>NW_024352751.1:0-537 GCF_902729225.1 Pteropus medius
AAAATAAGCTATTCTTTCCCTGGGCAAGAATAAGTGAGGGTGGGGCAAGAGGACATAAATGTGATTCTAACAGATTCACATTTCATAGCTTTTTTGTTCTCTTAACCAATTGGGTTCACCCATTAAGACCTTAGTCAACCAAATGTTAACTTCCCCCTTGGAGGAGGAGGCCAGGTGTCCATCAGAGCTGACTCTTGCCTTCATAAGGCTCCCTCAGTTCCAACCACAGCTCCTTTGGGTTATTTCCTGGGCACTTGTACTATTTTAAGTTTGAATTATTGCCAACATTTAAAGAATAGGTGATATCACACACATATATATAACAATCCCATTTTCAAGTTCTTTGGGGAAAAAAAAAAATCAAGCAACTTGCCACCCTCATTCTCACATGGAAGTGATCAGTTGGAGTTGAGTAGTGGCTGCCAGCTTCAGATAGAGTGTGGTTTCTCCTATTTGCTGTGGTCCCCACTACACCCAGTTATTACAACTGGCCACCTCATTTACTTATCTGCCTGGCCAATGAAGGCATTTACATTT
>NW_024352752.1:0-1037 GCF_902729225.1 Pteropus medius
CCCACAGAGCCCCAAGGTTTGGGAGGCTGTTCATTTGCCATAAGTGAGCCTACTCGGAAGTCTCCAGCGTTCTGGCTCAGAAATGGACGTCCACCAGAGGAAGGCTTTTTGCCAAAGAAACACCATACACTGTATAGATTATATATATGTCATCTATATGCATATATATGTATATATAATTGGATTTTCAGAAGGAAAACTGCGTGGACCCCTGGTCTACCAGTGAACAGGCAAAGCTCCTAGCACTCCACCTCTGCAATTGTTGAGACCACAATTCCACGCATGATCTCTTTCATCCCAGGGCCCAGGCTCCTTCCTGAGCCTCGGCTCGCCCGCTTTCAGGAGTGAAAATCAGACTTTGGATGGAAACAGACACCTCCTCCTGCACCTTTCTGCCACCAGGATGGTGCCAATGGTCCCCCGTGGACGCATTCAATGAAGAAATGAAAGGCTCAAGAGCTGGGCATAAAGCTCCTCTAGTGCGGAGGCGAATTGAACCCTGGCGGTGTCTCCCAGCGAACATATCCGGTGACGACATACATGGGCGGGGGGACTCCTGGGTACGCGTTGGCAGCCCCTGAACCCACGAGGAAGGATACAGAGACGAATGAGACGTAGTTTTGTACCTCTAGGAGCTCAAAGTGTCAGTGAGTGCTCCTCCAACTTCGCTACCCCAGTACCCGCAGATGACCGAGCATCGCCCACAGAGCCCCAAGGCCCCGGGAGGGCTGTGCATTTGCGCAAGTGAGCCTTTTCTCGGAAGTCTGCGATTCTGGCTCAAAATGGACGTCACCAGAGAGCTTTTTGCCAAAGCTACCATATACATATATATGCATATATATGTTCATCTATATGCATATATATGTATATGGTGGATTTTCGAAGGAAACCTGCGTGGACCCCTGGTCTACCACAGCAGACAGGCCGCACCTAGCACCTCCACCTCCCCGCAGTGTGGACAGCGGGCGTTCCAGAGCCACAATTCAGCATGTTCTCTTTTCATCCCAGGGGCCCCGGGGCTCCTTCCTAAGGCCTCG
>NW_024352755.1:0-2810 GCF_902729225.1 Pteropus medius
TAAAACCTTCCCGTAAAGTATCTCTCACACTAACCCTGATCATAACCCTAAAGTATAACCCTAACCAGAACCTTACCAATAACCCTGAAACTAAAACTAAAATGAAAGCTAATCCTAACCCTAATTCTAACACTAACCTAAAAATAAACCTAACTCTAAATTTTAAATTAACAATAACCCTAACATTAACGACTTACATTAACCCTAACACTAAACGTAATGCTAACCCTAACCCCAACACTAACACAAACCCTAACACTAACACTAATCCGAACCCTAAACCTAACCCTAACCTTAACCACACCCCTAATCCTAACCGTAAATTTAACCCTAACTCTAATGATAATCCTACCCCAAATAAGAACACAAACTAAACCTAACCCCAACTCTAACCATAAACCGACCCCTAAACTAAACCTTACTTGCACCCTAAAGGTAATCCTATCCCTAAACCTAACCCTAACACAGAACCTAACCTTAAAACTAAAGCTAATTCTAATCCTAATTCTAACCATAACCCTAACTCTAATCCTACACCTAAAGCTAACTCTATACCTAACCCCATACCTTAACCCTAACCGTAACCCTAACCCTAACCCAGATTCTAAACCTAAAACTAAAGCTAATCCTTGCATTAAATCTAACCCTAACCCTAACGCTAACCCTAACCCTAAATTTCACAATAACAATAACCGTAACCCTAACCCCTTACCATAAACATAAACCTAAACCCTAACTTTAACAATAAAACTAACTCTAACCCGATACTTAAACCTAACATTAAACTTAATCCTGATCCTAACTCTAAAACTAAAGCTAATCCTAACCGTAATTCTAACCCGAACTCTAAATTTATACTACAAATAACATAATACCTAACTTCTTACCCTAAACCTAACCCTAAAGTATAGTTAACCCTAACTCTAAAACTAACCCTATCTTTGAACATAATCCTAAACTAAACCTAACCCGAACACTAACGGTAAACCTAACTCTAACTTAATACTAACACTAACCCTAAACCCTAACCCTAAACCTAACTCTAACCCTAACCCTAACCCCTTATTCTACCCCTTAACCTAAGCTAATCCTAAACTTAACTGTAATATTAATCATAACTCTAACAATATCCCTGACCCTAAGGCTAAAAATAAAGATATTCCTAACGCTATCACTAACCCTACCCTAACATGAATCCTAACCTCTTACACTAACACTAACCCTAAACATAAAGCTAATCCTAAGCCTAACAATAATTGTAACCTAAACCTAACCCTGACCTTAACCGGAACCTGACCCTAACACTAAACCTTAATCTAAAGCTAACCCGTACCCTAACCTTTTACCTTAACATTAACCCCTAACCCAAACCCTAAACCTAACCGTAACACTAACACTAACACCTTACTTTAACCATAACCCTAAACCTAAACCTGACCCTAATCCCTAACGCTAACAATAACCGGAGGCCTCACCGTAATTCGACCCATAAACTAACGCTACTCCTAACACTAATTCTAACCCTAACACGAATCTTAACCGAAAATTTTACACTAACCCCAACCCTAACACTAACCTCTTACCCCAATCCTAACCCTAAGTTTAACCATAAAACTAACCCTAACACTAACCTTAACCCTACATTAAACCTAACCCTAATCCTAACCATAAAACTAAAGCTAATCTGAAACCTAATTAAAACCCTTTCCCTAAACATTACACTAAAAATAACATTAACCCTAACCACTTACCCTCATCCTATCCCTAAACTACAGCTAACCTTTACCTTAACACTAACCCTATCCCTAAGCATAATCCTAAACTACCCCTATCCCTAACCCTAAACATAACCGTAAACCTACTCATAATCTAATTCTAACCTGAACCCTAACGGTAACTCTAACACTAAGCTATCCGTAAACCTAACCTTAATCCTAACCCTGACACTAATCCTAATTCTTACCGCTTACACTAACCCTCAACCTAAACATAACTGTAACCCTAACCGACATCCATATGGATCAACCTAACCCTAACCGGAAACCTAACGCTAACACTAACCATAATCGACCCCTAAATTAAACCTTTCTTGAACCCTAATGGTAATCATAACCTGAAACCTAACCCTAAACCTAAAACTAAAACTAATCCTAATCCTAAACTTAACACTAATCCTAACCCTAACCCTAAAACTAACCTTTGAGCTAATCTTCAACCTAATCCTAACACTAATCCTAGCTCTAACCTCTTACTCTAACCCTCACCCTAACCTTAACCCTAACCTAAACCTAACCCTAACCCTAGCCCTACACTAATCCGAACTCTAAACTCTTGCCCTAACCCTAACCCGAAACATAACTGCGACCTATCTCAAACCATAACGCTAAACCTAACCTTAAACCTAACACTAATCCTAACCCTAAGATTAACACTGTCCCTAACCCTAAACCCTAAAGTAAGCCCTAATCCTAAACCTAATCATAAATTATACACTAACAATAACCCGAACCTCAACCTCTGAACATAAATCTAATATTAACCTTACTTTAAATGTAAAACTCTATCTAACCCTAAACCTAACCCTAAATCTAACCTAAATCTTAAACATAACCATAACACAAACCCTAATCCAGATCCAAATCCTAAATCTAAAGCTAATTCTAACCCTAACCCTACCTAACGCTAATCTTAACCCTAAAAGTACCCCTGATGCTGATCCTAACCCTAACACTAACCTCAACCCTAACCCAAAACTAAACCTTAACCCCAACCCTAACCCTATCCCTAACCCTAACCCTGACCTTAACCCT
>NW_024352756.1:0-317 GCF_902729225.1 Pteropus medius
GTCTGCTTCCGTCCTGAAGTCTGATTTCCACTGCGGAAAGCGGGAAGGAGCCGCGGCCTTAGGAAGGAGCCCCGGGGCCTCTGGGATGAAAAGAGATCATGCGGAATTGTGGCTCTGGAACGCCCGGTGTCCACACTGCGGGGAGGTGGAGCTGCTAGGAGCGGCCTGTCTGTTCTCAAATGTCTAAGGAAAACACAGCCTTTTGTTATAAAAATCACCATATATATATATAAATATATATATAGAAAGAGTGAGAGAAATCCATAGATACATAGATAGATAGATAGATAGATAGATAGATGGATAGATAGATAGAT
>NW_024352757.1:0-502 GCF_902729225.1 Pteropus medius
GTGAGCATAAAACGTCTTGCTAGCCAGCTCAGAGCCATAAGGTGCAAGGAGGGCCTGAAGCCGCTCCCCACATCCTGGTAATCCTCCTCCAACTGCTGGACACTCCCCAGCGAGATAAGATGGCTGTGCCCAAAGATGCTAAGTTTAAGATCACCTCTACTGGTGTGTGTGCGTGGACACACCACACACGTACACATACCTGCGAAATTTGCTCCTACTGCAAGGCCTACACACTCGGAAGCGAACCCAACTTGCCACAGATGGGACTGTGTCGCTGAGGTACACGCAGACTCTATTTTCGTAAATAGGGCACTTTTCAAACTACCAAAAATCCCAAACGAGGACTACGCATCATAAAATCGCGCGGTCGCCTTATCCTTTCGATCTAATTTTGTGGCACGTCGTGGACGGCGCAGAACACGGAGTCAGTCAGCTCCGGTGCGATAGGCCCGTGCGACACACCAGATGTCGGAGTCACCACTTTGCCACGCGTCATGATTCG
>NW_024352758.1:0-612 GCF_902729225.1 Pteropus medius
TCTGTGGATGGACTTCAGAGAACTCTGGGAAATCGAGACACTCTGGGGGTGTGAAAGTGGGAGGAAAAGTGTGCATAGTTTCTATCCAGTTCTCAGGACAGAGCTTTGAGAGGCTGGTTCCTAGGGACCTGAGTCAGGACTGGTAAATTCCAGACCTGCCACTTCCTAGCTGCCAGTAATGTGTTCTGAGCCTCGTTTTCTTATCCATGGAATGAGATGGATAATAATTCTTACCTGGCAAGTTGCCCAAGCTTTTTAAAGGAGCAGAAGGGTGGGATGTGCTCAGTGCCACATTGGGCAATGAGTAAATGCTCAACAAGTGGATATGTCACTACCAAGAGCCATTGTTTCTCCTTTCCTTCCCTCCTCCCTCCCTCCCTCTTCCTTCTTCTTTGCTCCTCCAACCTGGTCAGCATCTTGGTACTGTAGGGCCCACCCTCTGCCCTGAGTACTCAGATGTATCCTTCTCCACTGGGATGGCAGCAGAAGATGTTTTAAAATCAAATGTGTGAAGGCTCCAAGCTCTGATTCCCTCCTAAACTTCTCCACACACCTCCTGTAGGTGGAGAATCCAGCCAGTCCCTGAACTCAGGAAGCTACATAAGCAGAGCC
>NW_024352759.1:0-536 GCF_902729225.1 Pteropus medius
CAAATAAATCCCCCGAACAATTCCCAAATAAAGTGCAAAGAACTTCAAAACGCAAAAAGCAGAAGCTTCATTCCCTGAGGCTCACCCTAATCTTCCTAATTGGAGAGCAAGCCCACGTGAGGCGCCTGCACCTGGTGGCTCACCTGCCCTGACATCATCTCATTGTTCTTCCCTGAAATCTCAGAGAAGCCCCCAAAACGTCGACTAAAAAATAATATCGACGAGGTATTTTGTCACCAAAAAGGATTTATTCAGGAAAAAGAAAGCTTTCAACCCAGTGCATACAGACATGGCAAGCTGCGTGCACACTCTGGCCTTGGTGCCAGGATGGAGGGGTATTTATAGAAGGAAAAAGGAAGATAGAGCCATAGAACTTTATCATAAACAGAGTTTTTCTTTTAGGGTTTTTGTGTGTAGGGTTTTTGTGATTACATAGATTGCGAGAAGTTCCATAAGCCCTAGGTCATCTCATAGACCCTTCTGACTGATTACGTTTGCTTAAAGTTCCAGTTAGTCTTAATCACCAGCTATATGAC
>NW_024352760.1:0-417 GCF_902729225.1 Pteropus medius
GGGGATATCTGGGATCATCCAGTCTACGAGGACGCTCAGGAACATCACCAGGTTCTGCCGAAAGCGAGGGAGAGAGTTGAGAGGAGAGGCCTGGCTGGGAACGCTGGTGTGCCACCGTCCAGCTCTGGCCTTCACTGTGACCGTGGTGGCAGTGGGGCTGGTGGCAGGGTGCAGCGGTGAAGAGCACAGACCCGGGAGCAGATGCCTCTGTGTGTATTCTGGCTCTGCTGCTTGCTGGCGGGGAATCTTAGCCAACATGCATAACTGCCTTCGGGGTCTTCATGTCCCAGGTAGAGAGTAGAATAGTACTAGTTCCTATGTCTTAGAGTTGTGTGAGGATTGAATGAATCAATACCTCAGACATAGAGGGTCTCCATAATGTTAGCCATTGTGTCTTCCCCTCCTCCAGCCCATCTC
>NW_024352761.1:0-6453 GCF_902729225.1 Pteropus medius
AGGGTTAGGGTTAGGGATAGGAATACCGTTAGTGTTCGTTAGGTTTAGTTTAGGGGTAGGTTCATGGTTAGTGTTAGGGTAAGAATTTAGAGTTAGGATTAAAGTAAGAGTTTTGGTTAGGATAAGGGTCGGGGTTAGGTTTAGGTTCGGATCAGATTTAGTTTTAGGGTTTGCATTAGGTTTAGGATTATGGTTCGGTTTAGGGGTTAGAGTTAGGATTAGTTTTATGATTAGGTTTAGGGTTAGTTATTCATTACGGTGAGGGTTATGGTTTGGTTTAGGTTAGGGTAAAGTTTAGTTTAGGGTTACTTTACGGTTAGGTTTAGGGTTAGGGTTAGTTTTAGGATCATGTTAGGTTTAGCTTAGCATTAGATTCATGGTTAGTTTTAGGGTTCGTTTTAGGTTTAGGTTAGAGTTATAGTTAGGGTTATGGTTAGGGTTAGAGTTAAGATTAGTTTTAGCGTTAAGATCAGGGTTAAGATTAGGTTTAGGTTTAGAGTTAAGGTTAGAATAAGTGGTTATGATTAGGGTTAGGGTTAGTGTAAGGGTTAGGGTTAGGTTTGTGTTAGGGTTTACTGTTAGGATTAAGATTATGTTAATATTAAGGTTACCGTTAGGGTTCGTGTTAGGTTTTAATTAGAAATATGCTTATGGATAGGATTAGCTTTTGGGTTAGAATTAGGTTTATGATTATCTTTAATTTTAGGGTTAGTGTCTAGGTTACTGTTTGGGTTTGGGTAAGAGTTTAGATTTTGGATTAGTGTTAGGGTAGAGTTAGGGTTAGTGTTAAGTTTAAGTTAGAATTAAGGTGATCATTAGGGTTTGTGTTAGATTTATTTAGTGTTAGCTTTATGGTTAGGCTCAGGGTTTCGGTTAGGTTAAGGTTAGGTTTAGAGTTTGGGTAAGTATAATGTTTAGTGTTAGCTTTAGGTTTAGGGTTAGGCTTAGGGTAAGCAGTTAGTTTTGAGTTATTTTTAGTGTAAAATTTAAGGTTACTTTTAGAATTAGGGTTAGGATAAGCTTTATTGTTAGGGTTAGGATCAGGGTTATGGTAAGTCTTATAGTGTCAGCTTTAGAATTATGGTTAGCATTAGCTTGTTTTTTTACAGTTAGGATCAGGTTTTGAGTTAATGTTAGGGATAGGAGTACGGTTAGGGTTAGGTTTAGGTTTAAAATTACTTTTAGTTTTAAATTAGGTTTAGGGTTAGGTTTAGTTTAGGGTTAGACATAGGGTTAGGTATAACTATAGGTTTAGTTTTATGGTTAGGGTTGAGATAAGCTTTACTTTAGGGTTAGGATCAGGTTTATGGTTAGTGTTATGTTTAGAGTCAGAATTACGGTTAGGATTATCTTTACTTTTACGGTTAAGATAAGGGTAGGTGTTAATGTTAGGGATAAGGTTAAGGTTAGGGTTAGTTTTAGAGGTATATTGAGGGTTAGGGTTATGTTTGGGGTAAGAGGTTAGGGTTAAGATTTTTGTTAATGTAAAATTTAGGGTTAGGGTTAGTGTTAAGGTTAGGTGTAGCTTTAGTTTTCGGGTTAGGAACACGTTTAGGAATAGGGTTAATTTTAAGGTTAGGGTTTAGTGTTAGGGATACAGTTATGTTTAAGGTAAGGATTTATGGTTATGGTTACACTTAGGGTTAGATTTAGCTTTAGGTTTTTAGCTAGGGTTAGGGTAAGGGTTAGTGTTAGAGTTAAAGTCAGGGATAGGATTAGGTTTAATGTAAGAGGTTACGTTTTGGTTAATGTTAGTTTAAAATTTATATTTAGGGTTGGTGTTAAATTTAGGGTTAGAATTAGGGTTAGGATTATCTTAATTTTAGGGTTAGGATATGGGTTAGAGTTAGGGTTAGGATTAGGGTTAGCATGAGGTGTTGCTAGGGTAAGAAGTTATATTTAGTATTTGTGTTAGGTATAGTGTTAGGGTTAGAGTTAGGTTAGGGTTAAGGTTACTGTTAGGGTTCCGGTTAAGTTCAGTTTAGTGGTAGCTTTATGGATAGGGTTAGGGTTCAGTTAGTGTAAGGGATTAGGGTTAGTGTTAGGTTTAGGGTTAGCGTTAGTGTTAGGGTAAGGATTAGATTTAAGGTTAGAAATAGATATAGTTTTCGGGTTAGAATCAGGGTTAGGGTTAATGTTACGGTTAGAATTAGGTTTAAAGTTAGAGTTAAAATTAGGGTTAGGTTTAGGGTTTTTGTTTGTGTAAAATTTAAGTTTAGGTTTACAATTGAGTTAGGATTAACTTTAGTTTTATGATTAGGATCAGGGATAGGGTTAGGGTTATGGTTATGGTTATGGTTCGGGTTAGCTTTAGTTTTATAGTTAAAGTTAGGTTTAACGTTAGGTTAAAGGTAAGGAGTTAGGATTAGGATTATTGTTAGTGTACAATTTAGGATTAGCTTTAGGGTTAGGGTTGGTGTTAGGATAGTCTTAGAATTAGGGTTGGTTTAGGTTTAGAGTTAGGATTAGTGTTAGGTTGGTAGGGTTAGGGATTGGTTAGGGGTAGTGTAAGATTTAGGTTTAGGGTTAGGTTTAGGGTAAAGTTTTAGGGTTAGAGTTATTGTTAGTGTATAATTTATGATGAGGCTTTGAATTATCATTAGGATTAGCTTCAGTTTTAGGGTTAGGATCAGGCTTATTTTTAGTATTATGGTTAGTTTTCTGGTTAGGGTTTAGGATTTGGGTGAGGGTTAGGATTAGGGTTAAGGTTAGGGTTAGGGTTAAGTTTAGGATTAGGTTAGGGTTAGGGTTACCATTAGGTTTCAGGTAAGGTTTTAGATTAGGGGTAGGTTTATCATTAGTTTAAGATTAGTGTGAGAATTAGGTTAGGATTATGTTTAAGATTAGTATTAGTGTTAGGGTTAGGACAAGCTTTACTGTTAGGGTTAGTATCAGGGTTAAGGTTAGTGTTAGGGTTAGGTTTATAATTAAGTTTATCATTAGCTATAGTTTTAGGGTTAGGATCAGCGTTCGGGTTAATGTTAGGGTTAAAGTTAGAGTTAGGTTTAGTTTTAGACTTAAAGTTAGATTTAGTGTTTAGTTTATGATAAGGAGTTAGGTTTAGGGTTATTAGATTAAAATTAAATTTAAGAGTTAGTGTTAGGGTTAGTGTTAGAATTAGGGTTAGGATTAAGTTTAGTTTTAGGGTAGGATCAGGGTTAGCGTTAGGGTTACGGTTATATTTAGGGTTTAAGTTTAGGGATAGGGTAAGGGTTAGCGTTAGGGTTAAGGTTAGGTTTAGGATTTAGTGTGAGAATTAGGGTTACGTTAGTGTTAGGTTTACCGTTCATGTTTCTGTTAGGTTCTGTTTAGGCGTAGGTTAAGATTATAGTTAGGGTTAGGGTTAGTGTAGATTAGCGTTATGCTTAGGGATTGGGTTAGTGTTTGGGTTTGTGTTAGCTATAGTTTAGTGTTAGGGTTATGGTAAGGGGTTAGGGTTAGTTATATTGTTAGTGTAAAATTTAGGGTTAGGGTTAGAATTAGGTTTAGGATTAGCTTCACTTTTAGTGTTAGGACAGTGTTAGGGTTAGTGTTAGAGTTATGGTTAAGATGAGGTTTAGGGATAGGGTAAGGGTTATATTTAGTTTTAGAGTAAAAATTAGGGTTAGGGTTAGTTTTAGCATATGGTTAGTATTAGGGTTAGTGTTATCTTTAGGATTATTGTCAGTGTAAAATTTAAGGTAATGGTTAGAATTGGGGTTACAATAAGCTTTAGTTTTAGGGTTAGTTTCAAGGTCAGGGTTAGTGTTAGGGTTACTGTTAGAATTAGGTGTAGGATTAGCTTTAGTTTTAAGATTATTATCAGAGTTAGGATTCGGTTAGTGTTAGGGTTTGGTATATATTTGGGTTGAATTAGGGTTAAGGATAGTGTTAGGATTAAGCTTAGTATTAGAGTTATTTTAGAGTTTTACCTAGGGTTAGGGTGACTTTTAGAGTAAGTATTTAGGGTTAGGGTTATTGTTACATTAAAATTTAGTATTAGGGTTATTGTTAGGGTTCAGATTAGAATTAGGCTTCGGATTCACTTTAGTTTTAAGGTTAGGATCAGTGTTTGGCTTAGGGTTAGGGGTAGATTTAAGTTAGGGTTAGGGTTAGTGTTAGGGTTAAGTTTAGGGTTAGAGATAGATTTAGAGTTAAATTTATGCTTAGGGTGAGGTTTAAGTTAAAGGGCTAGGGTTTGGGTTATTTTTAGTTTAAAATTTATATTAGGGTTCTTGTTAGAGTTAAAGTTAGAAATAGAGATAAGATTAACTTTAGTTTAAGGTTAGGAGCACAGTTAGGGTTAGAGTAAGGTTTAGTGTAGGTTTATGATTAGCATTAGGCTTTAGGTTTAGGGTTAGTGTTAGTTTTAAGGTTAGGGTTAGAATATGTTAGAGTTCGAGTTAGGGTAAGTTTTAAGGTTAGGGTAAGATGTTAGTGTTAGGATTAGTGTTAGTGTTATGGTTAGGATGATGGTTAGGATTAGTCTTAGGGTAAGGCTAGTTTTAGGTTTAGGGTTAAGTTTAGATAGGGTTCGGGTTAGGGTTAGCGTTAGTGTTAGCTTTAGGGTTAGCCTTAGGTTTAGGGTTAGGGTTAAGGTAAGCAGTTGAGTTTAGGATTATTGTTAATGTATAGTTTAGGGATATGGTTAGAATTAAAGTTAGGAATAGCTTTAGATTTAGGGATAGGTTTAGGGTTATGGTTATTGTTAGCGTTAGGATTAGAATTAGGGTTAGTATTAGCTTCAGTTTTAGGGTTAAATTCAGGGTTAGGGTTAATGTTAGGTTTGAGGTTAAGGTTAGGGTGAGTTTTAGATTTCAAGTTGGGGTTAGAGTTAGTTTTGGCATAAGGAGTTAGATTTCGGGATACCGTAGTTTAAAATTTATGGTATGGGTTATTGTTAGGTTTAGGGTTAGAATTTGTTTTAGGATTAACATTAGTTTTAGGGTAAGGATCAGGGTTATGATTAGGGTTAGAGTTATGGTTAGGCTTTAGTGTTAGGGTTAGAGTTTGGTTTAGTTAGAGGTAGGTTTATGATTAGAGTTATGGTTAGGTTTAGATTTAGATTATGGGTATGGTTAGGTTTAGGGTTCGTTTTAGGATTAGTGTTGGCTTTAGGTTTACGGTTAAGGTTAGGATAAGGGGTTAGGGTTAGAATTATTGTTAGTGTAAAATTTAGTCTTAGGGTTAATATTAGTGTTAGCGATAGAATTGGGGTTTGGATTAGATTTAATTTTAAGTTTAGACTTAGGGATATGGTTAGGGTTAGAGTTAGGGTTAGGTTTAGTTTAGGGTTCAGTTGCGGTTAGGGTTAGGTTTACGTTTAGTTTAGGGTTAAGGTTATGGTAAGAGGTTAGAGTTAGGATTAGTATTATGGTTAGGATTAGGGTTAGGGTCAGGGTTAGGGTTATGGATTAATGTTACGAGTAGGTTTAGTGTTAGGGTTAGGATTATCGTTAAGATTAGGGTTAGCATTAGGGTAGGGTTTGGGTTTAGGGATAGGTTTAGAGTTCGATTTAGCAATTAGTGTTAGGGTTAGTGTTAGAATTAGGGTTAGGAATAGCATTAGTTTTGGGGTTAGGATCAGGACTAGGGTTAACATTAGGGTTAAGGTTAGGGTTAGAGTTATCTTTGGGATTAGTGTTACGGTTAGTGATAGGATTAATGTTACTGTTTAATTTATAGTTAGAATTAAGTTTATGGTTAGGGTTTCTGTTTTGGGTTATTGTTAGTGTAAAAATCAGGGTTAGGGTTAGTTTTAGGGTTAGGGTTAGAATTAGAGTTAAGATTATGTTTAGTTTTAGGGTTAGAATCTTGGTTAGAATTCGGGTTAGGATTAGGTTTAGGGTTAGGATTATGATAAGAAGTTAGATTTAAGATTTGTTTTAGGGTTAGGGATAGGTTTAGGTTTAGATTAGGTTTAAGGTTATGGTTTTTGTTAGGGTTACTTTTAAGGTTAGGTTTAGGGATATGTTTAGGGTTTAGGGTTAGGGGTAGTTTTACGGTAGGGTTAGTGTTAGGGTAATGTTTACTGTTTGGGGAAGGTTAGCGTTAGGTTTAGGGTTATGGTTAAGTTTAGGGTTACTGTTAGGGTTAGGATGTGGAGTTAGAGTTCGGCTTATTGTAAATGTAATTTTAGGATTATAGTTAAAATTAGAGTTAGGATTAGGTTTAGATTTAGGTTTAGTGTTAGACCTAGAGTTAGTTTTAGAATTAAATTAGGGTTATGGTTAGGTTTAGGGTTATGTTTAGTTTTAGTGTTATGTCTTTGGTTAGGATTACCGTTATGTTTAAGGCTAGGATTAGGGTAAAAGTTTAGAGTTAGAATTGACGATAGAGTAAGAATTAGGGTTAGGATTAATTTAGGTTTAGGTTTAGGGTTAGGTTTAGGGTAAGAGTTTAGAGTTAGGTTTAGTGTTAGGGTTAGGGTTATGGTTAGGTTTAGCGTTAGGTTTTGGGTTACTTTTATGGTTA
>NW_024352762.1:0-448 GCF_902729225.1 Pteropus medius
TTCTCAATGGCTGCCAAATGGGGTGTCGGGTGAGACTATTCCAGTTAACTGAGAAAAGGGAGTTACTTCTTAAAAACCAGAATAGGAAGAAAAAGTAATGAATATTCAAAAGTGCTTCAGGAACTCACTAAGTCCCCTCTTCAGGAGCAGTTCTGATTGATATAGTATTACAGGTGCAGGCAGCACGGTGTCCTTGTCCACTGAATCCCCTGGAGGAAGCACTGGGCTGGGTCTCAGGGTGTCAGGCGTCCTGCCTTTAATCCTAGATTTAGAACAAACAATTTTGACCTCTGTCCGCCTCACTCTTGCTCACTCTTCCGAGTGATGTTGGACTAGCATTAGATATGCAGAGTCTTTTAGCTCCAAAGCCTTTCAATCTACTTTATGTTATTTTTTAAAAAATAAGTTTCCAATAAGAGCTTATTTGCCAATTTTTTTTTTTTTTAAG
>NW_024352763.1:0-473 GCF_902729225.1 Pteropus medius
CTGGTTAGTACTTGGATAGGAGACCACCTAACCACCTATCAGGGCTGGTTAGTACTTGGATAGGAGACCACCTAACCACCTATCAGGGCTGGTTAGTACTTGGATAGGAAGACCAGGTGCTGTAGGCATAAAAAATAAAAAAATAAGGGATTGTAAGCTGACAAGGTCCTTGCAGTCTGTGAGGTCAACCAAGGGTTGGCCTAAAAAATAAAAATAAATAAAATAATTAGCCTGGAATAGGAAGGCCAAGGCATACTTAATCATACAGAGTATCTAAAAAGTCTGGAATAAAGGGAAAAAGTCTGTTATACCTTTTTAAGATTAATGAATCAGTGGCTTTAAATTTAGGGGGGCTGTTTCACCTGCAAAAGGTATCTAGATATGGAAAGAAAAGATATTGGTTATATTTAATATTTTTAAATTTCCCTATATTTCTAGACTTTTCAGATTCCTTTATAGGCTAAGAAAGAAGA
>NW_024352764.1:0-388 GCF_902729225.1 Pteropus medius
GGGAGTGAGTTGACACAGAGGCAACTTAGTCACCATCGGATTCAATGTTATACCTGCACGGCACTTAGAGCAATCTCCCCAAAGCAAGTGGTCCAGGATGGGGAGGAAGATGATGCCTTAGCCCCGTTCCTTACAGAACAGCCTGAGGCACAGCCTACATGCTAGGTGTCCTAGCAAGGGCTTTGTAACGGTGTCCAAAATGAGGGGGAAGAGGCGTGAGGCAGGAATGAAGGAAGAGCCAGCACGAGGGAGCGCGTGGTCGAGCTGGCCACGGCCTCACAGGAAGCACAGGAAGCACAATCCATTGCTTAGTCCCGTAGGACATCCCTGAGAAAACTAGGGCATCCCTGTGACTCAGAACTGTCTGCTGGAAGAAGGAAGAGTGGAG
>NW_024352765.1:0-9612 GCF_902729225.1 Pteropus medius
AAATCCACCATATACATATATATGCATATAGATGAACATATATATGCATATATATGTATATGTTAGCTTTGGCAAAAAGCTCTCTGGTGACGTCCATTTCGAGCCAGAATCGCAGACTTCCGAGAAAAGGCTCACTTGCGGCAAATGCACAGCCCTCCCGGGGCCTTGGGGCTCTGTGGGCGATGCTCGGTCATCTGCGGGTACTGGGGTGCGAAGTTGGAGGAGCACTCACTGACACTTTGAGCTCCTAGAGGTACAAACTACGTCTCATTCGTCTCTGTATGCTCTTGCAGGGTTCAGGGCCACCACAGACAGCGTACCCAGGGATGATTTGGCCCCTGCATCCATGGCGGCCGTCACCCGCTGGAAAGAGTTCAGTTGGGAGACACTGCAGACAGCTGTGGGTCTGAATTCGGCCTCCGTGCCTTAGGAGCTTTGCGATCAGCTCTTTGAGCCTTTCATTTCTTCATTTTGAATGCGTCCACGGGGACCATTACGACCATCCCAGGCAGAAGGTGAGGGAGAGGGAGGTGTCTGCTTCCGTCCTGAAGTCTGATTTCCACTGCGGAAAGCGGGAAGGAGCCGAGGCCTTAGGAAGGAGCCCCGGGGCCTCTGGGATGAAAAGAGATCATGCTGAATTGTGGCTCTGGAACGCCCGGTGTCCACACTGCGGGGAGGTGGAGGTGCGAGGAGCGGCCTGTCTTCTGTGGTAGAGCAGGGGTCCACGCAGGTTTCCTTCGAAAATCCGCCATATACATATATATGCATATAGATGAACATATATATGCATATATATGTATATGGTAGCTTTGGCAAAAAGCTCTCTGGTGACGTCCATTTTGAGCCAGAATCGCGGACTTCCGAGAAAAGGCTCACTTGCGGCAAATGCACAGCCCTCCCGGGGCCTTGGGGCTCTGTGGGCGATGCTCGGTCATCTGCGGGGACTGGGGTACCGAAGTTGGAGGAGCACTCACTGACACTTTGAGCTCCTATAGGTACAAACTACGTCCCATTCATCTCTGTATGCTCTTGCGGGGTTCAGGGCCACCCACAGACAGCGTACCCAGGGATGCTTTGGCCCCTGCGTCCATGGCGGCCGTCACCCGCTGGAAAGAGTTCAGTTGGGAGACTCTGCAGACAGCTGTGGGTCTGAATTCGGCCTCCGTGCCTTAGGAGCTTTGCGATCAGCTCTTTGAGCCTTTCATTTCTTCATTTTGAATGCGTCCCGGGGGACCATTACGACCATCCCAGGCAGAAAGGTGAGGGAGAGGGAGGTGTCTGCTTCCGTCCTGAAGTCTGATTTCCACTGCGGAAAGCGGGAAGGAGCCGAGGCCTTAGGAAGGAGCCCCGGGGCCTCTGGGATGAAAAGAGATCACGCTGAATTGTGGCTCTGGAACGCCCCATGTCCACACTGCGGGGAGGTGGAGGTGCTAGGAGCGGCCTGTCTTCTGTGGTAGACCAGGGGTCCACGCAGGTTTCCTTCGAAAATCCACCATATGCATATATATGCATATAGATGAACATATATATGCATATATATGTATATGGTAGCTTTGGCAAAAAGCTCTCTGGTGACGTCCATTATGAGCCAGAATCGCAGACTTCCGAGAAAAGGCTCACTTGCGGCCAATGCACAGCCCTCCCGGGGCCTTGGGGCTCTGTGGGCGATACTCGGTCATCTGCGGGGACTGGGGTACCGAAGTTGGAGGAGCACTCACTGATACTTTGAGCTCCTAGAGGTACAAACTACGTCTCATTCGTCTCTGTATGCTCTTGCAGGGTTCAGGGCCACCCACAGACAGCGTACCCAGGGATGCTTTGGCCCCTCGTCCATGGCGGCCGTCACCCGCTGGAAAGAGTTCAGTTGGGAGACACTGCAGACAGCTGTGGGTCTGAATTCGGCCTCCGTGCCTTAGGAGCTTTGCGATCAGCTCTTTGAGCCTTTCATTTCTTCATTTTGAATGCGTCCACGGGGACCATTACGACCATCCCAGGCAGAAAGGTGAGGGAGAGGAGGTGTCTGCTTCCATCCTGAAGTCTGATTTCCACTGCGGAAAGTGGGAAGGAGCCGAGGCCTTAGGAAGGAGCCCCGGGGCCTCTGGGATGAAAAGAGATCATGCTGAATTGTGGCTCTGGAACGCCCGGTGTCCCCACTGCGGGGAGGTGGAGGTGCTAGGAGCGGCCTGTCTTCTGTGGTAGACCAGGGTCCACGCAGGTTTCCTTCGAAAATCCACCATATACATATATATGCATATAGATGAACATGTATATGCATATATATGTATATGGTAGCTTTGGCAAAAAGCTCTCTGGTGACGTCCATTTTGAGCCAGAATCGCAGACGTCCGAGAAAAGGCTCACTTGCGGCAAATGCACAGCCCTCCCGGGGCCTTGGGGCTCTGTGGGCGATGCTCGGTCATCTGCGGGGACTGGGGTACCGAAGTTGGAGGAGCACTCACTGACGCTTTGAGCTCCTAGAGGTACAAACTACGTCCCATTCGTCTCTGTATGCTCTTGCAGGGTTCAGGACCACCCACAGACAGCGTACCCAGGGATGCTTTGGCCCCTGCGTCCATGGCGGCCGTCACCCGCTGGAAGGAGTTCAGTTGGGAGACACTGCAGACAGCTGTGGGTCTGAATTCGGCCTCCGTGCCTTAGGGCTTTGGAGTCAGCTCTTCCCGAGCCTTTCATTCTTCATTTTGAATGCGTCCACGGGGACCATTTGACCATCAGGCAGAAGGTGAGGGAGAGGGGGGAGGTGTCTGCTTCCAGAATCCCTGAAGTCTGATTTCCTAGGGAAAGCAGGGAAGGGGCCGAGGGCCTTAGGAAGGAGCCTTGGGAGCCTCTGGGATGAAAAGAGATCATGCGGAATTGTGGCTCTGGAACGCCCGGTGTCCACACTGCAGGGAGGTGGAGGTGCTAGGAGCGGCCTGTCTACTCTGGTAGACCAGGGGTCCACGCAGTTTTCCTTCGAAAATCCACCATATACACATATATGCATATAGATGAATATATATATGCATATATATGTATATGGTAGCTTTGGCAAAAAGCTCTCTGGTGACGTCCATTTTGAGCCAGAATCGCAGACTTCGAGAAAAGGCTCACTTGCGGCAAATGCACAGCCCTCCCGGGGCCTTGGGGCTCTGTGGGCGATGCTCGGTCATCTGCGGGGACTGGGGTACCGAAGTTGGAGGAGCACTCACTGACAATTTGAGCTCCTAGAGGTACAAACTACGTCCCATTCGTCTCTGTGTGCTCTTGCAGGGTTCAGGGCCACCCACAGACAGCGTACCCAGAGATGCTTTGGCCACTGCGTGCATGGCGGCCGTCACCCGCTGGAAAGAGTTCAGTTGGGAGACACTGCAGACAGCTGTGGGTCTGAATTCGGCCTCCGTGCCTTAGGAGCTTTGCGATCAGCTCTTTGAGCCTTTCATTCTTAATTTTCAATGCGTCCACGGGGACCATTACGACCATCCCCGGCAGAAAGGTGAGGGAGAGGTAGGTGTCTGCTTCCGTCCTGAAGTCTGATTTCCACTGCGGAAAGCGGGAAGGAGCCGAGGCCTTAGGAAGGAGCCCCGGGGCCTCTGGGATGAAAAAAGATCATGCTGAATTGTGGCTCTGGAACGCCCGGTGTCCACACTGCGGGGAGGTGGAGGTGCTGGGCTGACCCTGTCTTCCTGTGGTAGACCAGGGGTCACGCAGGTTTTCCTTCTAGAAAATCCACCATATACATATATGCTGCATATAGATGAACATATATATGCATATATATGTGTATATAACAACAACAAAAAGCTCTCTGTTGACAAATCCATTTTGAGCCAGAATGGACTTCGAGAAAAGGCTCACTGCGGCAAATGCACAGCCCTCCCGAGGCGTTGGGTCTCTGTGAAGTCTTTCCGGTCATCTGCTGGGACTGGGGTACAGAAGTTGCAGAAGCACGCACTGACACTTTGAGCCCCTAGAGGTACAAACGGCGTCTCATTCCTCTCTGTATCCTCGTGCAGAGCTCCAGGCCACCCACAGACAGCGGACCCAGGGATGCTTTTGCCCCTCCGTCCCTGGAGGCCGTCACCCGCTGGAAAGAGGTCAGTGGGGGACACTGCAGACAGCTGTGGTCTGATTTCGGCCTCCGAGCCTTATGAGCTTTGCGATCACCTCTTCGAGGCTTTCATTTCTTCATTTTGAATGCGTCCACGGGGACCATTACGACCATCCTAGGCAGAAAGGTGAGGGAGAGGGAGGTGTCTGCTTCCGTCCTGAAGTCTGATTTCCACTGCGGAAAGCGGGAAGGAGCCGAGGCCTTAGGAAGGAGCCCCGGGGCCTCTGGGATGAAAAGAGATCATGCTGAATTGTGGCTCTGGAACGCCCGGTGTCCACACTGCGGGGAGGTGGAGGTGTTAGGAGCGGCCTGTCTTATATCAAATGTCTAAGGAAAACACAGCCTTTTGTTATAAAAATCACTATATATATATAAATATATATATATAAAGAGAAAGAGAAATAGATAGATACATAGATAGATAGATAGATAGATACATAGATAGATAGATAGATAGATAGATAGATAGATAGATAGTTAGATAGATAGATGGATACATGGATAGATATAGAGATATCTATAGATACAGGTAAAGATATAGATATAGAGGTAGACGTGCTAGGAGCGGCCTGTCTTCTGTGGTAGACCAGGGGTCCACGCAGGTTTCCTTCGAAAATCCACCATATACATATATATGCATATAGATGAACATATATATGCATATATATGTATATGGTAGCTTTGACAAAAAGCTCTCTGGTGACGTCCATTTTGAGCCAGAATCGCAGACTTCCGAGAAAAGGCTCACTTGCGGCAAATGCACAGCCCTCCCGGGACCTTGGGGCTCTGTGGGCGATGCTCGGTCATCTGCCGGGACTGGGGTACCGAAGTTGGAGGAGCACTCACTGACACTTTGAGCTCCTAGAGGTACAAAGTACGTCCCATTCGTCCTTATATGCTCTTGCAGGGTTCAGGGCCATCCACAGACAGCGTACCCAGGGATGCTTTGGCCCCTCCGACCATAGCGGCCGTCACCCGCTGGAAAGAGTTCAGTTGGGAGACACTGCAGACAGCTGTGGGTCTGAATTCGGCCTCCGTGCCTTAGGAGCTTTGCGATCAGCTCTTTGAGCCTTTCATTTCTTCATTTTGAATGCGTCCACGGGGACCATTACGACCATCCCAGGCAAAAGGTGAGGGAGAGGGAGGTGTCTGCTTCCGTCCTGAAGTCTGATTTCCACTGCGGAAAGCGGGAAGGAGCCGAGGCCTTAGGAAGGAGCCCCGGGGCCTCTGGGATGAAAGAGATCATGCTGAATTGTGGCTCTGGAATGCCCGGTGTCCACACTGCGGGGAGGTGGAGGTGCTAGGAGCGGCCTGTCTTCTGTGGTAGACCAGGGGTCCACGCAGGTTTCCTTCGAAAATCCAAAATATACATATATATGCATATAGATGAACATATATATGTATATGGTAGCTTTGGCAAAAAACTCTCTGGTGACGTCCTTTTTGAGCCATAATCGCAGACTTCCGAGAAAAGTCTCACTTGCAGCATATGCACAGCCCTCCCGGGGCCTTGGGGCTCTGTGGGCGATGCTCGGTCATCTGCGGGGACTGGGGTACCGAAGTTGGAGGAGCACTCACTGACACTTTGAGCTCCTAGAGGTACAAACTACGTCCCATTCGTCTCTGTATGCTCTTGCAGTGTTCAGGGCCACCCACAGACAGCGTACCCAGGGATGCTTTGGCCCCTGCGTCCATGGCGGCCGTCACCCGCTGGAAAGAGTTCAGTTGGGAGACACTGCAGACAACTGTGGGTCTGAATTCGGCCTCCGTGCCTTAGGGGCTTTGCGATCAGCTCTTTGAGCCTTTCATTTCTTCATTTTGAATGCGTCCACGGGGACCATTACGACCATCCCAGGCAGAAAGGTGAGGGAGAGGGAGGTGTCTGCTTCCGTCCTGAAGTCTGATTTCCACTGCGGAAAGCGGGAAGGAGCCGAGGCCTTAGGAAGGAGCCCAGGGGCCTCTGGGATGAAAAGAGATCATGCTGAATTGTGGCTCTGGAACGCCCGGTGTCCACACTGCTGGGAGGTGGAGGTGCTAGGAGCGGCCTGTCTTATATCAAATGTCTAAGGAAAACACAGCCTTTTGTTATAAAAATCACTATATATATATAAATATATATATATAAAGAGAAAGAGAAATAGATAGATACATAGATAGATAGATAGATACATAGATAGATAGATAGATAGATACATAGATAGATAGATAGATAGATAGATAGTTAGATAGATAGATGGATACATGGATAGATATAGAGATATCTGTAGATACAGATAAAGATATAGATATAGAGGTGGACGTGCTAGGAGCGGCCTGTCTTCTGTGGTAGACCAGGGGTCCACGCAGGTTTCCTTCGAAAATCCACCATATACATATATATGCATATAGATGAACATATATATGCATATATATGTATATGGCAGCTTTGGCAAAAAGCTCTCTGGTGACGTCCATTTCGAGCCAGAATCGCAGACTTCCGAGAAAAGGCTCACTTGCGGCAAATGCACAGCCCTCCCGGGGCCTTGGGGCTCTGTGGGCGATGCTCGGTCATCTGCGGGGACTGGGGTACCGAAGTAGGAGGAGCACTCACTGACACTTTGATCTCCTAGAGGTAAAAACTACGTCTCATTCCTCTCTGTATGCTCTTACAGGGTTCAGGGCCACCCACAGAGAGCGTACCCAGGGATGCTTTGGCCCCTCCGTCCATGGCGGCCGTCACCTGCTGGAAAGAGTTCAGTTGGGAGACACTGCAGACAGCTGTGGGTCTGAATTCGGCCTCCGTGCCTTAGGAGCTTTGCGATCAGCTCTTTGAGCCTTTCATTTCTTCATTTTGATGCGTCCACGGGGACCATTACGACCATCCCAAGCAGAAAGGTGAGGGAGAGGGAGGTGTATGCTTCCGACCTCAAGTCTGATTTCCACTGCGGAAAGAGGGAAGGAGCCGAGGCCTTGGGAAGGAGCCCCGGGGCCTCTGGGATGAAAAGAGATCATGCTGAATTGTGGCTCTGGAACGCCCGGTGTCCACACTGCGGGGAGGTGTCGGTGCTAGGAGCGGCCTGTCTTCTGTGGTAGACCAGGGGTCCACGCAGGTTTCCTTCGAAAATCCACCATATACATATAAATGCATATAGATGAACATATATATGCATTTATATGTATATGGTAGCTTTGGCAAAAAGTTCTCTGGTGACGTCCATTTTGAGCCAGAATCGCAGACTTCCGAGAAAAGGCTCACTTGCGGCAAATGCACAGCCCTCCCGGGGCCTTAGGGCTCTGTGGGCCATGCTCGGTCATCTGCGGGGACTGGGGTACCGAAGTTGAAGGAGCACTCACTGACACTTTGAGCTCCTAGAGGTACAAACTACGACCCATTCGTCTCTGTATGCTCTTGCAGGGTTCAGGGCCACCCACAGACAGCGTACCCAGGGATGCTTTGGCCCCTGCGTCCATGGCGGTCGTCACCCGGTGGAAAGAGTTCAGTTGGGAGACACTGCAGACAGCTGTGGGTCTGAATTCGGCCTCCGTGCCTTAGGAGCTTTGCGATCAGCTCTTTGAGCCTTTCATTTCTTCATTTTGACTGCGTCCATGGGGACCATTACGACCATCCCCGGCAGAAAGGTGAGGGAGAGGTAGGTGTCTGCTTCCGTCCTGAAGTCTGATTTCCACTGCGGAAAGCGGGAAGGAGCCGAGGCCTTAGGAAGGAGCCCCGGGGCCTCTGGGATGAAAAGAGATCATCCTGAATTGTGGCTCTGGAACGCCCGGTGTCCACACTGCGGGGAGGTGGAGGTGCTAGGAGCGGCCTGTCTTCTGTGGTAGACCAGGTGTCCACGCAGGTTTCCTTCGAAAATCCACCATATACATATATATGCATATAGATGAACATATATGTGCATATATATGTATATGGTAGCTTTGGCAAAAAGCTCTCTGGTGACGTCCATTTGGAGCCAGAATCGCAGACTTCCGAGAAAAGGCTCACTTGCTGCAAATGCACAGCCCTCCCTGGGCCTTCGGGCTCTTTCTGCGATGCTCGGTCATCTGCGGGTACTGGGGTACCGAAGTCGGAGGAGCACTCACTGACACTTTGAGCTCATAGAGGTACAAACTACGTCTCATTCGTCTCTGTATGCTCTTGCAGGGTTCAGGGCCACCCACAGACAGCATACCCAGGGATGCTTTGGCCCCTGCGTCCATGGCGGCCGTCACCCGCTGGAAAGAGTTCAGTTGGGAGACACTGCTAAAAGCTGTGGGTCTGAATACGGCCTCCGTGCCTTAGGAGCTTTGCGATCAGCTCTTTGAGCCTTTCATTTCTTCATTTTGAATGCGTCCACGGGGACCATTACGACCATCCCAGGCAGAAGGTGAGGGAGAGGGAGGTGTCTGCTTCCGTCCTGAAGTCTGATTTCCACTGCGGAAAGCGGGAAGGAGCCGAGGCCTTAGGAAGGAGCCCCGGGCCTCTGGGATGAAAAGAGATCATGCTGAATTGTGGCTCTGGAACGCCCGGTGTCCACACTGCTGGGAGGTGGAGGTGCTATGAGCGGCCTGTCTTCTGTGGTAGACCAGGGGTCCATGCAGGTTTCCTTCGAAAATCCACCATATACATATAGATGCATATAGATGAACATATATATGCATGTACATGTATATGGTAGCTTTGGCAAAAAGATCTCTGGTGACGTCCATTTTGAGCCAGAATCGCAGACTTCCGAGAAAAGGCTCACTTGCGGCAAATGCACAGCCTCCCGGGGCCTTGGGGCTCTGTGGGCGATGCTCGGTCATCTGCGGGTACCTGGGTACCGAAGTTGGAGGAGCACTCACTGACACTTTGAGCTCCTAGAGGTACAAACTACGTCCCATTCCTCTCTGTATGCTCTTGCAGGGTTCAGGGCCACCCACAGAGAGCGTACCCAGGGATGCTTTGGCCCCAGCGTCCATGGCGGCTGTCACCCGCTGGAAAGAGTTCAGTTGGGAGACACTGCAGACAGCTGTGGGTCTGAATTCGGCCTCCGTGCCTTAGGAGCTCTGCGATCAGCTCTTTGAGCCTTTCATTTCTTCATTTTGAATGCGTCCACGGGGACCATTACGACCATCCCAGGCAGAAATGTGAGGGAGAGGGAGGTGTATGCTTCCGTCCTGAAGTCTGATTTCCACTGCAGAAAGCGGGAAGGAGACGAGGCCTTAGGAAGGAGCCCCGGGGCCTCTGGGATGAAAAGAGATCATGCTGAATTGTGGCGCTGGAACGCCCGGTGTCCACACTGCGGCGAGGTGGAGGTGCTAGGAGCGGCCTGTCTTCTTTGGTAGACCAGGGGTCTACGCAGGTTTCCTTCGAAAATCCACCATATACATATATATGCATATAGATGAACATATATATGCATATATATGTATATGGTAGCTTTGGCAAAAAGCTCTCTGGTGACGTCCATTTTGAGCCAGAATCGCAGACTTCTGAGAAAAGGCTCACTTTCGGCAAATGCACAGCCCTCCCGGGGCCTTGGGGCTCTGTG
>NW_024352766.1:0-484 GCF_902729225.1 Pteropus medius
CACCCTGTCTGGTGTCTCTTATAAGAGCACCCTGTCTGGTGTCTCTTATAAGAGCATCCTGTCTGGTGTCTCTTATAAGAGCACCAATGCCACCTGAAGGCCCACTGTCATGACCTCATTTAAACCTAATCACATCCCAAAAGCCCCACCTCCAAATATTATATTGGGGATTAGGCTTCAATATGTGAATTTTGAGGAGGCACAATTTAGTCCATAGCTGAGAGTAGCAGTCAAATCACAGCTGGCCTCTATGTCCCTTCGCTCTTGACCAGAACTTCTTCAAAGTGGTTTTTTAGCTGCTTCTCAGCTGCAGTTTTCTGCCCTGTACTCCGGCTGACTCCTTCCTGTCCCTGGAAGGCAGTATTAGATTCACAGCACAGCGGGGGCATCCAGCAAGTATATGGTGGGGCAGAGTGAGCCAGAAATAAAGTGTTAAGGTTATTGTGTTGAGCCACTGAGATGTCAGGAGTTGTTGCTGTTACTG
>NW_024352767.1:0-417 GCF_902729225.1 Pteropus medius
AGTGGAGTGTCACCAGGGCAACCCAGGACTTCACACAGTAGTGGAGTGGCACCAGGGCCTCAGGAGCACATTTCCCAGGGCGGGAGGGCAGTGGTTACACACATCATCAACCACCTGGTTCAGTGATGGGCTAAAACAGCTTGTGGGGTGAGAGATAAAACGTTTTATATTTTTTCTTAACACCCAGCTGATAAACGGTTTTCTGACAATATCACTTATGGATATTCTAGAACTTTAGATTGGTCCTTCTTAATAGAACCTACCTCGATGAGGTTTGTAAAGTTTGTTTTCAGCCCTCCTCGATATGCTAGAGCTTTCATCTTCCCTTATGTTTTTCTCATTTGCCTCCTGAGCCCAGTGCTCCGCTCTAGATTTCCATACTACCCCTGGGGGACCAGCAAATGGCATTCCTGAAGA
>NW_024352768.1:0-142380 GCF_902729225.1 Pteropus medius
GATCATTATAGAAATTTATCTTTTCTTTGTCTAGGAGCACAATGCAAGCATTCCTGATCAGATGACTCTTTGGTTGGCTCTTCTGATAATAGGGACTCAAAGCGATGGATACTTTCTACTCTGTGATGTTGCCGTATTCAATATGTGATGCCAAATTTGTCTGTCGTACTTGAGTCTCTACCATTCGGTTGTACACGGGACCATTATGGTAGATCGCAGGAAATTCTTTAAGGATCCAAGGCCGTACAGAGCAATATAATTTGTGCTCACATTGGTTTATCTGAATTTATTTCAATGGAAGCCAAAATGCATAGGAGTTGAGCAATAGACTCTCATCTGGTGATTAATGGAAGAGGAGACAAGTTCAGTGACTAAGACCACTTTTTATTTTTATGCTATTTGTACCAATGCTCTTTTAGGTGAAAAAGAAAAAAAAAGCAGCGTGTTTGCTGTACACATTTTATCAACAACAAGAACTGAAAGTCTTTTTCCAGAAATTAAAACCTGTGGGAGATGACATGAATGTCACTATACTTCACAGCATCATTGATCTTTTGAAAGAAGCATTTGGGTTGTTTTTCAGAGACACAGGCTAAAAAGCTGAAAAGTGGCTACGAGTGTGGAGACTAGGTCTCAGAACACACTGACAGAGACAAGGAAGTATGCTCAGGTAGCTCCTCTCAGACACTTGAGGATCACTGATTTCAAAGTGGAGGGTGAGCCTTCCATTTATGACCAATGCTGTGATTCTCATTCTAATAGGTTCTAATACTGAAAATAGAAACTAGAAGAAAAGATCTCTGCAACCAAACAATGTTTTTAAATACGATCTCACACAATAGTCAATCATAACTTCCTTTGTAAGATTAGGTAGAGTTTCCAAGGTATCTTTATTGTCCTTTCGATTCATAACTATCTAATAGACATTGGTATTATACTTTCTCCTACTATTACCTCATTATTCTCTTCATGAATATTGTTTGAGCTCCTGAATTGACCGGTACTGGAAGAGATGCCTAGGAGACAAGGTTGACTGAAAGGATTTTTGTCTCCTTAGGTATTTTACAGACGCCTGCGATGCACTCTAAACAGAAAATAGGTCAGCTCATGTCTTAGACCATTCAGACTCCATTAACCAAAAGCACAGAATGAGTGGTTTGTAAAGAGCAGACATTTCCCGCTCAGAAAGGAAAGTGGGAAGCTGGATCACGCAATGTCTTTCTAAACCCTTAAAATAAAAAACAAAAAATGGCCAAATCAGCTGAAAATATAAAATGATGAATGGAAATCCATAGAGCAAGAGAGAGTTGTACAGAGTTCGAGAGTTTAAACAGACTTAACAATTATAGCAAAAATCCAGAATGGAAGAAGCGTGTCACCCTTAACTCATGAGAAAGGATTTTTCATAGCTTTTCATTGCATTCTGCTTAAACTTATGTGTGATGTTCAGCAACCCACTTTATCTTTCTAAGGCTCAGTTTTTCCATCAATAATACGAGATCAAAATATTTACATAGATTTTAGGACTGTTAAATGAACACATGCATTTTAAGGCACTTCACTTCGCATTTTACATAGAGAAAGGAATTAAAATATGGTAGGTATTTCCCTGTTTTTCTTCAGACAGCTAGATATGAGAATGTGATTTGCCTCTTTCTATAAAATTCTTAGGATCCCTGTCTTTCTTTTCAGTACCTGACCTCCAAAGGAGGCAGCCTAAAAAATCAAAATTCTGTCCAGAATTCAAGGAAAGACTCAAAAATTGTAGTTCACCATTCAAAGTAGTAACTTATTTTTTTTCAGTGGAGAAACGGTGGCTTGTATTCATATTCCGAAGAGAAATTTTCAACTCCAAACGCTATTTTTATCATGAGCTCTTTGTTCTGCTTCTGTAGATATGCTTGCCACATAGGCCGAAGTGCTGGGTGAACCTCGACATTAACTAAAGAATCATCCTCCCGTTTCGCTTGTTCTGTCTCGATAACAGATGTACTGCCTAACTTTCTGTCTGAAAATCTCACGCTCTTTGACTGCCTGTAAACCAGAGCAACCCCTGTGGTCTATAACCACCCGAAGACAAACTAATCAATTAGCCCATGTCAATTGTAACGAGGTGGATAGGCCCTATAAAAACAAGGTTGCATCTGAGCTCAGGGCCCAGATCTTCGGAGCACTAGCACGTCTGGGACCGCCAGCGTAATAAACGTGAGTTCTTCAACTCTCTGAGTGGTGCTTGGTTTCTGGCGGTCTGATTTTTCTGCTACAATCCGAGAGAAGGAAAGAAATATCTAGATAGAGCGCAGAAGAACATGATATTTAAAGAGATTCTATCTTCTGGTATTCTCCCTTTTCCCCTCCCTCCTGGCAAGCCAGGATACATTTCCATATCACAGTAGTTTCCTTCCTCTCCAAGGCAAAAAACCCACAGTGTTATTCACTCTCTTTACCTCTCTGCCCATTCACAGGACTAATTGTTTTCTTTTCTTTTGTGGGTTCACTTTAGAGATTTTCTAATAAGCAGAACATCACAAGTAGAAGGTCAAATTCAAATAAAATTTCTAGGTTTTGCAGACACATCTCCCTAAAGTGTCTGGAGCATGATGTAATAGTATCTGTAGCTGAAAGGAAACTGAAAGCAGGATCCAGCTTGTGGGTGGGCCCATGCAACTCCTCTCAGGAAAAACAACCTCCTGGTGAACCCATGAGACTAAAGCGGGGACCTAGATGAGGGCTGGCTTCTGCTCTAGGTAGAAATCTTGTCACTGCCTGGGGATATCTCTTTGTACTACAAAGAAGGCTAATTCTTGGCAACAGTAGATTCAAATGTTGTCAACAGTCTGTTTCCTAACCCCTTGTCTATTACAAAGACAAAGAGACTCCAAATGTCCACCTTCATGCAGGCCATAAATTCTTTGGGTTTGCGACAGAAAAAGTGTGTTCCCTCTCTGCGCAGACCGTAGCCTCCCTATGAATCGCACCTTCCATGTGCTATGGGACTCTGGGGGCAGGTAGAGCTGCCCATCTGGAAATGAATCTCAATGGTAAGCAGGAAAATCTCATCAACATTAATGCGATGACTCTCAATAGTACCATTTTAGTTTCACAGACTCATTCCTAATATCTGAGTTCAACTATTATTAACTAGTAGTGTATTCTCATTGTCATGTAGAATAATGATCTTGAAATCTCTTTCACTCTATAGTGAAACCTCTGCATGGGTAACAAAACAGAGAAGTCTGATACAAGCTAAGGAAGGTGAACGAATAGAGTCATTGTTATCTGAGAGCTAGCGACATTTTACGTTTTCAGTTGTATCCATTTTGGTATCATTTGAGAGGAATTTCTATAATCAGCACAAATATTCAATTGAGGTATTTCACCAGGAAGTGTATGAATTGCTGTGGCGCAAGGAGGGCCTGCAACTGTGGAGAGGTATCAAATCCTTTCCTTACAGACTACAGTCAACATTTGGGTGTGTTGCTCTCCAGCTTGGGTATGGTCAGGACCCGGCTTACATTTCACGCCATATTTTACATCGATATCTTCTTAGTTTGCTAATCATCCTGGAACTGTCAATTGAGAACTTCTTTCCACCATATTTATATCAGATATATCCATTATCTTAAATTAATTAATACAGGAAATATAATTTCCGATAGTACAACATGTGCTTTAATAATATTTACTCAATTTCTCCCTTGATCACAGTGTTTTGAGTACTGCTACTATAATCTCACATCATTTTCTAGATGAGATAGATGTGCCAAGAAATCCTCTGTTCTCCAATACCATTTGCACTCCTTCTCATTAAGTGTACTTCATCTACAATGTGGACAGCATCTCTTTCACGAAAATCACAGGCTTTTGGGATGCACACATCACCAAATGGCAATGAACTGACTCGTCTGGACAACTCCTTCTTCATGATGAAATTGGATCAAGAAATTTCTCGTCCACAACATCTAAGGTTAACAAAATCTGAAAATCAGCAAAACAAAGCAAAATAATAGCATGCGCCAATAAAGAGATAGAAAAGCATTTAATTGGAGGATTAACGCCTATTTTAAAACTCAATGGAATTCTAAAATATAAAACTTTTGGATTACCTATAATATGCAATATTGGATTATGGTTTGAATCTTGATTTTCAAGCAATTGTGGAATCCCGAGAAATTCACTTAACTCTTTCACTGAGCCCCAGCAACCTTAATATGAATATTTCTAGAGGTATTATGAGTGTTAAAGTAAAACATTGTAGAAACACTTAAAAGAGTTCCACACAGATCGGGCTTAAATCTGGTAACTTTTCATAGTTTTTTTTTTTTTATATCGATATATATGAGAATAGCAAACTCTTCCACCTCTCAGTAAGGACCTGCAAAAATATGACAGTCTACAAAATGAAAATCTGGGAAGTTGTGTGCAGACTGACTGACTATGGTCACTATTCACAGGGATTTGTATATTCAGTTAAGAAATGGTGGCTTGCGTAAATATCTGGTGGGGAACTTGGTCATCTAGACTGAAGTGAATCATATATCTCATGTCTTAATACTTCCTGGAGCACTTCGGCCTTCCCTCCTTGCTTTTCTGAAGCACAGTCTGGTATTCACAAATGATGTTGTTTACTTCCTCTCCCAGGTCAAAATTCTCAGCCTGCTCTCCTCAACCATGCCTTCACCTGCACTACCCATTCACACAGTCCTATCCTGCTCCTCTCTAGTTTCTGGCCACCAGTTTCCCTTTAAGAGCACAAAGCCACCACTTGAAAGCAAATGGGAAACATAAGTTCCAGGTTGCAGAATGTTTTATTTTAGAGACTGTTTTTTCCCACCTGATGAGAAATTTCCTTCTTACAATGATGTAACAGTAGCTCCAGCTAAAGGAACCGAAAGTGGGATCCTTTACTGTGGGAATTATTGAAACATTTACAGAGGAAATGCGCCACCTATTTGCCAAGATGGACAAAGACATCCACCAAGTGTGTGGAAAGCAGGCTTCTACCTGTCATGGGTAAAAAAGCTGAACTCTTTCACCCACTTCTTCAGAGCTACAAAGAGACTCTGTCGAGAAAGAAATGATATCTGAAAGAAAGGTGGCAAAGTCACTGCCTTAGTTTTTGTATCTTGGGGAGGGAAAATCCCCTCAGTTTCAGGCAGGGCATGGCCTCTATGGGAAAACCGCATCCATGAGGTGAGGAAGGGTCAGAATGTGTGTGTTTCTTGCCTCCAGGCTGCTCAGCTGGCTCGAGCCTCCTGAATCATGTGTCCCTTTTCTGTCCTTGTAGGGCACTTGGAGCCTTAAAGCCTGCCTTTCTGGGTAAATCGGGAGAAGCAAGGTAAATCAGGAAATATGACCGGTTTGAGGGGCACGAAATCGTTCTTAATAGTAAGTTTGCAGTTTTCCCACTCCCAGATCATGTCCCTTGACTTCATAATCAGGAGAAATTCTCCTTTTCACTTTGCATAATGATGCCATTAGCATCCCTTGCACCTTGACTCAGAAGTAAGAGAAGCGTAGCTTAAAGGAATTTCAGAGGATACAATTTTTGTCAAATGACAAGCCTGTGAAGTGTCTGTTTGGGTAGAATCGAGAGGTATTAAGGGCATCTGAACTGTAACTGAACAAGTTCATCAGGAAGTGTGTGCCAATTGCTCACTTTTCAGGGATCTCATTCTCAAATTTTGACTTCATGTTACAGACTCCATCTTTAGATAGCTTCTGTCCAAATGATTGGTTAAAGGGCTCTAATTTGCATGTTAAATGATTTTTGTAATCGCATTTTTTCTTCTGCCACCACTTGAAGGGACCATAAGTAGCATCGATACAAGGATTATTATTATTATTATTATTTTTTGATTCACCTGCCTCTGTCTCTGTGATTGCCTACTAACTTTCAAATATCATGACTGCTGCCACTCTTTGGTGCTCTTTCTTTTTTCTTTCTTTTCTATTGTTTCATTTCTTTTTTCTTTTATCACTATTTTTATTTTACAGTAACTTTACTGGTTTGTTTCTGGGGATTTTTTGTTTATAATTTTGGGTGAAATGGTTTATAACTTGGTTCCAATTGTTGCCTTACTCTAAAAATTTCTATAGCCATGTCCTCTTTCATATTTCAGAGTTACTCAATATTCGAAGGTGTAGGAAGACTGAGCTGCAGGGCTGGATGGCTGCGAGGGGCGAAGGTGGTGAGCTTGAGCTGCCCGAGACCTCTCACAGGTCCCTCAGTACAGGGCAATCTCACATTCCAGGAGTGAGAAGGGATCTCAAGTGCTGCTGGATGAGCTATGAGGGATCACAGGGTAGCACCAGCTGGAAGCTGCCAAGGTTTCCAGCGTCACCAACCAGAGCATGTGCGGACCTGACCACGCCTCCACCCTCCTTCGTGCCATCTGAATCTCATGCTGCAGCGGGCAAGATTCCCCTGATGTCCAATCCAGCACAGAAACGCAGTGAGGACGTGAGTCCTTCCCACATGTCTACACCATTGATTTGGAAATGAATCTGGGAGCTCATCTGTGCCCCTGTTGAGAAGGTTTCATGTCTGATTCCAAGAGGAGGAGGATGCAGAATTCACGTTTGCTCAAAGACAAAAGCGCACATCTAGAAACGGGAAGGAAATGAATGTCAACTGCAGCTTAAGGACTTCGAAGGAATACAGAGACCTTTATTGTGTGGAATGCAACAGGCATGCCCTCACGAAGTGGAACGATTCCAATGGGCAGCACGGAGTCAGCTATTTCTCCAGATCGTTCCTATTCAGACGGGGAGGACAAGCACAAAGTTCTCCCATGGAGATGTAGCCAATAGCACTGGTCTCTTCCGGGACTCTGATACCACAGCACCTGCTGAATGTTGCATGGAATGAAGGTTACTCCAGTGCCAGCTGCGAACTTCTAAAATCTACTCACTCGTTACTATTAGAAAGGAAATGTGTCTACTTTTCTTAGCATTTAAAGTCAGTCAGTCAGTGACTCAAACTACACATCTGCTGCCGTACAAAAGATTAGACAACAGTCCTTTGGCATTTGAAGTGGAACTCGAAATCCTTTATCACTGCATGGTCCCTGATCTTCTGATTTCCTGCCACGGCCTCGTCTTGGTTCATGAATTCCAGGTCCATTTCAATCCTTCGTTTCTTTTCACAGGCCCTTCCAGACAAGTCATTACCTGAAATCTCCTGAAAGATTTGACATTGGATTTTAGTACCTTCGGAATAATCCATCCTTCCAGATTTATATTTCCCTCCCAACATACCAAATGGAGTTTTAGAAAAGATTATGTTCATAACTTCAAAGATTTAAGGACAGTACTTGGGATATGGTTAGTATGCAGTAAATTTCAGTGTTATTATTTAAAATATCATCATCAGTATTTTCCAGATTAAGAGCAGATTCTTTTCTTAGTACTTTCCCTTTAATTCTAGATTTCTCAAGGCAATGGTTAAGTTGCCTGAGAAGATTTCTTAACCAGATAGACTGCAGGCAAAGGTTACTATCCACAATCACACCTGAGAGCATTGTTAGTATTCTGGCACCTGCGTTCAGGTTGCTAGTCTCTTGAGAATTGGTTGGTGTGACTCCTCCCTTCTCTCCTCAGAGCTAATTTCACATGGATTGAATAGAAGAAGAATGAAGTGGCTGGTCTTCAAGCCTGAAGGTTGCTCATTGATGAGAATGTAGTCTTCTTTGAGCCTCTGGCCAGGGCAGCCATTTCTCCATTTTGTGTAATTCCATGCTGGCTTTCATCCTTCCACTCTGCCACACCACCCAGTCCCCATCTCTGCTTCACTAAATTTTGCTAACTAGAATTTGTCATTTACCCAGCAGGAAAGTCGCTTTTCTTCTTTCACATTCATGATGTCAGATTTACATTTGTTTTCTTTCTTGCCCACAAAAAACTGCCCAGTTTTGCTTTCTAGGAAAGTTGAAATGAAAAATAAAAAATCTGAAGTCTTCAAAGTTAGAGGGAAAAACGGTGAAACTTCTTTACGTTTCTGTTACTTCCCTTTGTTTGCATTAACCTCAGGATGAAACAGAAATTAATGCCAGATGAGCAAGACAGACTATGCCCTGTAAGCCACTGTGGAAAAATTAAGCTAGTAAGAATCTGTTTATTGTTGTTATTTAAATTTAAAGCGGAATAGCACAAATAAGTTTTAAAAAGGCTATTTCCTTTCGACATAGTAACTTGCACCTCACTACTCTGCATTTTGGGTATGATGGAGAAGACAGACAAAGCAGCCCAATCAAATACGTAGATTGAATGAACAACAGAAGTGCACTAGTTTCTGTCCTCTGAGTTTCTACTGAGAGACATTATCACTGAATCTCCCGTGCCCAGCTCAGAAATACCGACCGAAACAAGTGTTCAAAATTTAAGTAACGATTCTTACAATAAAAGCTGTATTGGAAAATGAACATTATCTGCCTACTAAAGGCAAAATGATTACAATTAGGTTACTAATTCCTCCACCTACAGACAAAATTAACTTTGCTGTAAGCATGGAAGGCTCCTGACACTTTGATTCCTGGGAATGTGGGTCAGGAGAGGAAGAGGTCACTGCGGACAACTAGGATCCTTTACACACACATTCCAGCAGGATGGGCAAGGATGCCACATGGTTATTCTATTACCGACAACGATACAAGCCCTCCATGGCAGGGGTATCCTACAGTCTGCCTACCCTCAGGAAATGAGTCCAGGAGAGTGTGGGTTGAGGACATTTTGTCATTCCAGAGGAAAAGGGTTACTAGAAGTGGCATCTCCCTCATTAGTCAACTGGTGCTAGGAAAATAAAATGGTCTACGGATTAGAATCTCCACACCTACATGCCTCTGAAGAGACCCAGCATTCCTGCTAAAGTGTTGGCACAGATAAGCATCGTCGAAACCAGTTATACATGGTGGAAAGAAAGAGCACTGTCTGTTGCAGTTCTGATCCTGTGGAGCCCAGGAAGCATAACCACACAGACCTGCAAGAATGTGTTCTAAAAGAAAAAGAAACATCCCAGGATCCCATTCACTCATGATCATCAGCCTCTGCTCAGAATAAAAACAGTAAATGAATCCCAGTGCTTGGTTCTAAAGAGCTCATTCACTATACATAGTCTGTTACAGAACAAAACACACAAACACATTGGGCTGACGCAGCCTGTCATTCCATGAAAAGTAAAAAGAGTAAAAGTGCTACCCAGGTTCAAAGCCAAATTGTACATCTAACACAGAGAAAAGCAATTTTTATGTATCAAATATATACAATAGTGTGTGCATGTCTGTGTGTAATTACATAACAACACACACTTCTGATTTTAGGACAAAATCTTTACTAAATTGATTGATATGTACTCACTTGTAATGATACATCAGGATACCTGGGAAAATTAGACTTATGGCAAAATTAATAGTGTAGATTGATGACATCTTCTTAGACCCCACAGAGAACACATAAATGAAAACAAAAAAAAAGGAAGTAAAAGTGTAGAAAATGTTTAGAAAGTGAAAATTATCGTGTTCTCTATTTAATGGCCATGCTTAGAAAGAATGTCATCAGAGAACCTAGAGTCCAAGGCTCCCCTGACTCGCAGCTCAGCCAGGCCAGCAGCATCTCCATTTAAGCATGGCCCCCCTGCTCCCTCTAATCACGGCCCTGCTGGTGTTCAGCTATGGTCCTGGTGGGTCTCTGAGCTGCGACCTGTCTCAAGACCACGTCCAGGTAAGCAAGGAGAACATCGCGCTTCTGCATCAAATGCAGAGAATCAGCTCTTTCCGCTGTCGAAAGGACAGAAAGAACTTCGGATTCCTATGGGAAATGGTGGATGGCAGCCACATGCAGAAGGCCCAGGCCATCTCTGTCCTCTACGAGATGCTCCAGGAGATCTCCAACGTCTTCGGTATACAGCAGTCCTCTGGTGCCTGGAATACGACCCTACTGCACGGGCTACTCAGTGGACTCCATTGGCAGCTGAAAGACCTGGGCACCTGTTTGGTTCCAGAGATGAAAGAGGTGGAACCTGCCCTGGGAATGGAGGACCCTGTACAGGCCGTGAAGAAGTACTTCCAGGGCATCCATATCTACCTCAAAGAGAAGCAATACACTGACTGTGCCTGGGAGGTTGTCAGAGTGGAAATCAGGAAAGCCTTCTCTTTGTCAACAAACTTGCTAGACAGGTTATGAAACCAGGATGGAGACATGGAGTCACCTTGAAATGATTCTCATTGGTGGTTATGCAATATCATATTTGCATATATAACATCGGTCATTTCTAAAGTGTCTTTCTGCTTTAGTGTCAGAAATTACTGCCTTGATGCCTGATCATTTATTTATTTATTTATTTATCTATTTTTTTATTTATTTACTGTTAATTTATTGCAGTCTTTCTTACATCTGTCAAATGTGATTTCTAAAAATGGATGTAATTACATATTCATCTTTACATTGTGTTAAAATTTACAAAACATGTTTACCTTTCTATGTTGTTTGTTTTTGCATTATTTATTAAATTTCTATCAAAATATTTCTTGAATTTATTTACAAAATCAAAATCCAAACCCTCTTTTTGTAACTGATACTGCAGAATTGGTAGCACAATGTCTTTACTCATTCATTCCATCCAGATGACTGCAGAAACTGAGTGTCCAATTTCAAATTGAGTAGCTGTGGTCAAGAATTGTATGTAAATAGAGTAATACAGAAAGTTCCTGTTGTGTTCAAACTTTGTGTCACAGAAAAAGAGAAAAAAAAAAGTACTAATGTTCCTTTGTATTATGTTAAACACTACGAAGAGAAAGAAAAGAAAGAATGAAGAAACATGCCAGAAATTTTAGGTACAAAATAGGCTGAAAAGGAAAAATAACATCAGATGTCCCTTCTAACTAGAGAACGGGTTCATGCAGAAGTCTTATTGGCAATTGGGAATATGGCTGTATGATGAACAAAACTGCCATGGGAGGTATTAAGGGGGATGCCTTATTGTATATTGTGTGGTAATTAGGGCATCAGAATGGATGCGGTCCCTCAAAGAATGGAAAATGAGAAAAGCAATCAATGACCTAAGCACAATCCTGCAGACTCTCAGCGTTTAAGGGTTGGGTAGAATAGAGTGTGCAAAAGGCCCTGAGGTGGTGGGGGACAAATGAGCTAGAGGATGAACAGGGAAGGGTAGAGTGACAGTACTGAATAAAGAATTGTGTTCAAAGACACAGTGGAGCCTGTAGGGCCGGTGCGGATAAACTCCCCCAAACTTGGAAACAACGCTCTTGGTGTCCTTAGGATGATTTGGTTTATTAGAATGAATGGGACACAAACCAGATGGGACTGGATCGAAGAGGAAATACAAGAACGAGAATTCGAAACACTGTGTATAAAAACTAGGTTCGTAAGCTAGTTTGTGGAGTGGAGAGGTGAAACAGAAGGTGCCTGGAGAAGGTGGGTTACCATGGTCCCTGCACAGATTTGCTCCTATTGTTCTCAGAATCATTTTCATAGAACAGCTGAATTGGCACAAATATATGAACATTTTGAATGTTTGACTTATTCGACATAAACTCTTGCTTATTTAGGTATTTGTTATCATGCATCGCTTATTTGGCTAAAAACTGAGTTCTCACTGTTCTAATGAATATCACTCTCTAGTGAATTTCAATGGTAAGCCTTTTGCAGTTGCAGTTCCTTTTTCCATCAAATTTTACAATCAAGACTGATTTTCTTTTATCTATTACTTCATTTACTCTCGTCTCATGTAGGTCACTTATATTATTTATGATTTCTAATCACTGACGTAAACATTTTCTATAAATTAGTGTCGCATCTACGATGGATGCGTTTTTAATTTGACCTGTGCAGAAAAGCTGGGCAGTTTTTTATATATTTCTCCAAGCACTCCTTAGGACATAAGAGCCAACACTCCTCCTAGTCACTTTCTTCTTTTGATTTTACACACATTCAGATCCTTTTCTCGGTAATCTATTTTTACATTAAATTCAGTACTTTAGCAGTTTTTAAATCTGTGATATGAGATGAAAATCTCCGTTGCTTTCTGATAGAAATTTCCTGAGACATACTGAAATGTTAATTCTTTCCTTATTGACAACAGACACATATTCCCCTAAATCTAGGTAATTCTCATGATAAACTAGTTGTGAGATTGTTTGCTTTATTAATATGAGTATAACCTTTAATTATTGCTACTCTTATTTTACTATGGATACTTTAAAACTCATTTAAAGTTGAGGTAGCTAAGGTTAAGAATTCTTTTCGATTTTTCATACAATAGTGCTGGCATTTATCCTGCTTAACTTTATCATTGTTCTAAGGTCCTGACATAGGCTTCATGAAATCATACACATTTGTGGTAACCAACATGACTATGCATAGCAATCAATGACACATCTAAAAATATAAATGGAAGAAACTGGTTCAGTCTTTCTCCCAAAGCAGGCCAAATTAAGTATTAAACTACATGCAGAAAAATCCCATTAGCCATGAAAAAACCAGTATGGAAAAGAAAAACTTGAGTGACAGCATCAATTCAGACTTAAAAATGTTGACACAAACCCATATGAAACTCAGGGAATTCTCCATACCTCTCGATACAGGATTTGTCATTGATCTACTCATTGGGCCAGGTCATATACATCTATGTGTGTAATTTTACTTTTTGTTCATTGTGCTGTATTGTTTTATTTGATGTGAAAACTTCCTCTGCTAGTTTTCTACTGTCACCGTGAGAAATGCAGTTCCTGTTTGGTGTCTTGTGTCTTTGTTTATTGCAGGGATAGTAATCTAAAAACAGTAATCCATTAATTAGTAATTAAATATTAATTATTTTAAAAATTAATACTTATTAATAGTAGAAAATAACATTACTTAGGATTCATGCTATGAAGAGAAGAAGACACTGGAAGGCCATACACTCTCTGTGAAGAGGTACTTCCATTTAAAGAGAACAAACATGAGTCACTGTGCTTCTAGGAATTGGTCAGAATAGGTATCACTTGGTCATTCTGTTTATCATTACCTTCGCAAGGAGATGTGGACCTGGAAGTAATCCTCTTTAATGAATACAGTAATTGAAAGAATTCTCTTTACCCGACAAAGGAAGGGCCCACATTCAGTCATTTTAAAGAATCTTATTTCTGCTGTGTCACGGAATGCATCGAGTTAACTTGTTCAAAATTGTTGTTAGAATGTTTTTCTTGAAATGAATAACTCTAGGGACATCACTCCTTAAGAGCGAACTATGCTGATGTTCTATAGCTATGCATATATTGTAGAACTTCCGGTTCAAAATGCAACATTTAATTAGCATAGAAGTCGTCATTCTTGACCTCACAATATCACTAATAAAAATGCAGAATGAATTGAAAAACTAAAACTCCTACGGCCATGACACCCTGAACAAGTCAGATCTGATCTGATCTCAGAAGCCAATCAGGTTTGGGCCTGATTAGTATTTAGATGGGAGACCACCTAAAAAAAGACCAGGTGCTAGAGGCATTAAAAATAAGAAATAAGGGATTGTAAGCTGACAAGGTCCTTGCGATCTATGAGGTCAACCAAGGGTTGCAGCACCTAAAAAAATAATAATAATAAAGTAAAAATTAAAAATAAACTGTAGAAAGAAAGGACAAAAGAAAAACAACAACTCTTCTTAGAGCCATCAGGATTAAGGTCACAGGGCAATTCTCTGCCCTGATAACTGGACAGGAAGAGAAATGCAGAGAACACAGCTGATCTGGAGCAAAAGCCTATAGCTGGGGCCAGAATTGGTACAAACGCTTCAACTGTAATTTCAGAATTGCTGGAGGTGCATGGATGAACTTGAAAGTGAAATACTCCAGGGATCCAGAGTTCACGGAGCTCCGCATTTTTTGTGAGATTCATTTTTAGGAACTCAATCAGGTGCTCACTGTGAAGATCAGAGAAAAATATCCTGTTCTTCTAGCAGAGTAAGGGAAAATATAGATATTCTGAAATACTCTGAATATTCTGCCATCCTTCAGGAAGTCGTGCCCTCACCAGGAAACTCTTTAGCCAGAGCCTAACCCACCTGCGGCAACAGAAACGCCTAACTCCAGCCCTCTCTAGCCTTCCCACTTCAGATAATGGAGTGGTGAACAGAAAGCTGAAAAACACTTGCCAAGGTCTCCTTTCCGGAGCACAGGCTCACTAAAGGACTAAGTAACCACAGGGTGATAGAACACTTCTGCTCTCCCACAGCAACCACCACATCAGCTGGGTTCCTGTCTAACAAAGAGGATTACAACCAACGACACCTGCAAGGGTCAGACTTTATTTAGGAAGGAAATCTAGGGAAACCCAAAGAAACTCGTTATAATAAAAAAGAAAGGCCGCAAGGAGAAATGCTGACCTCTGATACCTACAACTACTGTAATCAGTAAATACAGCTTAACTCCACGCCAGATAAAGCAACACTTCCCCATAAACTAATGAACTTCAATTCTTTCTCCGGATACATCAGGTCCAGCTTTCAACAGAACCTTGCCACACATACTAAAAGGTAAGAAACATTTGAAGAGACAGAGCAATCATCAGAACTAGACTCAGCTATGGCAGAAATTTTGAGATATCAGACTAGAAATTTAAAATAACTATGATTAACATGCCAAGGACTCTAATGTATTCATATATTCCTTTACCTACTTTATCTATATCATACTTTGTATGGTATTTAAAAGTTTTGTTCAAATAATATCAAGTTCATATTCATTATGTATTCAAATATAGTAAAATATATTCACCTTTATCTTTTATCAAAATTTCTGGTGAAATTTCAGAAACTTTTCTCCAGAAGTCATTGTGATTTTGTTTACTCTTAAAACAAAAATAGCCTGAATCAGAAACCCATGTTGAAATATGCTTGATAAATTTAATTCTCCAATTTCTATTTCCCAATATGTTACCTTTTAAAACTGGATATTTCTATGTCAGATTATAATTCCGAGGAGACAGATGAAAAACAAAAATTCAAAACCCATTATTTTAGAGATTTCACATGCAATAAGATGTAGAACAATAATCAGGCTTAGCTTAATGAATTTCAATGATATGTCATGTTATAATGAGAGGTAAAGGATAAAAAATTTTCCTTCTGGAGCTTGAATGAAGCACAGGTGGACACAAGAGTGTCCAGCCTGTAGAATAATTTCATAAGAGTTTATTTGAGCCAACATGTCATGTACCTGGAAGCCCAATCTCAATCGACTGAGAAAATGCTCTGGAGAATGGCAGTTTTCTAGTCCCTTCTACGTATTTAGAATCAAAGGAAGGTGACCTGAAATCTATTGGTGGTTGATTTAAAAAGCAAGATAAAGCAAAGGAGGAGAACCTCGTGGATAAAAATCAAACTGGAGAAACACATGCTTCCTTTACATTGGTGGCTACAGGAGATTAGCATTTAACACGTATAGCACAGAGGGATGAAATGGAACAAGGTAACAATAAGGGGTGCTTTGGTAACGTGCCCTGGTGTCTCTGGTTGTGCCGTTGAGGGTGTGGACAACAAAATTACTCACACATCTCAAAGGTATGTTATCTGAGTGGCCTCAGAGCAACGGACGGGGATCACGTAGGTCAAGACTGTCCTTTGCTAAGGAAGCGATAGGCCTGGAACTTGACTCCTCACCCTGGCCTGCCCAGTTAGGAGTTTATGAGCCGATCGTCCTGTGTGGTTACTTTTGGTCACTGAGCTTGTCAGGCCTGCCTTGTGGCCTCTCCTAAGCTCTCACATTTGTGACATAGCCCCATTTCATTCACGAGCGTGAAGAAAGGGGAAAAAGAAGACTCTACAGTGTCTGAAACATCTAATGACAGCCTTCTCACTGGTAGATGCATATGTGAATTTGGGACCTCCCTCAGTTTGCATCCGGACATGATAATCTGCAATTGCTTATGCATCATTGGAAATTGCAGCATAGGAATGGATGTCATTGCTTGTGAGTGGAGTACAGAGTTAGAAGATGATCTACAGCTAAGGAGAACCTGCAGAGGGTACAGAGATGGAGTAGCCAGGGCACTTACCATATAGCCGAGGAGGAAGGATCTTCCAAACATATTGAAAAAGAAAACAAAGTGCTTGAGAATTTCACAAGATGAAACCTAGTTATACTTTTTGTTTTTAAAGAAATTTATTTATATAAATTAGTTTCAAGTATACAGTACGTTGGTTAGCCATCTATAACATTCATAAAACGATCCCCACAATTGCTCCCTCCCTCCCCTGGCCCTCCACTTAGCGATCATTCCCTTTTCCATGCTCCCCGTGCCCAACTATCAACTACTAATTTGTACTTTAATACTTCAGCCCATTCTCCCAGCCTCCCAAACTCCCTCCCCTCTGTCTGTCACCAAATTGTTACTATATTTGTGCATCTGTTTTGATTCCTTTGCTCTTTTTGGTCTTTAGATACCGCATATAAGTGAAATCATATGGTATCTATCTTTCTCTGTCTGACTTATTTCACTCAGCATAATAACCTCTAGGTCCATCCATGTCATTGCAAATGGTAGGATTCAATAGTTTTTAATGACTGAGTACTATTCTATTGTATATATGAACCATAATTTCTTTATCCAATCGTCTATTGATGGGGCATTTAGGTTGCTTCCATATCTTCACTATTGTAAATTGTGCTGCCATGAATATTGGAATGCATAGATCTTTATGAATTATTGTTTTGGTTTTCTTTGCAAAAATACCCAGAATCACAATTGCTAGATTGAAAGATATATCTATTTTTAAATTTTTTAGGAGCCTCCATACTGTTTTCCATAGCAGCTGTACCAATTTGCATGCCACCAAAATGGTACGAGGGTTCCCTTTTCTCTGCATCCCCGCCAACACTTGCTGTTTTTTGAATTATTGATGATAGCCATTCTGACAGGTGTGAAGTGATATCTCATTGTGGTTTTAATTTGCATTTCTCTGATGATTAGCGACCTTGACCATCTTTTCATATGTCTGTTAGCCATCTGTGTTTCCTCTTTGGAGAAGTATCTGTTCAGGTCTTCTGCCCATTCTTTAATTGGATTGTTCGTTTTTTGCTGTTGAGTTATATAAGTTCTTTATATATTTTGGATATTAACCCCTTATCAGATCTATCATCAGCGAATATCTTCTCCCAAACAGTCGGTTGTCTTTTTGTTTTGTTTATGGTTTCTTTTGATGTACAAAACTTTTTAGTTTGATGTAGTACCATTTGTTTGTTTTTTTCCTTTGTTTCCCTTGCCCGAGGAGATATCTGTGAAAAGAAATTCGTGTTAGTAATATCAGAGAGTTTACTGCCTATATTTTCTTCTAAAGTGTTATGGTTTGGGGTTTACATTTAAATCTTTAATCCATTTTAAGTCGATTCTTGTATATGATGTAAAAGAATGGTCCAGCTTATGTTTTTTTTGCATGTATCTTTCATATTTCCCAACACCATTTATTAAAAAGACTATCTTTACCCCATTGAATATTGTTACCTTCTTGTTATGTATTAAATGAGCGTATAGGCGTGGATTTTTTCTGGGTTCTCTATTCTGTTCCATTGATCAATGTATCTGTTTTTATGCCAGAACTATGCTGTTTTGATTACTGTACCTTGTAGTATACTTTGATATCAAGTAGTGTGATACCTCCAGCTTTGTTCTTTCTGAGATTACCCTGGCTATTCGGGTTTTTTTTTTTATGGCTCAATACTTAGTTATTCCTAGCATGTCATAAGATTCTTTTGCAGAAAGCATTTGGGTTGATTCCCAGAGACATAGGCTAAAAAGCTGAAAAGTGGCTACAAGTGTGGAGACCAGGTCTCAGAACACACTGACAGAGACAAGGAAGTATGCTCAGGTAACCCTAAGAGGCACTCGAGGATCACTGATTTCAAAGTGGAGGGTGAGTCTTCCACTTATGACAAAGGCAGTGATTCTCATTCTAGACTGAAGTAAAACATATATTTCTGGTCTTAATGTTTCTTGGCACACTTGGGCCTTCCCTCCTTGCTTTTCTGATTCACAGTCTCTTATTCATAAATGATGTCGTTTACTTCCTCTCCAAGGTAGAAATTCCCAGCATGTTCTCTTCATTCACTCCTCATGTAACAGTAACTTCACATTCATACAGCTACTTCCTTTTCCATTAAGGTTCAGGCTAATGCCAATTTTCCCTGAAGATTATAAACCCACCAATTGAGAATCAAATTTGAGTGAAAGTTCTGGGTTTTTCAGAAACTCTCATATGAGAGGCATTTATTCCCTCCCTATGAATACCTTTGGAAAGTGGGATGTCCCCACTGCAGTAGCTGTAGCTGTAGCAAAAGAGGAATAAAAAGTGGATCCATTTTACTCTGTGGACCATTAGAACATTAACAAAGGAAGAGTGCCACCTCCTTCCAACTGCCGATCCGATCCAGTGAGGAATTTCAGCTCTTTACGCTGGAGACGTTGAAGGTCTTCTGGACCACCACATGCAAGAACAGGTGGACTTAAATTTCTGCACCTGTCAGCCATCCAGCTCCCTCTGATGAAACTTACAAACATTCCCGTCCCTGAGGCAAAAAACAAGCAAGATTCTCCCTATTTGGTACAGAAATGTGAAGGTTCCCTGCTTTGAGAGGCCAAGGTTCTGGGCTAGGTCACAACTAGGGTGCAGACAGATTTGGAAAATGTTATTCTTGGTGTTATCAGTGAAGAGTTTTGTGGGCCTCTGGTGAGCCCCAATTTCCACTCGTAGCACAGTGCCTGGCACATTCATGAGACAAACCTTCCAGCGCACTTGAAGCTCTTTGCAGAGAACCATCCTGGAGGAAAGTAGTCTGACTGAAAATATGGCTCTTTTGTGAATCGGAAATATAAGCAAAATAATCCCTTCCCTCATTCTCGATTCAGATTCCTTTGGTGATATTATACTAAGGCATAGATTAAATTAAAAATTTGTAAAAGCCAGGAAAACAGTAAAAAAAATAAAGGAGAAGTGGGTGAGGTGAGTTGGATGATGGGAAATGAGATATCACCAGATTTTCAGTCACTGACTGTCACAACAGTTTAATTCAAAAGCTATTTCTTGGGTTAGTAGTTGTGTAAATTAAAGAGAGTTCTTCTCTCAAGCACAGAATTTGGGAAGGCACCAAATCTATGGAATCCAAATAATACTCTAATACAATACTAGAAAATGAAAATGCCCACACATGTTTGATCAACAAAGAAAGTACCAACATTTTAAGGACATGAAATGGTTTTGCATTTGCAAGTCCTGAGAGTCTTACAAAGGAAGAGGACACTCTTTGTGAGTCAAATTTGGGCAAATACATTCAGTCGTATAAAATTCTGCACACCAAGAGTTCATTCGTACAGTTTTCTCATTCTGTCACACACACAAAAAAAAACCTGAAGAGTTAAAAAAAAAACCCTGTCCTCAACTGCTTGTATACAAAAGAAAGTTTTCTTTTTAACAATACAGTCCAAGTGGAGTCCTGTGAAAGACATTTCAGTAACGTGAAATTAAATAAAAATTGAGACTGTCATAGAGACACAAGAAATTGTCAAACATGGTACTTCTCTCAGCTGTAAATAACTTAAAGAAATAATCTGGAAAGTGTTAATGAGTTTGTTTCCATGAAAGCTAAGAAAAGAAAATTATGTTCTTGTTTTGTATAAACGAAGCGCGGTTTAAATACAGGACAATAAAGTTTAATAAAATGCTGTTTCAACAGATTTAGTGTGAAAAATATTTTAAAATATTACCTTTGGTATTTATATTTAACATTCAAATATTCCAATATTTGAAAAGTCAAAAAAAAAATGCTGTTTTAACGTTACCGCTTTTCAGTTTTTCAGTACCGCACTCAGCACTTTGCAACGCTGGAACGTTGTAAAATTACCATGACAGTTACAGGGACACAGTGCAGCGGGTCGTCCACATCCCACAATTAAATTTATTTAAAACTAAATCTGATATTTATTAAATGGACATTTTAATTATGTTAAATGTCAATAGCTTTTAAATTTAACTTGTAACATAAATTTCTTATTTTTTCATGGAAGCATTAAGAGTAACTGAATAGAAGAGTAACTTTGCTTTCTCTTTTAAATATATATACAGATAAAAATACGGTAGATAAATATATATATAATATATCTGTGTTAAGTTTTCTGGGGGGGTACAATTAGGAAAGCATCTGAAAAACTCTACGGTTAAGGACCAATAATGAAAAAAAAAAAGTTTGTGAAACAGTGCTCTGAACCAATTTAGAAAGTGCATAAAGGAAAGCAAAAGCAGAAGTAGGAAGTAAGGGAAACAGTCAGAAATGGAAAACTCACATGTTCTCTATATATGACACATGCACAGAGGAAGGTCTTCACAGCCTAGAGCCCAAGGTTGGCAGAATCACCAGCGCAGCCTGGCCGGCCTCATCTGCAAGGTTCCCAATGGCCCTGCCCTGTTCCTTCCTGGTGGCTGTGGTGGTGCTCAGCTGCCACTCCATCTGCTCTCTGGGCTGTGACCTGCCTCAGACCTACAGCCTGGTCAACAGGAGGGCATTGATGCTCCTGGGACAAATGAGGAGAATCTCTCCTTTCTCCTGCCTCAAGGACAGAGAAGACTTTGGATTCCCCCAGGGGGCATTTCATGGCAACCCCTTCCAGGAGGTTCAAGCCATCGCTGTCGTCCACGAGGTGACCCGGCAGACGTTCCTCCTCTTCTGCACAGAGGCTTCGTCTTCAGCTTGGGATGAGACCCTGTTAGGCAGATTCTGCACTGGACTCTATCAGCAGCTGAGCCACCTGGAAGCCTGTCAGACGCAGGAGGTGGGGACGGAGGAGACTCCCCTGCTGGATGAGGACTCCACGCTGGCTGTGAGGAAATACTTCCAGAGAATCACCCTCTATCTGCAGGAGAAGAAACACAGCCCTTGTGCCTGGGAGATTGTCAGAGCAGAGATCATGAGGTCCTACTCTTTATCAACACACTTGAAGGAAAAATCAAAGAGTAAGGATTAACACTGGTTCAACATGTACATGGTGCTCACTGACTAAATGTCACACTTCTCTTGTTTTGCCATGTCAGAGACCCACTTGTCCTGTCTCATGTCATGTAATCATGACATGAATGGAATCAATTTGTCCACAGTTTTCAAGAATTTTAATCAACATCATGTTCCTCTCTACAGATGTCCATGCCGATATATCTATTTTTCTATTTACATAGTTATTTATTTAATTATTTATGTATATATTTATAATTTATTGTATTTATTTTTCTCATATAATCTGCTTGTACATCTTTACATTGTGATGATATAATAAATATGTTCTTTTTATTTAGTCATTTCGTTATTTTTGTGTTTATTAAAAATTTACCACTGTGGACTTCTTGTATTTGTTTAATCTATAAAGAAGCACCAAGCTTGCTTCTGCCACTGGATTTAAAGAACGGATGGCACAATTCGTTTACTCATTATATTATATTCAAATGATAAGTAATGATTGAGTTTCTCTAAGCCAGGCTGTGTGTTGCCCTCAGGATGGAGAGGTGAACGAAACAAATACATTTCTTTCTCTCCTGTATCTTTGATTTTTGTACGAAAGAAGTCTAAGAACAATAATCAAAATAATATCAGTTATGTTCAATGCTATGATGGGAAGAAGGAAAAACAAATGCATTCTCTCACCAGCTGCTAGGGTGACGAATGTCAGGCAATGAAGATGAAAATAGATCCTCTAGAGCTGACTGAGAGACATGTAAGTGCAAATGTTCATTATCAGTTGGACATGTATGTTTCAATTTACAAGGAATGCCATGGCTGGAGGTCCATATGTGGTGAGAGAAAGCCAGAAATGCATGTGGTCATGTGTGTGGGTGTGGAGCCAGTGTAGTGTGATACGAAGACATGCACTTGATTCTCGGGCCCAACAACCTTAAGAGAAGAAGTACAAAGAAAACAGAAGTAGGTCTCCCATACATTAGAAGGACAAGACGGAAAGGTGGTAAGAGTGCATTTAAGAAAACAAATGTGCTTAGAAGAACATCAGTGGATTCATGGAAGATGAAGATTGAAACTGCCCACCGCATCAGGAAAATGGAAAGCGTTGGTGACTTTAATGGTTTGCTGGAGAAACTACATTAAAGTAGGTGAAATTGTAAATAAGAGAAGAGAAGATAGTGACACTGAAGTGGAGAAGGACATAGTGTGGGATCTGGAAAAGAATGTGGGTTTGTTTATCTGGGACCTGTTTTCTCTTTTAGGCAGTATATTAGTTTCTGGGTGATTTCATGTAATCGATGGACTAGTAAATCATATTAATGTGTTGAATATTGTATTTATTTTAAATCATGAGTTATTTAATTCCCTATAATGATAATTTATCATGTGTTAGTAATGCTCTTTTGTGCATAAGTAAGCCGCTCAGTTTTTGTTAATTCCTCAGGCACGAATAGATAACCATTTCAATCCTTCATCAAAATGTCTAATTACTACTGCGAATACAATGATTCCTATAATTACTGGCTTTATTAGTGAGGTTACTTAACTTATATCATTGTGACACTGGTTTACTATAGCAGTTTCACAACACATCTTATTTCTGGTACAGCTACATATGCTATGATATTTTTAATATGACTCCTTAGCACCTTTTCATAATTTTATGAGTATGACAACTGCATGTGAATCCTAAAATAAGCAAATTATCATGGACATAAAGACTGACAGATTTTCTTAAAAATGAAAGTGGGAGGCCGGATCGCACAATGTCTTTCAAATGCTTAAGGTAAAAAAAAAAAATTGGCCAAAATCAGCTGAAAATTTAAAATGCAAAATGGAAATCCACAGAGTAAGAGAGATTTGTACAGAATTCAGTATAAATAGATTTCACAATTATAGCGGAAATACAGAATAGAAAACTCACAATATCACCCCTAACGCATGAAAGGATTTTTCAATGAAATTCCATTCTACTTGGACATATGTGTAATGTTAGGCAACTCACTTTCCCTTTCTAAGTCTCAGGTTTCCCGTCATAAACCGGGTTCAAAATATTTATAGTTTTCATGACTATGAAAGAAACACTTGCATCTTAAGGCACTTAGTATCACATCTTCCATAAAGAAAGGACTTAAAATATGGTAGGTATTTTCATGTTTTTCTTCAGAGAGCTAACTATGAAAATGTGATTTGTCTTTCTAAGATTCTTAGGCCCTATGTCCTACTTTTCATTAACTGACCTCCAAAGGAGGCAGCCTAAAAAAATTAGAATTCTGTCAGGAATTCAAAGATTCAAAAACTATCATTCCTCATTCAAAGAAATGTCTTATTTTCTCAGTGAAGAAATGCTGGCCTGTATTAATATCAGAGAGAGGAAAAGAAATATCTAGCTTAAGGGAAGAAAAACATGATACTTAAAGAGATTCTAGGCCCTGGCCAGGGTACATTTCAATATCACAGTAGTTTCCTTCCTCTCCAAGGCAGAAAGCCCCACAGGGTCATTCACTCTCTTTACATCTCTGCCCATTCACAGAACTGCTTCCTGTTCTGTTGTGGTTTCAACTTAGAGGATTTTCTAAAAAGCAGAACATCATGAGTAGAAAGCCAAAGTTAAATAAAATTTTCAGGTTTTGCACAAACATCTGTAGGAGACACTCTCGTTAAAGTCCCTGGAGCATGATGTAATAGTAGCTGTAGCTAAAAGGAAACTGAAAGCTGGATTCAGCTTGTGGGTAGGCCAAGGCAACTCTTCTCACGGAACACAGGCCCCTGGAGGCCACGTGAGACAAGGGCTGCGACTAAGAGGAGGCCCGGCTGCTGCTCTAGGCAGAAATCTTGTCAAACCTGGAGATATCTCTTCGAGCTACACACAGGGATACTTCTTGGCAACAGTAGATTCAAATATTGTCAACAGGCTGTTTCCTGACCCCTTGTCTATTACAAAGAGAAAGAGTCTCCAAGCGTCCACCTTCAGTCAGTGCATGGTCTCTTGGAGTTTGGGCAGTTGAAGGGATGGAGAAAATGTGGTATTTCTCTCCATTCTACTCTGCAGACCAGAGCCTCCCTATGAATCACCTGTTCCACGTGCTATGGGACTCTAGGGGCAGCTAGAGTTGCAAATCTGGGAATGGAACTCAATGGTAAGCGGGAAAATCTCATTGAACATTAATTAAATGACTCTTAATAATATTGTTTTAGTCTCATAGATTCTTTCCTAATTTCTGAATTCAACTGTTATTAACTAGTAGTGTATTCTTATCGTCACGAGGAATAACATCGTGACATCTCTTTCACTCCATACTAAAACCTCTGCAAAGGTAGCAAAAGAGAGAAGTCTGATACAAGCTAAGGAAGGTGAATGAATACTGTCATTGTTACCTGAGAGATAGTGACATTTTATTTCTTCAACTGTATCCATCTTGGTACAACTTCAGAAGAATTTCTATAATCAGCACAATCTTTTCATTGAGGTATTTCACCAGGAAGTATGTGAACTGCAGAGGGCACAGGGAGGGCCTGCAACTCTGGAGAGGTGGAATTCACATCCTTTCTTCACATACCACACACAACATTTGGATTTGCTGCTCTCTCGCTTGGGCTTGGCCAAGGCCCTGCTGACATTTCAACAGATTTTTGACATCGATTTCTTCTTAGCTTGCTAATCATCCTGGAACTATTTATTGAAAACATCTTTCCACCATATTGTTATCAGATATATCCTTTACCTTGGATTAGTTAATACAGATAATACAATTTCAGATTGTACAACACATACTTTAATAATTTGTTTACTCAGTTTCTCCCTTTACCACACTCTTTTAAGTAGTGCTACTATAATCTCACGTCATTTTCTAGACGAGATAGATGTGCCAAGACTTCCTCTGTTCTCCAACACCATTTGCATTCCTTCTGATTAAGTGTACTTCATTTACAATGTGGAGAGCATCTCTTTCATGAATATCACAGGCTCTTGGGGATGCACACATCATCAAATGGCAATGAATTGAATAGTCTGCCACAATTCCTTCATCGGCTTGAAGGGTGAAAGCGGATCAAGGAATTTCTCATCAGCAACAGCTAAGGGAAACAAAAGCTGAAAATTAGCAAAAAGCAAGCAAAAACAATAGCATGCACCAATAAAGAGAAGACAAGGGAGTTTAATTGGAGGATCAAAGCCTATTTTAAAACAAAGGGATTCTAAAATAAGAAACTTTTTGATTACCTATAATACCCAATATAGGATTACGGTTTGAATCTTAATTTTTCCCGCTATTGTGTGATCCTGAGAATTTCACTTAACTTTTCCTCTGAGCCCCAGCATTCTTAAATTTAATACTTCTAGAGTTAATGTGAGTGTTAAACAAACTGAAACATCATAAAAACAATTAAAAGAGTTTCACAGAGGTCGGGCTTAAATCAAATAAACTAAGGCAACTTACCTTAGTTTATTTTATATCAACATATATATGAGAATAGCAAACTCTTTCACCTCTCAGTAAAGACATGCAGAAACATGACAGCTACAGAATGAAAGTCTGAGGAGTGGTGTGCAGACTGACTGACTATGGTCACTATTCACACGGAAGCTAAGTCTCATTTTGTATTCCGGTAGGAAATGGCGGCTTATGTAAATATCTAGAAGAGCAGTTGGTCTCCTAGACTGAAGTGAAACATACATCGCACATTTTAATACTTCCTGGAGCATTTCGGCCTTCCCTCCTTGCTTTTCGGAAGCACAGTCTGCTATTCGCAAATGATGTTGTTTACTTCCTCTCCCAGGTCGAAATTCCCAGCCTGCTCTCCTCAATCATGCCTTCACCTGCACTGCCCATCCACACAGCCCTATCCTGCTCCTCTGTGATTTCCGGCCACCAGTTTCCCTTTAAGAGCACAAAGGCACCAATTAAAAGTAAAAGTTGAGCGAAAGTTCCAGGTTGTCAGAAACTCTTGCTTTAGAGACAATTTTTCCTCTTCTGATGAGTATTTTTGGAAATGAGACATTTCCTTTTACAATGATGTAACAGTAGCTGTAGCTAAAGGAACTAAAAGTGGGAGGGATCCTTTACTGTGGAAACTATTGAAACATTTACAGAGGAAGCACGCCACCTATTGGCCAAGGTGGACAAAGACATCGACCGAGTGTGCGAGTGTGCGCAGAGCAGGCTTCTTCCTGTCTTGGGCAAAAAGGCTGAGCCCTTTCACCCATTTTTTCTGAGCTGCAAAGAAACTCTGTCCTGGGGAGCTGATTTCTGAAGATAGTTGGCAAAGCTCACTTCCTTAGTGTTTGGATCTTGGGGAGAGAAATTCCCCATTTCAGTCTGGGCATGCCCTCTATAGGAAAACCACAGCCATGTGGGGAGAAACGGTCAGAATGTGTGTGGGTTTTTTGCCTCTAGGCTGCTCAGCTGGCCAGAGCCTCCAGAATCATGTGTCTCTTTACTGTTCTTGTAGGCCACTTGGAGCCTTAAAGCTTGCCTTTCTGGGTAAATCGGGAGAAGCAAGGTAAATCAGGAAATATGTCCCATTTGAGGTGCAGAAAATTGTCCTTAATATAAATTGGCAGATTTTCAAATTCATTACCACTCCCAGATCATGTTCCTTGACTTCGTAATTAGTAGAAAGTTCTCCTTTTCACTTTGTGTAATGATTCCACTGGCATCCCTTGCACTTTGACTCAGTAGTAAAAGAAGCATAGCTTAAAGGAATTTCAGAGGATATTATTGTTGCCAAACGACAGGCCTGTGAAGTATCGGTTTGGGTAGAATCGAGAGGTATTAAGGGCATCTAAACTGTAACTGAACAAGTTCATCAGGAAGTGTGTGCCAATTGCTCAGTTTACAGTGATCTGATTCTCAAATTTCTACCTCAGGTTACTGACTCCATCTTTAGATAGCTTCTGTCCAACCGATGGGTTAAAGGGCTCTAATTTGCATGTTAAACGATTTTTGAGACTTGCCTTTCTTTGTTCCTCAACCACTTGTAGCAGACCATGTAGGAGCAGGAATACAAGGACTTTTTTTTGTTTTTTATTCACATAGCTCTGTCTATGTGATTGCCTACCAACTTTTAAATATTATGACTCCTTCCACTATTTGGTGGTCTTTCTTTTTTCTTTTTTGTTTCACTTCGTTCTTTTCTTCATTTTTTTTTCTTTTCTTTTACTGTAACTTTACAGTTTTTGTTGTTGTTGTTGTTTATACTCTTGGATGCAAAAGTTTATGATTTGGTTCCATATTGTTGCCTTTCTCTAAAAATCTCTACAGCCATGTCCTCTTTCATATCTCAGAGTTACTCAATATTTGAAGGTGTAGGTGCACTGAGCTGCGGGCTGGATTGGTGGGCGAGGTGAAGGGGAATGAGCTTGAGCTGCCGGAGACATCTCACAGCTCCCTTAGCACAGGGCAATCTTACACCCCGAGGCTGAGAAGTGGTCCCCAGTGCCGCTGGATGAGCTGTGAGGGATCGCAGTGCAGCACCGGCTGGAAGTCAGCAAAGTTTACAGCGTCACCAACCAGAGCACGTGCAGAAGAGGTCACACCTCCACCCTCCCGCCATCTGATTCTCTTGCGTTAGAGATCAAGGTCCATGTGATATCCAGTCCTTCGCAGAAACACAATGAAAACCTGAAGCCCTTCCCACACATCCACACGCTTTCTTTGGGAAAGAATTCGGAGCTCGTCTGTGCCACTGTTGAGGCGGTTCCATGTCTGATTCCATGAAGAAGATAAACCCAACTGACGTTTCCTCAAAGCCAACAGCGCACATCTAGAAAGTGAAAGGAGATGAACATCAGCAGACGCTTGAGGACTTGGAAAGAGGACAGAGACGTTTATTGTGTAGACTGCAACAGGCAGGCCCTCAGGAAGTGGAACGATTCCAAAAGGCAGCATGGAGTCAGCTGTTTCTCCAGATCATTCCTATTCAGAAGAGGAGGAGATCCACGTGAATTCCCTGAGCACAGAATTCTCCCACCAACACGTGGCCAATAGCAATGTCCCCAGGGACCCTGATTCTGATACCTCAGCAACTGCTGAGTGCTGGGAGGAACGAGGGTTACTCCAGTGCCAGCTGCAAACTTCTGTTTCCATTGGCAGAAAAATCTACTCTCTCATAACTATTTCAAAGGAAGTGTGTCTATTCTCCTTAGCATTTAAAGTCAGTCAGTGATTCATACCACACCCCTGCTGCCATACAAAACAATAGACGAGTGTTGGCATTTGAAGTGGAATTCGAAATCCTTTATCACTGCACCGTCCCTGATTTTCTGATTTCATGCCACTGCCTCTGCATGCATAATAAATCCCAAGTCTATTTCAATCTTTGCTTCTTTTAACAGGCCCTCCCAGACAAGTCATTATCTCAAATCTCCTGAAGATTTTGACCTTGGACTTTAGTACCTGCAGGATAATCCATCCTTTCAAATTTGAATGTCACCAGATTTCATAGCATCGTTGATCTTTTGATAGACGCATTTGGGTTGCTTCCCAGAGACACAAGCTAAAAAGCTGAAAAGTGGCTACAAGTGTGGAGACTAGGTCTCAGAACACACTGACGGAGACAAGGAAGTATGCTCAGGTAGCTCCTCTCAGACACTTGAGGATCACTGATTTCAAAGTGGAGGGTGAGCCTTCCATTTATGACCAATGCTGTGATTCTCATTCTAATAGGTTCTAATATTGAAAATAGAAACTAGAAGAAAAGATCTCTGCAGCCAAACAATGTTTTTAAATACGATCTCACACAATAGTCAATCATAACTTCCTTTGTAAGATTAGGTAGATTTTCCAAGGTATCTTTATTGTCTTTTCGATTCATAACTATCTAATAGACATTGGTATTATACTTTCTCCTACTATTACCTCATTATTCTCTTCATGAATATTGTTTGAGCTCCTGAATTGACCGGTACTAGAAGAGATGCCTAGGAGACAAGGTTGACTGAAAGGATTTTTGTCTCCTTAGGTATTTTAGAGACGCCTGCGATGTACTCTAAACAGAAAATAGGTCAGCTCATGTCTTAGACCATTCGGACTCCATTAACCAAAAGCACAGAATGAGTGGTTTGTAAAGAGCAGACATCTCCCGCTCAGAAAGGAAAGTGGGAAGCTGGATCACGCAACGCCTTTCTAAACCCTTAAAATAAAAAACAAAAAATGGCCAAATCAGCTGAAAATATAAAATGATGAATGGAAATCCATAGAGCAAGAGAGAGTTGTACAGAGTTCGAGAGTTTAAACAGATTTCACAATTATAGCAAAAATCCAGAATGGAAGAAGCGTGTCACCCTAAACTCATGAGAAAGGATTTTTCATTGCATTTCATTGCATTCTGCTTAAACTTATGTGTGATGTTCAGCAACCCACTTTATCTTTCTAAGCCTCAGTTTTTCCATCAATAATACGAGATCAAAATATTTACATAGATTTTAGGACTGTTAAATGAACACATGCATTTTAAGGCACTTCACTTGGCATTTTACATAGAGAAAGGAATTAAAACATGGTAGGTATTTCCCTGTTTTTCTTCAGACAGCTAGATATGAGAATGTGATTTGCCTCTTTCTATAAAATTCTTAGGATCCCTGTCTTTCTTTTCAGTACCTGACCTCCAAAGGAGGCAGCCTAAAAAATCAAAATTCTGTCCAGAATTCAAGGAAAGACTCAAAAATTGTAGTTCACCATTCAAAGTAGTAACTTATTTTTTTTCCAGTGGAGAAATGGTGGCTTGTATTCATATTCCGAAGAGAAATTTTCAACTCCAAAGGCTATTTTTATCATGAGCTCTTTGTTCTGCTTCTGTAGATATGCTTGCCACATAGGCCGAAGTGCTGGGTGAACCTCGACATTAACTAAGGAATCATCCTCCCGTTTCGCTTGTTCTGTCCCGATAACAGATGTACTGCCTGACTTTCTGTCTGAAAATCTCGCACTCTTTGACAGCCTGTAAACCAGAGCAACCCCTGTGGTCTGTAACCGCCTGAAGACAAACTAACCAATTAGCCCATGTCCATTGTAACGAGGTGGATAGGCCCTATAAAAACAAGGTTGCATCTGAGCTCAGGGCCCAGATCTTCGGAGCACTAGCACGTCTGGGACCGCCAGCGTAATAAACGTGAGTTCTTCAACTCTCTGAGTGGTGCTTGGTTTCTGGCGGTCTGATTTTTCTGCTACAATCCAAGAGAAGGAAAGAAATATCTAGATAGAGGGCAGAAGAACATGATATTTAAAGAGATTCTACCTTCTGGTACTCTCCCTTTTCCCCTCCCTTCTGGCAAGCCAGGATACATTTCCATATCACAGTAGTTTCCTTCCTCTCCAAGGCAAAAAACCCACAGTGTTATTCACTCTCTTTACCTCTCTGCCCATTCACAGGACTAATTGTTTTCTTTTCTTTTGTGGGTTCACTTTAGAGATTTTCTAATAAGCAGAACATCACAAGTAGAAGGTCAAATTCAAATAAAATTTCTAGGTTTTGCAGACACATCTCCCTAAAGTGCCTGGAGCATGATGTAATAGTATCTGTAGCTGAAAGGAAACTGAAAGCAAGATCCAGCTTGTGGGTGGGCCCATGCAACTCCTCTCCGGAAAAACAACCTCCTGGTGAACCCGTGAGACTAGATCAGGGACCTAGATGAGGGCTGGCTTCTGCTCTAGGTAGAAATCTTGTCACTGCCTGGGGATATCTCTTTGTACTACAAACAAGGCTAATTCTTGGCAACAGTAGATTCAAATGTTGTCAACAGCCTGTTTCCTAACCCCTTGTCTATTACAAAAACAAAGAGTCTCCAAATGTCCACCTTCATGCAGGCCATGAATTCTTTGGGTTTGCGACAGAAAAAGTGTGTTCCCTCTCTGCGCAGACCATAGACTCCCTATGAATCGCACCTTCCATGTGCTATGGGACTCTGGGGGCAGGTAGAGCTGCCCATCTGGAAATGAATCTCAATGGTAAGCAGGAAAATCTCGTCAACATTAATGCGATGACTCTCAATAGTACCATTTTAGTTTCACAGACTCATTCCTAATATCTGAGTTCAACTATTATTAACTAGTAGTGTATTCTCATTGTCATGTAGAATAATGATCTTGAAATCTCTTTCACTCTATAGTGAAACCTCTGCGTGGGTAACAAAAAAGAGAAGTCTGATACAAGCTAAGGAAGGTGAACGAAAAGAGTCATTGTTATCTGAGAGCTAGCGACATTTTACGTTTTTCAGTTGTATCCATTTTGGTATCATTTGAGAGGAATTTCTATAATCAGCACAAATATTCAATTGAGGTATTTCACCAGGAAGTGTATGATTTGCTGTTGGCGCACGGAGGGCCTGCAACTGTGGAGAGGTATCAAATCGTTTCCTTACATACCACAGTCAACATTTGGGTGTGTTGCTCTCCAGCTTGGGTATAGTCAGGACCCGGCTTACATTTCACGCCATATTTTACATCGATATCTTCTTAGTTTGCTAATCATCCTGGAAGTATCAATTGAGAACTTCTTTCCATCATATTTATATCAGATATATCCATTATCTTAAATTAATTAATACAGGAAATATAATTTCCGATAGTACAACATGTGCTTTAATAATATTTACTCAATTTCTCCCTTGATCACAATGTTTTGAGTACTGCTACTATAATCTCACATCATTTTCTAGATGAGATAGATGTGCCAAGAAATCCTCTGTTCTCCAATACCATTTGCACTCCTTCTCATTCAGTGTACTTCATCTACAATGTGGACAGCATCTCTTTCACGAAAATCACAGGCTTTTGGGATGCACACATCACCAAATGGCAATGAACTGACTCGTCTGGACAACTCCTTCTTCATGATGAAATTGGATCAAGAAATTTCTCATCCACAACATCTAACGTTAACAAAATCTGAAAATCAGCAAAACAAAGCAAAATAATAGCATGCGCCAATAAAGAGATAGAAAAGCATTTAATTGGAGGATTAACGCCTATTTTAAAACTCAATGGAATTCTAAAATATAAAACTTTTGGATTACCTATAATATGCAATATTGGATTATGGTTTGAATCTTGATTTTCAAGCAATTGTGGAATCCCGAGAAATTCACTTAACTCTTTCCCTGAGCCCCAGCAACCTTAAATTGAATATTTCTAGAGGTATTATGAGTGTTAAAGTAAAACATTGTAGAAACACTTAAAAGAGTTCTACACAGATCGGGCTTAAATCTGGTAATTTTTCATAGTTTTTTCTTTTATATCGATATATATGAGAATAGCAAACTCTTCCACCTCTCAGTAAGGACCTGCAAAAATATGACAGTCTACAAAATGAAAATCTGGGGAGTTGTGTACAGACTGACTGACTATGGTCACTATTCACACGGATTTGTATATTCGGTTAAGAAATGGTGGCTTGCGTAAATATCTGGTGGAGAACTTGGTCATCTAGACAGAAGTGAATCATATATGTCATGACTTCATACTTCTTGGAGCACTTTTGCCTTCCCTCCTTGCTTTTCTGAAGCACAGTCTGGTATTCACGAATGATGTTGTTTACTTCCTCTCCCAGGTCAAAATTCTCAGCCTGCTCTCCTCAACCATGCCTTCACCTGCACTACCCATTCACACAGTCCTATCCTGCTCCTCTGTAGTTTCTGGCCACCAGTTTCCCTTTAAGAGCACAAAGCCACCACTTGAAAGCAAATGGGAAACATAAGTTCCAGGTTGCAGAATGTTTTATTTTAGAGACTGTTTTTTCCCACCTGATGAGAAATTTCCTTCTTACAATGATGTAACAGTAGCTCCAGCTAAAGGAACCGAAAGTGGGATCCTTTACTGTGGGAATTATTGAAACATTTACAGAGGAAATGCGCCACCTATTTGCCAAGATGGACAAAGACATCCACTAAGTGTGTGGAAAGCAGGCTTCTACCTGTCATGGGTAAAAAAGCTGAACTCTTTCACCCACTTCTTCAGAGCTACAAAGAGACTCTGTCGAGAAAGAAATGATATCTGAAAGAAAGGTGGCAAAGTCACTGCCTTAGTTTTTGTATCTTGGGGAGGGAAAATCCCCTCAGTTTCAGGCAGGGCATGGCCTCTATGGGAAAACCGCATCCATGAGGTGAGGAAGGGTCAGAATGTGTGTGTTTCTTGCCTCCAGGCTGCTCAGCTGGCTCGAGCCTTCTGCCTCCTGAATCATGTGTCCCTTTTCTGTCCTTGTAGGGCACTTGGAGCCTTAAAGCCTGCCTTTCTGGGTAAATCGGGAGAAGCAAGGTAAATCAGGAAATATGACCAGTTTGAGGGGCACGAAATCGTTCTTAATAGTAAGTTTGCAGTTTTCCCACTCCCAGATCATGTCCCTTGATTTCATAATCAGGAGAAATTCTCCTTTTCACTTTGCATAATGATGCCATTAGCATCCCTTGCACCTTGACTCAGAAGTAAGAGAAGCATAGCTTAAAGGAATTTCAGAGGATACAATTTTTGTCAAATGACAAGCCTGTGAAGTGTCTGTTTGGGTAGAATCGAGAGGTATTAAGGGCATCTGAACTGTAACTGAACAAGTTCATCAGGAAGTGTGTGCCAATTGCTCACTTTTCAGGGATCTCATTCTCAAATTTTGACTTCATGTTACAGACTCCATCTTTAGATAGCTTCTGTCCAAATGGTTGGTTAAAGGGCTCTAATTTGCATGTTAAATGATTTTTGTAATCGCATTTTTTCTTCTGCCACCACTTGAAGGGACCATAAGTAGCATCAATACAAGGATTATTATTATTATTATTATTTTTTGATTCACCAGCCTCTGTCTCTGTGATTGCCTACTAACTTTCAAATATCATGACTGCTGCCACTCTTTGGTGCTCTTTCTTTTTTCTTTCTTTTCTATTGTTTCATTTCTTTTTTCTTTTACCACTATTTTTATTTTACAGTAACTTTACTGGTTTGTTTCTGGGGATTTTTTGTTTATAATTTTGGGTGAAATGGTTTATAACTTGGTTCCAATTGTTGCCTTACTCTAAAAATTTCTATAGCCATGTCCTCTTTCATATTTCAGAGTTACTCAATATTTGAAGGTGTAGGAAGACTGAGCTGCAGGGCTGGATGGCTGCGAGGAGCGAAGGTGGTGAGCTTGAGCTGCCCGAGACCTCTCACAGGTCCCTCAGTACAGGGCAATCTCACATTCCAGGAGTGAGAAGGGATCTCAAGTGCTGCTGGATGAGCTATGAGGGATCACAGGGTAGCACCAGCTGGAAGCTGCCAAGGTTTCCAGCGTCACCAACCAGAGCATGTGCGGACCTGACCACGCCTCCACCCTCCTTCGTGCCATCTGAATCTCATGCTGCAGCGGGCAAGATTCCCCTGATGTCCAATCCAGCACAGAAACGCAGTGAGGACGTGAGTCCTTCCCACATGTCTACACCATTGATTTGGAAATGAATCTGGGAGCTCATCTGTGCCCCTGTTGAGAAGGTTTCATGTCTGATTCCAAGAGGAGGAGGATGCAGAATTCACGTTTGCTCAAAGACAAAAGCGCACATCTAGAAACGGGAAGGAAATGAATGTCAACTGCAGCTTAAGGACTTCGAAGGAATACAGAGACCTTTATTGTGTGGAATGCAACAGGCATGCCCTCACGAAGTGGAACGATTCCAATGGGCAGCACGGAGTCAGCTATTTCTCCAGATCGTTCCTATTCAGATGGGGAGGACATTCACGTGGATTCCCTAAGCACAAAGTTCTCCCATGGAGATGTAGCCAATAGCACTGGTCTCTTCCGGGACTCTGATACCACAGCACCTGCTGAATGTTGCATGGAATGAAGGTTACTCCAGTGCCAGCTGCGAACTTCTAAAATCTACTCACTCGTTACTATTAGAAAGGAAATGTGTCTACTTTTCTTAGCATTTAAAGTCAGTCAGTCAGTGACTCAAACTACACATCTGCTGCCGTACAAAAGATTAGACAACAGTCCTTTGGCATTTGAAGTGGAACTCGAAATCCTTTATCACTGCATGGTCCCTGATCTTCTGATTTCCTGTCACGGCCTCGTCTTGGTTCATGAATTCCAGGTCCATTTCATTCCTTCGTTTCTTTTCACAGGCCCTTTCAGACAAGTCATTACCTGAAATCTCCTGAAAGATTTGACATTGGATTTTAGTACCTTCGGAATAATCCATCCTTCCAGATTTATATTTCCCTCCCAACATACCAAATGGAGTTTTAGAAAAGATTATGTTCATGACTTCAAAGATTTAAGGACAATACTTGTGATATGGTTAGTATGCAGTAAATTTCAGTGTTATTATTTAAAATATCATCATCAGTATTTTCCAGATTAAGAGCAGATTCTTTTCTTAGTACCTTCCCTTTAATTCTAGATTTCTCAAGGCAAGGTTAAGTTGCCTGAGAAGATTTCTTAACCAGATAGACTGCAGGCAAAGGTTACTATCCACAATCATACCTGAGAGCATTGTTAGTATTCTGGCACCTGGGTTCAGGTTGCTAGTCTCTTGAGAATTGGTTGGTGTGACTTCTCCCTTCTCTCCTCAGAGCTAATTTCACATGGATTGAATAGAAGAAGAATGAAGTGGCTGGTCTTCAAGCCTGAAGGTTGCTCATTGATGAGAATGTAGTCTTCTTTGAGCCTCTGGCCAGGGAAGCCATTTCTCCATTTTGTGTAATTCCATGCTGGCTTTCATCCTTCCACTCTGCCACACCACCCAGTCCCCATCTCTGCTTCACTAAATTTTGCTAACTAGAATTTGTCATTTACCCAGCAGGAAAGTCGCTTTTCTTCTTTCACATTCATGATGTCAGATTTACATTTGTTTTCTTTCTTGCCCACAAAAAACTGCCCAGTTTTGCTTTCTAGGAAAGTTGAAATGAAAATTAAAAAATATGAAGTCTTCAAAGTTAGAGGGAAAAACGGTGAAACTTCTTTACGTTTCTGTTACTTCCCTTTATTTGCATTAACCTCAGGATGAAACAGAAATTAATGCCAGATGAGCAAGACAGACTATGCCCTGTAAGCCACTGTGGAAAAATTAAGCTAGTAAGAATCTGTTTATTGTTGTTATTTAAATTTAAAGCGGAATAGCACAAATAAGTTTTAAAAAGGCTATTTCTTTTCAACATAGTAACTTGAGCCTCACTACTCTGCATTTTGGGTATGACACAGAAGACAGACAAAGCAGCCCAATCAAATACGTAGATTGAATGAACAACAGAAGTGCACTAGTTTCTGTCCTCTGAGTTTCTACTGAGAGACATTATCACTGAATCTCCCGTGCGCAGCTCAGAAATACTGACTGAAACAAGTGTTCAAAATTTAAGTAACGATTCTTACAATAAAAGCTGTATTGGAAAATGAACATTATCTGCCTACTAAAGGCAAAATGATTACAATTAGGTTACTAATTCCTCCACCTACAGACAAAATTAACTTTGCTGTAAGTATGGAAGGCTCCTGACACTTTGATTCCTGGGAATGTGGGTCAGGAGAGGAAGAGGTCACTGCGGACAACTAGGATCCTTTACACACACATTCCAGCAGGATGGGCAAGGATGCCACATGGTTATTCTATTACCGACAACGATACAAGCCCTCCATGGCAGGGGTATCCTACAGTCTGCCTACCCTCAGGAAATGAGTCCAGGAGAGTGTGGGTTGAGGACATTTTGTCATTCCAGAGGAAAAGGGTTACTAGAAGTGGCATCTCCCTCATGAGTCAATTGGTGCTGGGAAAATAAAATGGTCTACAGAGTAGAATCTCCACACCTACATGCCTCTGAAGAGACCCAGCATTCCTGCTAAAGTGTTGGCACAGATAAGCATCGTCGAAACCAGTTATACATGGTGGAAAGAAAGAGCACTGTCTGTTGCAGTTCTGATCCTGTGGAGCCCAGGAAGCATAACCACACAGACTTGCAAGAATGTGTTCTAAAAGAAAAAGAAACATCCCAGGATCCCATTCACTCATGATCATCAGCCTCTGCTCAGAATAAAAACAGTAAATGAATCCCAGTGCTTGGTTCTAAAGAGCTCATTCACTATACATGGTCTGTTACAGAACAAAACACACAAACACATTGGGCTGACGCAGCCTGTCATTCCATGAAAAGTAAAAAGAGTAAAAGTGCTACCCAGGTTCAAAGCCAAATTGTACATCTAACACAGAGAAAAGCAATTTTTATGTATAAAATATATACAATAGTGTGTGCATGTCTGTGTGTAATTACATAACAACACACACTTCTGATTTTAGGACAAAATCTTTACTAAATTGATTGATATGTACTCACTTGTAATGATACATCAGGATACCTGGGAAAATTAGACTTATGGCAAAATTAATAGTGTAGATTGATGACATCTTCTTAGACCCCACAGAGAACACATAAATGAAAACAAAAAAAGGAAGTAAAAGTGTAGAAAATGTTTAGAAAGTGAAAATTATCGTGTTCTCTATTTAATGGCCATGCTTAGAAAGAATGTCATCAGAGAACCTAGAGTCCAAGGCTCCCCTGACTTGCAGCTCAGCCAGGCCAGCAGCATCTCCATTTCAGCATGGCCCCCCTGCTCCCTCTAATCACGGCCCTGCTGGTGTTCAGCTATGGTCCTGGTGGGTCTCTGGGCTGCGACCTCTCTCAAGACCACGTCCAGGTCAGCAAGGAGAACATCGCGCTTCTGCATCAAATGCAGAGAATCAGCTCTTTCCGCTGTCGAAAGGACAGAAAGAACTTCGGATTCCTATGGGAAATGGTGGATGGCAGCCACATACAGAAGCACCAGGCCATCTCTGTCCTCTACGAGATGCTCCAGGAGATCTCCAACGTCTTTGGTACACAGCAGTCCTCTGGTGCCTGGAATACGACCCTACTGCAAGGGCTACTCAGTGGACTCTATCGGCAGCTGGAAGACCTGGGCACCTGTTTGGTTCCAGAGATGAAAGTGGTGGAACCTGCCCTGGGAATGGAGGACCCTGCACAGGCCGTGAAGAAGTACTTCCAGGGCATCCATATCTACCTCAAAGAGAAGCAATACACTGACTGTGCCTGGGAGGTTGTCAGAGTGGAAATCAGGAAAGCCATCTCTTTGTCAACGAACTTGCTAGACAGGTTATGAAACCAGGATGGAGACATGGAGTCACCTTGAAATGATTCTCATTGGTGGTTATGCAATATCATATTTGCATATATAACATCGGTCATTTCTGAAGTGTTTTTCTGCTTTAGTGTCAGAAATTACTGCCTTGATGCCTGATCATTTATTTATTTATTTATTTATTTATTTATTTATTTATCTATTTTTTTACTTATTTACTGTTAATTTATTGCAGTCTTTCTTACATCTGTCAAATGTGATTTCTAAAAATGGATGTAATTACATATTCATCTTTACATTGTGTTAAAATTTACAAAACATGTTTACCTTTCTATGTTGTTTGTTTTTGCATTATTTATTAAATTTCTATCAAAATATTTCTTGAATTTATTTGCAAAATCAAAATCCAAACCCTCTTTTTGTAACTGATACTGCAGAATTGGTAGCACAATGTCTTTACTCATTCATTCCATCCAGATGACTGCAGAAACTGAGTGTCCAATTTCAAATTGAGTAGCTGTGGTCAAGAATTGTATGTAAATAGAGTAATACAGAAAGTTCTTGTTGTGTTCAAACTTTGTGTCACAGAAAAAGAGAAAAAAAAAAGTACTAATGTTCCTTTGTATTATGTTAAACACTACGAAGAGAAAGAAAAGAAAGAATGAAGAAACATGCCAGAAATTTTAGGTACAAAATAGGCTGAAAAGGAAAAATAACATCAGATGTCCCTTCTAACTAGAGAACGGGTTCATGCAGAAGTCTTATTGGCAATTGGGAATATGGCTGTATGATGAACAAAACTGCCATGGGAGGTATTAAGGGGGATGCCTTATTGTATATTGTGTGGTAATTAGGGCATCGGAATGGATGCGGTCCCTCAGAGAATGGAAAATGAGAAAAGGACCTAAGCACAATCCTGCAGACTCTCAGCGTTTAAGGGTTGGGTAGAATAGAGTGTGCAAAAGGCTCTGAGGTGGTGGGGGACAAGTGAGCTAGAGGATGAACAGGGAAGGGAAGAGTGACAGTACTGAACGAAGAAGTGTGTTCAAAGACACAGTAGAGCCCATAGGCCTGGTGCGGACAAACTCCCCCAAACTTGGAAACAACGCTCTTGGTGTCCTTAGGATGATTTGGTTTATTAGAATGAATGGGACACAAACCAGATGGGACTGGATCGAAGAGGAAATACAAGAACGAGAATTCGAAACACTGTGTATAAAAACTAGGTTTGTAAGCTAGTTTGTTGAGTGAAGAGGTGAAACAGAAGGTGCCTGGAGAAGGTGGGTTACCATGGTCCCTGCACAGTTTTGATCCTATTTTTCTCGGAATCATTTTCATAGAACAGCTGAATTGGCACAACCATATGAACATTTTGAATGTTTGACTTATTTGACATAAACTCTTGCTTATTTAGGTATTTGTTATCATGCATCGCTTATTTGGCTAACAAGTGAGTTCTCACTGTTCTAATGAATATCACTCTCTAGTGAATTTCAATGGTAAGCCTTTTGCAGTTGCACTTCTTTTTTCCATCAAATTTTACAATCAAGACTCATTTTCTTTTATCTGTTACTTCATTTACTCTAGTCTCATGTAGGTCACTTACATTACTTCTGATTTCTAATCGCTTTAGTAAATACTTTCTGTAAATCAGAGATGTATTCTACGATGGATGCGTGTTTTTAATTTGACCTGTGCAGAAAGAGCACTCCTTAGGACATAGAGCCAAGCCTCCTCCTATTCACTTTCGTCTTTTGAGTTTACACACATTCAGATCCCTTTCTCAGTAATCTATTTTTACATTAAATTCAGTATTCCACTAGCAGCTTTTAAATCTGTGATATTAGACGATAATCTCCATTGCTTTCTGATAGAAATTTCCCAAGACTGTAATATGGAAATGTTAATTCTTTCCTTATTGACAACAGACACATCCTCACCCTAAATCTAGGTAATTCGGATGATACACTAGTTGTGAGACTGTTCGCTTTCTTCATATGAGTATAACCTTCATTTATTGCTATACTTATTTTACTACAGATATTTTAAAATGTATTTAAAGTTGAAGGAGCTAAAGTTAAGAATTCCTTTCTATTTTTCATACAATAGTGCTGGAATTTTTCCTGCTTTACTTTACCATTTTTCTAAGGTCCTGACATAGGCTTCATGAAATCATACACATTTGTGGTAACCAACATGACTATGCATAGCAATCAATGAGATATCTCAAAATATAAATAGAAGAAACTGGTTCAGTCTTTCTCCCAAAAGAGTTCAAATTAAGTATTAAACAACATGCAGAAAAATCACATTAGCCATGAGAAAACAACCATAGAACAGAAATCTTTAGTGGCTATATAAATTCAGACTTAAAAATGTTGACAAAAGCCATAATAGGAATTTTAGGGAATCGTCCATACCTCACATACAGGAGTTGTCACTGATGTTTCCATTGGGCCAGTAGGTATATATCTATGGATGTAGTTTTATTTCTGTTCATTTTGCTGTGTTGTTATATTTAAAGTAATAATTCCTCTGCTAGTTCTCTACTGTCAACATGAGAAAAGCAGTTCCTGTTGTCTTCTGTCTTTATTTTTGTAGGGAAAGTAATCTGAAAGCAATAATCAGTTAATTGGTAATTAAGTAATAATTATTTTAACAATACTTATTAATAGTAGAAAATAATATCATTTCGATTTCATGCTATGACGAGAAGAAGAGACTGGAGGGCCTTAAACTGTCTATGAAGAGAGGTATTTCCAGCGAAAGATAACAAATAAGGATCACTGTGCTTCTAGGAATTGGTCAGAACAGGTATCTCTTGGTCATTCTGTTTATCGTTACCTTCGCAAAGACATGGGGACCTATAAATGATCTTCTTTAATGAATACAGTTACTGAAACAATTCCTTTTACCTAAAACAGGAAGGGCCCAACTTCAATCATTTTAAAGAATCTAATTTCTGCTTTGCCATTGAGTTAACCTGTTCAAAATTGTTGTTAGAATGTTTTTCTTGAAATGAATAACTCTAGGGACATCACTCCTTCACAGAGAGACATATCGATGTGGGGTATGTACCCATATATTGCAGAACTTCCTCTTTGAAGTGCAATATTTAACTACTTGGAAGTCATCATTCCCGACCTCACAACGGCACTTTAAAAAATGCAGAATAAATTGAAAACAACAATTCTTAGAGCCAACAAGGATTGAGGTCACCAGGCAAGCCCCTGCCCTGGCAACTGGATGGACCGGAAGAAGAATGCAGGAGAATCACAGTTGATCTGGAGCAAATGCCTGTAGCTGGGGCTAGATTCGTACAAACACTTTAACTGTAATTGCAGAATTGCTAGAGGTGTGTGGACGAACTTGAAAGCGATTTACTCCACTCTGGACTCCACAGGTCCAGAGTTTGTGGAGCTGTGTATGTTTAGTCGGATATATTTTCAGGAACCTATGAGGTGTTCAATGTGAAGATCAAAGAAAAATATCCTGTTCTTCTAGCAGAGGAAGCAAAAATGTAGTCATTCTGAAATACTCTGAATGTTCTGCCATCCTTAACAAAGGCTTGCCGTCACAGGGAAGATTTTTTTTTTTTTTTTTTTTTACCACAGATTAACCCACCTATGAGAAGAGAAACGCCTAACTCCAGCCCCCTCTAGCCATCCCACTTCAGCTAATGGAGTGGTGAACAAAGAGCTGAGAAACGCTTGCCAACGTCTCCTTCCTGGAGCACAGGCTCACTAAAGGACTAAGAGTAACCACAGGTTGATAGAACACTTCTGCTCTCCCACAGGAACCACCACATCAGCTGGGTTCTTGTCTAAATAAGGGGATTACAACCAACAACACCTGCAAGGGTCAGACTTTATTTAGGAAGGAAATCTAGGGAAACCCAAAGACAACTCGTTATGATAAAAAAGAAAGGCCGCAAGGAGAAATGCTGACCTCTGATACCTACGACTACAGAAAACAATAAATACAGCTTAACTCCTGGCCAGATAAAGCAAAACTTCCCCATAAACTAATGAACTTCGATTCTTTCTCCTGATACATCAGGTCCAGCTTTCAACAAAAACTTGCCACACATACTAAAAGGTAAGAAACATTTGAAGAGACAGAGCAAGCATCAGAACTAGACTCAGCTATGGCAGAGATTTTGAGATATCAGACCAGAAATTTAAAATAACTATAATTAACATGCCAAGGACTCTAATGTATTCATATATTCCTTTACTTACTTTATCTATGTCACACTTTGTGTGGTATTTAAAAGTTTTGTTCAAATAATATCAACTTCATATTCATAATGTATTCAAATACAGTGAAATATATTCACCTTTATCTTTTATCAAAGTTTCTGGTGAAATTTCAAAAACTTTCCTCCAGAAGTCATCGTGATTTTGTTTACTCTTAAAACAAAAATAGCCTGAATCAGAAACCCATGTTGAAATATGGTTAATAAATTTAACTCTCCAAATTCTATTTCCCAATGTTACGTTTTAAAACTGGATATTTCTATGTCAGATTATAATTCTGAGGAGACAGATAAAAAACAGAAATTCAAAACCCATTCTTTTACAGATTTCACCTGCAATAAGAAGTTATAGAACAATAATCAGGCTTAGCTTAATGAATTTCAATTATATGTCATGTTATAAAGAGAGGTAAGAGATAAAACATTTTCTCTCTGGAAGCTTGAATGAAGGACAGGTCGACACAAGAGTGTGCAGCCTACAGACTAATTTCATAAGAGTTTATTTGAGCCAATGTGTCATGTACTCGCCTAGAAGCCCAATCTCAACTGACTGAGAAAATGCTCTGGAGAATGGCAGTTTTGTAGTCCCTGCTACGTATTTAGAATCAAAGGAAGGTGACCTGAAATCTATTGGTGGTATAGTAAAAAAGCAGGAGAAAGCAAAGAAGGAGAATCTCTAGGATAAAAAGCAAAGTGGAAAAACACGTTTCCTTTACATTGGTGGGTACAGGAGGTTAGCATTTATCACGTACACAACAGAGAGTTGAGATGGTATGTGGGAACAAGGTAACAATAAGGGGTGCCGAGGTCACGTGCCCTGGTGCCTGTGGTTGTGCCGTTGAGGGTGTGGAAAACAAAATTACTCACACATCTCAAAGGTATGTTATCTGAGCGGCTTCAGAACAACAGACGGGGATCACTTAGGTCAAGATTGTCCTTTGCTAAGGAAGTGATAGGCCTGGAACGTGACTGTTCACCCTGGCCTGCCCAGTTAGGAGTTTATGAGCCGATCGTCCTGTGTGGTTACTTTTGGTCACTGAGCTTGTCAGGCCTGCCATGGGGTCTCTCCTGAGCTCTCACGTTTATGACATAGCCCCATTTCATTCACGGATGTCAAGAAGGGGGAAAAAGACGACTTATACTCTACAGTGTCTGAAACATCTAATGACAGCCTTCTTACTGGTAGATGCATATGTGGATCTGGGACCTCTATCAGTGTGCATCTGAACATATTATTCTGCAATTGCTTATGCATTGTTGGAAATTGCGGCATGGGAGTAGATATCGTTGCTTGTGAGTAGAGTACAGAGTGAGAAGATGACCTACAGCTTATGACGAAGTTTAACTTTGAAGGCACAGAGGAGAACCTGCAGAGGGTACAGAGATGGAGTAGCCAGGGCACTTACGATACAGCCGAGGAGGAAGGATCTTCCAAACATATTGAAAAAGAAAACAAAGCGCTTGAGAATTTCACAAGATGAAACCTAGTTATACTTTTTGTTTTAAAGAAATTTATTTATTTAAATTAGTTGCAAGTATACAGCACACTGGTTAGACTCTATCGGCAGCTGGAAGACCTGGGCACCTGTTTGTTGCCAGAGATGAAAGAAGCAGAATCTGCGCTGGGAATGGACGACTCCACATTAGCCGTGAAGAGGTATTTCCAGGGAATCCATCTCTACCTCAGAGAGAAGCAATACAGTTACTGTGCCTGGGAGATTGTCAGAGTGGAAATCAGGAGAGCCTTCTCTTATCAACAAACTTGCTAGAAAGGTTATGAAACCAGGATGGAGACATGGACTCACCTCGATATGATTCTCATTGGTGGTTGTGCCATATCATACTTGCGTATATATCATCGGACATTTCGAAAGTGTCTTTCTGCTTAAGTCACGGAAATTACTACTTTGATTCTCGATTGCTTTTTATTCATTCATTCATTCATTCATTCATTCATAGTTAATTTATTGCAGTCCTTCTTGAATCTTTCATATTTAAAAATCGATGTAATGACATGTTCATCTTTACATTGTATTAAAATACATAAAACGCGTTTACCTCTCTATGTTGTTTGTTTTTGCTTTCCTTATTAAATTTCTATCTAAAAGCTTCTGGAATTTATTTATAAAATCAAACTCCAAACCCTTGTTTTGTAACTGATAGTGAAGAATGGGTAATATAATGTTTTTATCATTTATTCTTTTCAGATGTTGTGTAGAAGCTGAGTGTCTAATTTCAAACTGTGTAACTCTGATGAAGAAATACAGATACATAGAGTAAATATGGATAGTTCCTATTGTGTTTCAACTTTGTATCACCAAAAAGGAGTCAAAAACAGTACTGAGTTTTAAATTATATTAAACACCATGAAGCGGAAGAAAAGAAAGGAACAAAGAATAAACATGCCAGAAATTTTAGATACAAAGGAGGATAAAAAGGAAAAATAACATCAGATGTTTTTTCGAACTGGGAGACAGGTTCATGCAAGTCTTATTGGTAGTTGGGAATATGGCTGTATGATGAACAAAACTGCCATGGAAGGTATTAATAGGGGATGTCTTATTGCATCTCGTGTGGTAATTAGAGCATCAGAATGGATGCGGTCACTCACAGAGTGGACAATGAGCAAAGGACCTAAACATAATCCCGCAGACCCTCAGGGTTTAAAGGTTGGTAGAATAGAGTATGCAAAAGGCACTGAGGGGGTAGGGGACAAATGAGCTAGAGGATGAACAGGGAAGCGTTCCAAAGACACAGTGGAGTTTGTAGGGCCAGTAGGCACAAACTCCCCAGTGGACCTGGAAACAGACACATTTGGTGTCCTCAGGATGATCTGCTTTAATAGAGTGAATAAGACACAAACCAGATGGGACTGGGTTGAAGAGGAAAAAGAAGAATGAGAATTTGAGACACTGTGGATAAAAACTAGGTTCATAAGGTCTTCTGGATCAGGAAGAGGTGGCCTGAGATTTCTGAACCTGGCAGCCATCCAGCTCCCTCTGATGAAACTTGTGAACATTCTTGTCCCTGAGGCAGGAAAACAAGCAAGATTCTCCCCATTTGGTGCAGAATTGTGAAGCACTCCTGCTTTGGGAGGCCATGGTTCTGGGCTAGGTCACAACTCAGGATGCAGACAGAGTTGGAAAACATCATTCTTGGTGTCATCACTGAAGAGGTTCACGGGCCTCTGGTGAGCTACGTCAGACACTGTGTGGCTGTGGAAGCCTTTTCTGGCGGCTCTGAGCACCTTCTTAGTGGTGAGATTCTCAGATAGGACAGGATTATCATTTTTTGTATTTATCCCAATTTTGTTTCCACTTCCCACCCAACATGTCTTCCATTTATTGGCCACAGAGAATGTCAAAACTTTAACACTTCTTTTGTTTCATTACAACGGAAGTCACACTCACGAATGGAAAATGACAGGAGTCTCAACCCAATAGAATGTGTTCAGGAAGATAAGACCAAAGTTGCAATAAACACCCACATCACAATCTATCTGTTCTTAATTCTAATAAGAGTACTTAAGAGTTTTGATTCTGGCGTCCACTGCAACATTTTATTAAATGCACTTAAATCGTAGTGACCTCACCTCTCTGCATTTTCCTTTGAATGGTCTAATACACTAGATTTGAATTCTCCGCCTTTCTTTACTGGAGCAATAGCTCATGTTTTCTGACGCAGTCTTCACATAAGAGCTGCATAAAAATGAACACTACGGGTTAACTCATATAGTTCTCTAACTTCTGTCACCCAAATTGTGTTGAGTGCCCACGTGGGACAACGTGCTTCCCAAGTTGGATCCTGAAAGAGTAAGAGAAGGATGGCGACTGCCCTCCAAGAAGCCGGGGAGACACACATTACAGACAAGATTCGGATGAAGCACCAGCACGCTCAGTGCTGTTAAGAGCAAATACTTAGAACCCATGAAGAGGAGGGACTGGGAGGCAATAAAAAGCTTCACTTTCTGACAAAAGCTGTGCATCCTGAATTTAAATGACATCGGATTTTCATTTCCTCTTCTAAAATACTGAAACAACCTCAGTAGTGGTCACACAGGAAATTGTAAAGATTAAGTCAATAAAATTTATAAATGACAGGCTGAGATACTGAATGTCTTGAGTCACTGCTGCCTTTGGTATTAATGAAACACAATAATCTGAATAGTCCATGTTTAGCCACGCTAAGGCAAGAGGAGCTTGGAGTGCAGCTCCTGTAACAGTCTCAGTGGTGTGCACATTGATGTCTCCACAAACGGAAACTTGGGAGAGGGGATTGTCTATAGGACTGTGAAGGTACAGAGTCACGATTTCCACTCTTAACTCAGTGCCTGGCACATTCATGAGACAAAACTTCCAGCGCACTTGAAGCTCTTTGCAGAGAACTAGCGTGGAGGAAAGTAGTCTGACAGAAAATAGGGCTCTTTTGTGAATCGTAAATATGAGTAAAATAATCCCTTCCCTTGTCTCTACATTCAGATTCTCTGTGGTGATATTATGTTAACGCATATATTAAATTAAAAAGTTTCAAGGGCCAGGAATACAGTTAAAAAAAAAAGAGGAAGTGTGGGAGGCAAGTTAGATGATGGGAAATGAGACATTCCCAGATTTGCAGTCACTATCACAAGTCTAATTTGAATGCTATTTCTTGGGTTAGTAGTGGGGTAAATTAAAGAGAGTCCTTCTCTCAAGTACATTATTTCAGAAGGCAGCAAATCTAAGTAATCCAAATACTACTCTAATGCAATACTAGAAAATGAAAATTAATGCTCACACATGTATGATCAACAAAGAATGTATCAACATTTTAAAGACATGAAATGACCTTGCAGTCATTTCATGTCTTACAAAGGAAGGGGGAGTCTTATAAAGGAAGGGGGCACCATGTAAATTTAATTTAGGCAAATTCCGTTCAGTTCATAAAAAGTCCTGAACACCAAAAGTTCATTCGTATAGTTCTCTCATTCTGTCACAAGAAAATGAAAAAGCCTGACCTGCTATAAAACCTGTCAACCGCTTGTACACAAAACTAACTTTTCTTTTTAATAATACAGTCCAAGTGGAGTCCTGTGAAAGACGTTTCGGTAACGTGAAAGGAAATAAAAATTGGGACTGTCACAGAGACACAAGAAATTGTCAAACATGGCAATTCTCTCAGATGAAAACAACTGAAAGATATAATCTGGAAAGTATTAACGAGTTTGCTTCTATGAAAGCTAAGAAAGGAAAATTAAGTTCTTGTTTTGGTAGAAACAAAACAGTTGAAATAAAGTTCTATGAAGTTGAATAAAATGCTGTTTTAACGGTTTTAATGTGAAAAATAATTTTAAATGTTACCTTTGGTATTTTAAACATTCAACTGTTTTAATATTTTGGAAAGTCTAATTAGATGCTGTTTTAACATTCCCGCTTTTCAGTTTCCCAGCACCTCACTCCACCACTTTGCAACGCTGGCACGTTGAAAATTCACCGCGAAAGTCACAGCGCCACAGCGCTGCGGGGTGTCCGCGTCCCCGGCCTCGGACCCCAGGGAGGGCCGCGCCCGACTCCCTGCGACGGCGTCATCAACTCCGAGACCGGCGGCATCTCGCCCAGAAACCATCCCGCACCAGAAACCAAACACGCTCTGATTGCCGGTCACACATCCCTCAGTGAACGAAGTTTTTGTAGAAATGGGCTCTCTGAATTTTACGCGCAAAAATAAAGCCCCAGACTCAAGGGAAAGTGCAGAAAATGCGAGGCTCTGTGCTCCGTACCGAAGAAAATGTCCCCCGCGTGGCCAAGGCAGCGCTCACTCCGCAGCAGTCAGCGCCGGGGAAACGAAGGCTTCTCATGGACTATTAAAGCGGCGCCACCCTGCCCCATGGCGCTGCGGAAGCTTTTCTCAGACCCTACCATCCCGACAGACAAAAAAGGCCGCGCCAAGCCTTTGTTTCCTACCCAAGCGTCAGAAAACGCCGCTTGCTCGCCCTCTCGTGGCCCGCTGGGGAACCACGCTTCCCAGGGGCAGAGCAGTAGAACCTTGACGCTCTTTCGCGGTGCTCGCGCGCCCCCTGGCCGACGTCTAGTGAATCACCGGCAATGTCAGTGGCCCACTGCAGTTCGTGGCTGGCGGCTGGAGCGATGCTCAGCTCCATCCTGATTTGCTCTCTTGGTGGAGACGTGCCTTGGATCCATAGCCTAGAAAATAAGAAAATCGTCAGTCTTTTGAGAGAACTAGAAGTTATCCCCTCTCACTTCTGCCTGAATGACAGAACCGACTTCAAATTTCCTTGGGAAAGAGGAAGTATCACCGAAATCCAGAAGACACAACGCACCTGTTTCCACCATCTCATGCTCCAGCAGATCTTCAGCCTGTTGAACGCAGAGGACAGCCATGCTGCTTGGAACTGCACTCTCCTCTATCAACTACTCTCTAGGCTTCATCACAGCCTGGAAGAGCTGGACCAGACAAACGAAGAAAATCTGGTGTGTCCCTATTTGGGCATTCTTGTCTGGAATTACTTCCAAGGAATCCATAACTATCTAAAACAAAAGAAGTACAGCACCTGTGCTTGGGAGGTTGTCAGAGTCGAGATCACAGCGCGCCTTTTTCTCATGTGACAAGCCTCCAAGAAAAGGCAAAATGCAGAAGAAAGTTATACTCGTGACTCTGTATTCAATTACATTCATTGTGAAGTCTAGAAACAATCTCAACTCACATTTCTGCACCAGCAGAGATATATCTGAATCTAAAATCATAGGGTCATTTAAAAAATATATTGTATATCACGAATCTATAAAATTATGCTCAGAGTGTAGAACATAAACTATTTTCTTATATAAATAATCTTATAATTTTTAAATCTGTCTAAGGGTTTTCTTTACATTTGTGGGAGCGGCGGGAGGAGATATTTGCCCTTTCTAAAGTGTAAAGTCCAGTTATTTTATGGAAAGTGTTCTCAAGACGGTATGTTTTGTAAAGACGTGTGTTATTTAAGTTAATGCTAGCTGTTCTAACAGATGAACAGAAAACTATCCAGAAAATTATCCATACTTTTATCATTATAGGAATTGTCTTCCTTTGAGTAAGAGCACAATGCAAGCATTCCTAATCAGATGACTCTTCAGGTTGGCTGTCCTGCAACCAGCATTTCACGGTCACGGGTCCCTTCTATTTTGTAACGTTGCCATATTCAACATGTTTTGCCCAATTTGTCTGTGGTACCTGAGTCTATACCACTCAGTTGTAAGGGGAACCATTATGGTAGATTACATGGTTTATTTTAAAAAACCAGGACTGTACAGGGCAATATCAGTTATGCTCACATTAGTTTCTCTGAATTTATTCTCATGGGTTGCCAAAATGCAAAGAAGTTGAGCAATAGACTCTAATCTAGTGACTAATAGAAGAGGAGACAACTTCAGTAAGACCACTCTTTATTTTTACGCTATTTGTACCAATACTCTTTAAGTTGAAAAAAAAAAAAAAAGAACCCACTGTGTTTGCTGCATACACTTTATCCTCAAACCGAAAACCAAGAATTGAAAGTCTTTTTCCAGAAATCAAACCCTGTGGGAGATGACGTGGATGTCACTAGTTAGAGTAAACAGCATCATCAGTCTTTTGAAAGAAGCATTTGGGTTAATTCCCAAAGACACAGGCTAAAAAATTGGTAAATGACCACACATGTGGGACTGAGGTCTCAGAACATCTTGAGGGAGACAAGGAAATTCTGAAAATCACTGATTTCAAAGTGGAGGGTGAGTCTTCCATTTACGACCAGGTCTATGATACTCATCCTGATATTCTAAATAAAGAAAATAGAAATTTGAAAATATCTCTGCAACCAAATCATGTTTTTAAATACTATCTCACACAGTATTAATGTCATTCATAACTTCCTTTGTAGAATTAGGACGAGTTTACAAGGTATCTCTGATTGACTGTCCTCTCAATTCCTAACTATCTAGTAGATGTTGGATTATTCTTTCTCCTACTATTACGTTCATGATAATCTCAATGAATATTAATTGGCTCCTGAGATGATAGGGACTGCACTAGACGTCTAGACATACATTTGGGTAAACGGATTTCTCTCTCCTTAGGTATTTTCTAGACTCCTGGGATGTACTCTAAGCAGAAAATAGGTCAGGTCATGTCTTAAACCATTCAAACACAATTAACAGCATAACAGACTGAGTAGCTTATAAGGAGCAGACATTTCCTGCTCACATCCTAGAGGCTGAAATTCAAATCAGAGTGTCAACAAGGTTGGGTTCTGGTGAGTGCCAGCTTCCTGGTTGCATACCATTCAAATGGAAGGAAGGTGATGGATCTACCTCAGGCTTTTTTGACAAGGCCACTAATTCTATTCAGGAGGCTCCACCCTCTTGCCCTCATTTATTCACAAGGACCCCATCACATGACACCATCACTTGGGCTTGAGACTTCAACATATGAATTAGGTGGGCATGTACACATTCAGACAGCAGCAGGTCAAAAAAATTCACCAGCCTGGTATCTCAAAGAGAGAATATAGCCGTGAGTAGACAATAAAGAAGAATTAGCAATTTGTAGGCAAAAGCTTCAGACTGTGGACTCAGGATGGAAACTCATGCTTTTTGAGCAGAAGTAATATTCAAATTATACATGCTAAATTTTTGAAAATCAAGAAATGGAGTCCAGTAGCCCACAGAGATGGATGGAAATAACAGAATACGTATGATCCTTTATCAGTCTTTGTGAGAGGTCTCCAAAGAAGCTTCGGTTTCTGCTACCCCTGTAAGGAAGGACAAGAAAGTAATGCGGTCAGTTGCCTGGTTGTTGTGAGCTGTGTGAATCGAGACACTTTAAGTTTAGATAGGTGACTCTTATGTGACACCAGCTGGTTACTTTTCTATAATGACAATGTAGAGGTATATTAAAGAGGATGTCATAAGTGTCAGTTGAATATAGTGCTAGGCAAAGGCTGAACATTATGCTGCTATTTCTGCAACTTAAATGCCCAGAGCCAATATGTACCTGAAAAGAAGTAGAATTTTAGTGGTTTTAGCAATAAGGAAACTAGGCATTATTGACACCTATATGAGTGGAAATATTAGCCATGGTCTATTAAAATCCAAGCAAGTATGGCCATGATGAAGCAAATAGCTTGGTCTATCCTGAATCCGTTCTAGTAGAAAGTGAATATCTGAGGACCTGCTTCAGTGAAAATTACTTCATGAGTGATCACCCTGGGCCTGGTGCCAAGCATGATACAGAGAATCTGACAAAGTCCAGTGACTAAAGAGCTGACTTAGCAAAGATGATCTTATACCTTCCATTTAAGCAGTAGGAATCTGGAGGGCTGAGGCAACATAACTTCTCACACAAAATAAAAAGACTTTGGGATCAAAGCTAAAATTCAAGTCTTTACATTTTAATAATTAACATTTCTGCAGTTCAATCATTTCCAAAGATGGTTTCCTTTTGTTTGAACAGAATAAACTTGATTGGAAACTCTGAACTCCTTTAGAAAATATGAAATTTAATACAAAAATACAAAGAAAGAATCAACTGGATGATATTGTCTGAATCTTGAGTTCTCTTTGGGGCTAATATTGCTCCCAAAGATGTGAATAGTAGTTCTCATGAGTGTCAACAAATCTTAGGTATTTTGGTGGTTTGTGGTGCTCCAAAGCTCAGCCCTATCCAACAGAATCTTCTTCCTTAGTATTTATTTTTCTCTTTGGTTTTCTTGTGTATCATATGAGAAGTATTGCCATTCAGCTCAGGGAAGATACACAAAACATATGCAAGATTATTGCTACAAACCTGAGGTGACTTGATGGCTCATTGGGAGATTTTCCTTCCATCCATGGTCTGCTTGATCTCAAAGCTCTCTTGTGAGAGGTGTGCTTTGCTTACTCAGGAGTTGCATTGTGGATGTTGCTTATGTTTTTACCTCACTGTGAAATGTGTTTTGAGAATACAATGCAAACAGTTGATATTTAATAGTTAGCTCCCCTACAGTTAGTCCACACATCAGAAAAAAATTTTGACTGTATCCAGATGAATATCTACTTGCTAGTGAAGTTAAAAATTACTCTCTGATAAGAAGCAAGATTAAAAATTAAGTACCTACCTAAAATGAATGTTAAGAAAATAATTTAATTGTTCAATAATATTGACCAATTTTGAATGATTTTAAAACATATCTATACATTGGCATTATTTCATAGGATAACATACATTTTTATTTAAACGTGCAACTAGATCCATGTCTATATAGTAAATATGTTACATTAAAAGTCACTCTGCAAACTCAGTTTTAAGGTCAAACTCAATTAATTTTATTTAAAATTAAGTCTGATGTTTATTAAATAGACATTTCAATTATACTAAATGTCAGTGGCTTTTAAATTTAAGTTGTAATGTAAATTTTTTATTTATTCATTTTTAATTCTTCACTGAATAGGAGAGTGAACTTTACACAATCTTTTTTTATATATAAAGCACAGATATAAATAGAGTACATAAATATATATACCGTACATCTCTGTTAACTTTTCTTGGAGGGTTCAATTAGAAAAGCGTCCGAAAAACTCTGTGCGGAAGGACCAATAATGAAAAAAAAAATGGTTGAGAAACAGTGCTCTGAACCCATTTAGAAAGCGCATAAAGAAAAGGAAAAGCAGAAGTAGAAAGTGAGAGAAACATTCAGAAATTGAAAACTCACATGTTCCCTATATATGGCACATGCACAGAGGAAGGTCTTCACAGCCTAGAGCCCACGGTTGGCAGTGTCATCCATCGCAGCCAGGCCGGCCTCATCTGCAAAATCTCCAATGGCACTGCCTTTTTCCTTCCTAATGGCCATGGTGGTGCTCAGCTGCCAATCCATCTGCTCTCTGGGCTGCGACCTGCCTCAGACCCACAGCCTGGTCAACAGGAGGGCATTGATGCTCCTGGGACAAATGAGGAGAATCTCCCCTTTCTCCTGCCTCAAGGACAGAGAAGACTTTGGATTCCTCCAGGGGGCGTTTGGTGGCAACCAGTTCCAGGAGGCTCAAGCCATCGCTGTCTTCCATGAGATGACCCAGCAGACGTTCCTCCTGTTCTGCACAGAGGTCTTGTCCGCAGCTTGGGATGAGACCCTGCTAGGCAGATTCTGCAATGGACTATATCAGCAGCTGAACCACCTGGAAGCCTGTCAGACGCAGGAGCTGGGGGCAGAGGAGACTCCCCTGCTGGATGAGGATTCCACACTGGCTGTGAGGAAATACTTCCAGAGAATCAACCTCTATCTGCAGGAGAAGAAACACAGCCCTTGTGCCTGGGAGATTGTCAGAGCAGAGATCATGAGGTCCTACTCTTTATCAACACACTTGAAAGAAAAATCAAGGAGTAAGGATTAACACCGGTTCAACATGGACATGGTGCTCACTGACTAAATGTCACACTTCTCTTGTTTTGCCATGTCAGAGACCCACTTGTTCTGTTTCATGTCATGTAATCATGACATGAATGGAATCCATATGTACAAAGTTTTCAAGAATTTTAATCAACATCATGTTCCTCTCTACAGATGTCCATGCTGATATATCTATTTTTCTATTAAATAGTTATTTATTTAATTATTTATGTATATATTTATCATTTATTGTATTTAAGTTATTTTTTTCATATAATCTGCTTGTACATCTTTACAGTGTGATGATATAAGAAATATGTTCTTTTTATTTAGTCATTTTGTTATTTTTGTGTTTATTAAAAATTTACCACTGTGAACTTCTTGTATTTGTTTAATCTATAAAGAAGCACCAAGCTTGCTTCTGCCACTGGATTTAAAGAAGGGATGGCACAATTCGTTTACTCATTATATTATATTCAAATGATAAGTAACAATTGAGTTTCTCTAAGCCAGGCTGTGTGTTGCCCTCAGGATGCAGAGGTGAACAAAACAAATACATTTCCTTCTCTCCTGTATCTTTGATTTTTGTACGAAAGAAGCCTAAGAACAATAATCAAAATAATATCAGTTATGTTCAATGCTATTATGAGAAGAAGGAGAAAACCAAATGCATTCTCTCACCGGCAGCTAGGCTGACGAATACCAGGCAATGAAGATGAAAGTAGATATCCTCTTGAGTTGACTGGGAGACATGTAAGTGCAAATGTCCATTGACAGTTGGACATGTATGTTTCAATTTGCAAGGAATGCCATGGCTGAAGGTCCATATGTGGTCAGGAAAGCTGGAAATGCATGTGGTCATGTGTGTGTTGGGGGGACAGTGTAGAGGGAGATGAAGACTTAAAGTTGATTTTCAGGCCCAACAACTTTTAAGAGAAGAGTTACAAAGAAAACAGAGGTAGGTCTCCCATACATTAGAAGGGCAAGACAGAATGCTGGTAAGAGTGCACTTAAGAAAATAAATGTGTTTAGAAGGACATCAGTGGATTCATGGAAGATGAAGATTGAAACTGCCCTCCACATCACGAAAATGGAAGGCATTGGTGACCTTAATGGCTTGATAGAGAAATCATTTTTAAAGTATATGAAAGTGTAAATAAGAAAAGATAGTGAATTTGACGTGGAAAGGCCAAAGTGGAAAGGGGAAAAGAAGTGCGTGTGTTTTTCTGCAATCCATTTTAGGTAGTATGTTAGTTTCTGGATGATTTCATGTAATGGATGTATTAGTAAATCATATTAATGGGTTTAATGTTGTATTTAAATCATGATTTATTAATTCCCTAGAATGATAATCTATCATGTCTTAGTAATACTACTGTGTGTATAAGTAAGTCGCTTAGTTTTCGTTACTTTGTCAGGCAAAATAGATAACTATTTCATTCTTTCATCAAAATATCTAATTACTATTGAGAATACAATGATTCTTGCAATTGTTGGCTTTATTAGTGAAGTTACTTAACTTACATCATTGTGGCAACAAGCAACTACAGAAGCTTTATAACACATCTTATTTTCTGATACAGCTACATATGATATGATGTTTTTAATATGACTCTATAGCAATTTTTCTTAGTTTTGTAAATATGACAGTGCCCGTGAATTCTAAGATAAGCAAATTATCATGGACGTAAAGACGAACAGACATCCTTCAAAAATGAATGTGGGAAGCTGGATTATGCAATGTCTTTCTCAATATTCAAGGTAAAAAAAATGACCAAAATCAGCTGATAATACAAAATGAAGAATGGAAATCCATAGAGCAAGAGAGAGTTGTACAGAATTCAGGATTTTACACAGATTTCACAATCAGAGCAGAAATCTAGAATGGAAAACTCACAAAATCACTCTTAAGTCACAAGAAAGGATTTTTCATTGCAATTCCATTCTGCATGGACATATGTGTGATCTTCAGCAACCCACTTTATCTGTCTAAGCCTCAATTTTTCCATCAATTAAACCGGTTCAAAATATTAAAATAGATTTTAAGACAATAAATGAACATGTGCATTTTAAGGCACTTTGCATCACATCTTCCATAGAGAAAAGACTTAATATATGGTAGATATTTTCCTGTTTTTCTTCAGACAGCTAACTATGAGAATGTGATTTTCTTCTTTCTAAAAATTCTTAGGACCTATGGCTAAACTTTCAGAAACTGACCTCCAAAGGAGGAAGCCTAAAAAAATCAGAATTCTGTCCGGAATTCAAGGAAAGACGCAAAAACTGTCGTTCCTCATTCTAAAAAGTGTCTCATTTTCTCAGAGAAGAAATGGCGGCTTGTTTTTATATTAATATTAATTTGAGAGAGAGAAAGAAATATCTAGCTAAAGCGCAGAAGAACATGATATTTAAAGAGATTCTAGCTCCTAGTATACACCCTTTTTCCCTCCCACCCAGCAAGCCAGGATTCATTTCCATATCACAGTAGTTTTCTTATTCTGCAAGGAGAGAGCCCAACAGTCATTCACTCTCTTTACCTCTCTGCCCATACACACCACTAATTGTTTTCTGTTCTGTTGTGGTTTCAGCTTAGAAGATTTTCTAAAAAGCAAGACATCACAAGCAGAAAGCCAAAATTAAATAAAATATCTATATTTTGCAGAAACATCTGCAGGAGAGGCTTTCATTAATGCCGCTGGAGCTCGCTGTAATAGTAGCTTTAGCTAAAAGGAAACTGAAAGCAGGATCCAGCTTGTGGGTGGGCCAAGGCAACTTCTCTCAGGGAACACAGCCCCCTGGTGGCCACGTGGGACAAGGGTGGTGACTAAGACTGGAGGGCTGGCTGCTGCTCTAGGCAGAAATCTTGTCAAGGCTGGAGATATCTCTTCATGCTACAAACAAGGCTACTTCTTGGCAACAGTAGATTCAAATGTTGTCAACAGCCTGTTTCCTAACCTCTTGTCTATTACAAAGACGAAGAGTCTCCAAGTGTCCACCTTCAGGCAGGGCATGGACTCTTTGGGTTCGGGCAGTTAAAGGGATAGAGAAAAGTGTTCTTTCTCTCCATCCTATTCATAGCTTCCCTATGAATCACCTGTTCAACATGCTATGGGGCTCTGGTGGCAGCTAGAGTTGCCCATCTGGACATAGAAAGCAATGGTAAGCAGGAAAATCTCATTGAACATTAATTAAACGACTCTCAATAGTACCATTTTAGTTTCACAGATTCATACCTAATTATCTGACTTCAACTATTATTAACTCGTGTATTCTCATCATCACGTGGAATAATAATCTTGACATCTCTTTCACTCAGTAGTAAAACTTCTGCCTAGGTAGCAAAAGAGAGAAGTCTGATACAAGCTAAGGAACGTGAATGAATAGTGTCATTGTAACCTGAGAGCTAGCGACATCTATTTTTTTCAGTTGTATTTCTTTTGATATCACTTGAGAGGAATTTCGATAATCAGCACAATCTTTTCATTGAGGTATTTCACTGGGAACTGTGTGAACTGCTGACGGTGCAGGGAGGCCTCCAAATTTGGAGAAGTATCACATCCTTTCCTCACATACCACAGTCAACATCTGGATTTGTTTCTCTCCAGCTTGGGCTTTGAGGACCCCGCTTACATTTCACTACATATTTTACATCGATATCTTCTTCGTTTGCTAATCATCCAGGAACTATTAATTGAAAACTTCTTTCACCATATTTATATCAGATATATCCTTTACCTTAAATAATTAATACAGATAATACAATTTCAGATAATACAACATGTACATTAATAATTTGTTTACTCAATTTCTCACTTTGTCACAACGTTTTGAGTATTGCTACTATAATCTCAATCTCACGTCATTTTCTAGATGAGATAGATGTGCCAAGAATTCTTCTATTCTCCAACACCATTCGCATTCCTTCTGATTAAGTGTACTTCATCTATGATGTGGAGAGCATCTCTTTCATGAAAATCACAAGCCCTTGGGGATGCACACATAACCAGATGGCAAGGAATAGAATAGTCTGGGACAATTCCTTCATCAATTTGAAGAGTAAAAGTGGATCGAGGAATTTCTCGTCCACAACATCTAAGGTAAACAAAAGCTGAAAATCACAAAACAAAGTAAAATAGTGGCATGCACCAAGAAAAAGAAGACAAAGGAATTTAATTGGAGGATCAACGCCTATTTCAAAACTCAATGGAATTCTAAAATATGATACTTTTCGATTACCTCTAATACCCAATATAGGATTACGGTTTGAATCTTGATCTTTCCAACAATTGGGTAATCCCGAGAAATTCACTTAACACTTTCACTGAAGCCCATCATTCTCAAATTTAACGTTTCTACAGTTATTGTGAGTGTTAAACAAACTGAAACATCTTAATACACTTAAAAGAATTTCATAGAGGTCAGGCTTAAATCTGGCAATTTTCCTTAGTTTATTTTATATCGACATATATATGAGAACAGAAAACTCTTCTACCTCTCAGTAAGGAACTGCAAAAACATGACAGTCTACAGAATGAAAGCCTGTCACGCAGACTGGCTGACTATGGTCACTATGCACACGGAAGATGAGTTGGATCTGTATATTCAGTTAGGAAATGGCGGCTTGCTTAAATATCTGGAAGAGCAGTTGATCTTCTAGACTGAAGTGAAACATATATTGCACATTTTAATACTTCCTGGTGCACTTCGGCCTTCCCTTCCTGGTTTTCTGCATCGTAGTCTGCTATTCCCATATGACATCATTTCCTTCCTCTCCAAGGTAGAAATTCCCAGCGTGCTCTTCTCACTCATGCCTTCTCCTGCACCGCCCATCCACGCAGCTCTATCCTGCTCCTGTGTGATTGCTGGCCATCAGCTTCCCTTTAAGAGCACAAGCCACCACTTAAAAGCAAAAGTTGAGTGAAAGTTCCAGGTAGTCAGAAAATCCTACTTTAGAGACAATTTTTCCCCTTCTGATGAGTATTTTTGGAAATGAGACATTTCCTTGTTACAATGATATAATGGTAGCTGTAGCTAAAGGAACTAAAAGTGGGATCCTTTGCTGTGGGGACTAAGAAACATTTACAGAGGAAGCGCGCCAACTATTGGCCATGGTGGACAAAGACATCGACCAAGTCTGCTGAGAGCGGGCTTTTTCCTGTCCTGGGTAAAAAGATTGAGCCCTTTCAGGCACTTCTTCAGAGCTACAAAGAGACTCTGTTGTGGAAAGAACTGATTTCTGAAAGAGTTAGCAACGCTCACTGCCTCAGTTTTTGTATCTTGGGGAGGGAAAATCTCCCCAGTTTCAGGCAGGGAATGACCTCTATGGGAAAACCACAGCCATGTAGGGAGAAAGGGTCAGAATGTGTGTGTTTTTTGCCTCCAAGCTGCTCAGCTGGCCAGAGTCTCCTGAATCATGTGTCCCTTTATTATCTTCGTAGGCCATTTGGAGCCTGAAAGCCTGCCTTTGTGGGAAAATCAGGAGAAGCAAGACAAATCAGGAAACATGTCCTATTTGAGGTACACAAAATTATTCTTAATAGTAAGCTGGCAGTTTTCCAAATTCATCCCCACTCCCAGATCATGTCCCTTGACTTCATAATCAGGAGAAATTCTCTTTTCACTTTGCATAATGATGCCACTGGTATCCCTTGCAGCTTGACTAAGTAGTAAGAGAAGCATAGCTTAAAGGAATTTCAGAGGATACGATTGTTGCCAAATACAGGCCTGTGAAGTATCTGTTTGGGTAGAATCGAGAGGTATTAAGTGCATCTAAACTGTAACTGAACAAGTTCATCAGGAAGTGTGTGCCAATTTCTCAGTTTGCAGGGATCTCATTCTCGAATTTTGACCTCATATTACAGACTTCATCTTTAGATAGCTTCTGTCCAACCGATGGGTTAAAGGGCTCTAATTTGCATGCTAAACAATTTTTTACACTTGCCTTTCTCTGTTCCTTCACCACTTGCAGGGCACCATATAGGAGCATGAATAGAAGAATTTTTTCTTTGATTCACTTGGCTGTCTTTCTGATTTCCTACCAACTTTCAAATATTATGACTCCTTCCATTATTTGGTGCTCTTTCTTTTTTCTTTTTGATTCTATTCCTTTTTTTTTTCTTCTTTTTTCTTTAACTTTTTTATTTTTTATTGTTACTTTTTTTTTTTTACTGTTACTTTTTACTCTTACCGTTTTGTTTTTGTTTTTCGTTTATACTTTTGGATGTAAACGTTTATTAATTCGGTCCATATCATTGCCATTCTCTAAAAATCTCTATAGCCATGTCCTCTTTCATATCTCACAGTTACTGAATATTCGAAGATGTAGGACTGAGCTGCAGGGCTGGATGGCTTATTGAGGCAAAGGGAAGTGAGTTTCATTGCCCGAATACCTATCACAGGTCCCTCAGCAGAGGGCAATCTTACATACTGAGGCACGAGAAGGGTCCCTCGGTGTCACTGGTTGAGCTGTGAGGGATCACAGTGCAGTATCAGCTGGAAGTCACCTAGGATTTCAAGCATCACCAATCAGAGTATATGCTGATGTGGCCATTACTCCTACCTCCCTCTCTACACCTGATTCCTCTGTTGCAGCTGACAAGGTCCCCGTAATGTCCAGTCCTGCACAGAAATGCAGTGAAGACCGGGAGTCCATCTGACATGTCTACACCTTTGACTTGGGAACAAATCCGGGAGCTCATCTGTGCCCCTGTTCAGGCGGTTCCATGTCTGATTCCATGAGGAAGATGCTGCAGGACTCACGTTTTCTCCAAGGCAACAGGGCACATCTAGACACCGGAAGAAGATGAAAGTCAGCAGCAGATTGAGGACTTGGAAGGAATTCAGAGATGTTTATTGTGTGGACTGCAACAGGCAGTCCCTAGAGGGTGGAGGGATTCCAATGGGCAGCATGGAGTCAGAGGTTTCTCCAGATCATTCCTATTCAGACAGAGAGGAGATCCAAGTGGATTCCCTGAGCACAAATTTCTCCCACTGAGAGGTGGCCAATAGCAGTGTCCTCGGGCCATGACTCTGATACCACAGCACCTGCTGAGTGTTGGAAGGAACAAACGTTCTCCAGTGCCAGCTGCAAACTTCAGTTTCCATTGGCAGAAAAATCTACTCCCTCATAACTATTTCAAAGGAAGTGTGTTTACTTTCCTTAGCATTTAAAGTCAGCAAGTGAGTGAATCACACCAGACCCCTGCTACCATACAAAACAGTAGACAACATTCCTTTGGCATTTGAAGTGACGCTCGAAATCCTTTGTCTCTGGACTGCCCCTGATCTTCTGATTTCATGCCACGGCCTCTCCATGGGTCATAAATACCAGGTCCATTTCAATCCTTCCTTTCTTTTAACAGGCCCTTCCAGACAAGTCATTATCTCAAATGTCCTGAAGGTTTTGACCTTGCATTTTAGTACCTTTTTGACCTTGGATTTTAGTACCTTCAGAATAATCCATCCTTCCAGATTTGTGTTTCTCTCCCAACAGTCCAAGTGGAGTTGTTGAAAAGATTGAGTTAATAACTTCAAAGATCTTAGGACATTAACTGGTCTGTGTTTAGCATATAATTAATTTTTTAAAATATCATCATCAATACTTTCATCATTAAGAGTAGATGCTTTTCTTAGTACTTTCTCTTTAATTCTAGATTTCTCAAGGCAATCTTTAAATCGCCTGAGAGGATTTCTTAACTAGATAGACTGCAGGCAAAGGTTACTATTCAGGATCACATCAGAGAGGGTTGTTAGTGTTCTGGCACCTGGGTTCAGGTCACCATTCTCTTGGGAGTGGGTTGGTGTGACTCTTCCTTTCTCACTTCAGAACTGATTTCACGTGGATCGACTGAAAAGAGAATGAAGTGGCTGGTTTTGCAAAGCCAAAGGTTGGTTATTGATCAGAACGTAGTCTTCTTTGAGCCTCTGCCAGGGGCAACCATTTCCCCATGTTGTGTGATTCCATGCTGGCTTTCATCCTTCCACTCTGCCACACCACCCAGTCCCCATCTCTGCTTCACTAAATTTTGCTAACTTAGACTTTGTCATTTACCCAGCAGGAAAGTCACTTTCCTTCTTTCACATTCATGATGTCAGATTTGCATTTGTTTTATTTCTCGCCCAGAAACTACTGCCCAGTTTTGCTTTCTAGGAAAGTTGAAATGAAAAGTAAAAAATCTGAAGTCTTGAAAGTTAGAGAGAAAAACGGTGAAGCCCCTTTGCAATTCTGTTACTTCCCCTTGTTTGCAGTAACCTCAGGACGAAACAGAAAGTAATGCCAGAGGAGCAAAACAGACAATATCCCGTAATCCACTATGGAAAAATTAAGTTATTAAGAATCTTCTTATTGTTGTTATTTATATTTAAAATGGAGTATCAGAAATAAGTAAAAGGCTATTTTTTGCCACATTATAGCTTGAACCTAACTGCCCTGCCGTTTTAGTATGACACAGAGGACAAGCAAAGCAGCCAAACAGAAATACGCAGGCTGAATGAGCATGTTAGGTGGGCCAGCAGCAGCCCCAGGCTTGGAATTGGCAGAGGGGATTCGGTACCAGTTGGTGTCCAGGGCTCTGACTGGCTTCCTGGAGGGATCAGGCCAGGCAATGTGTGCCTCTAAGTTTCTACCGAGAGACGTTATCTTTGAATCTTCTGTGCCCAGCTCAGAAATTCTGACCATAGAAAGTAATCAAAAATTTAAGTAATGAATTTTACATAAAAGCTGAATTGGTACAATGAAAATTATCTGACTAGTAAAGGCAAAATGATTCAATTAGGTAACTTATTCCTCCACCTATAGACAAAATTAACTTTGCTATCAGCATGGAAGGCTCCTGATACTTTGAAACCTGGGAACAGGGGTAACAGCTGACAACCTGGCTTTTTTAAACAAACACTCCAGAGAAAGGACAAGGATGCTGGAAGGTTATTATTTTGCCAACAGTGATACAACCCCTCCTTGGCAGAGGAATTCTAGAGTCCTCAGGATGAGGTCTGCCTGCACTCAGGGAGAGAGTCCAGGAGAGTTGGGTTGAGGACATTTTGTCACTCTAGAAAAAACGGTTACTAGAAGGGGCATCTCCCTCGTGAATCAGGTGTTGCTGGGAAAATAAAAGGATCTTTGGTTTAAAATCTCCACACCTACACTCCCCAGAAGAGAACCAGGATTCTTGCTGAAGTATTGGCACAGATGAGTGGCACCACAGACCATTTACACGCAGTGGAAAGAAAGGGCAGTGTCTGTCTTAGTCCTGACCCTCTGGTCCCCGTGAAGCATAACTGCACAGATATACAAGAATGTGTTCTAGAAGAAAGAGAATCATCCCAGAAACCCATTCACTCATTATCATCAGCCTCTGCTGTGAATAAAACATTAAACGAATCCCAGTACATGGTTCTAAAGAACTTTTTCACTATACATAGTCTGTAACCAAACAAAACACACAAACCCACAGGACTGAGGCAGCCTGTCACCCTTTGTAAAGTAAGGAGGGTAAAAGAGTTACCCAGGTTCAAGGCCAAAATGTGTTTCTAAAACAGAGAGGAACAATTTTTATCTTTAAAAATGTACATTAGGATGTGTATGCATGTGTGTAATTACATATCTACAGACACTTCTGATTTTAGGACAAAGTCTTTTCTCGTTTGATATATATTCACTTGGAGTGATATATCTGAAGATTCCTGGGAAAATTAGACTTCTATTGCAAAATTAATAGTGTAGATTGATGAGGATATCTTTTTAGACCTCACAAAGAACACTTAAATGAAAACAAAAAAAGAAAGTAAAAGTGTAGAGAAATGTTTAGAAAATGAAAATTATTATGTTCTCTATTTAATGGCTATGCTTAGAAGGAATGTCATCAGAGAACCTAGAGTCCAAGGCTCCCCAGATTTGCAGCTCAGGCAGGCCAGCTCATCCTGATTCCTCATGGCCCCCCTGCTCTCTCTAATAACCGCCATGCTGGTGTTCAGCTATGGCCCCAGTGGGTCTCTAAGCTGTGACCTGTCTCAGAACCATGTCCAAGTCAACAAGGAGAGCATCGTACTTCTGCATCAAATGCAGAGAATCAGCTCTTTCCGCTGTCGGAAGGACAGAAAGAACTTCGGATTCCCCCAGGAGATGGTGGATGGCAGCCAAGTTCAGGAGGCCCAGGCCATCTCTGTCCTCCACGAGATGCTCCAGGAGACCTCCAATGTCTTTGGCTCAGAGCATTCCTCTGCTGCCTGGAACACGACCGTTCTGCACGGGCTCCTCAGTAGACTCCATTGGCAGCTGGAAGACCTGGGCACCTGTTTGGTGCTGCAGATGAAAGAAGCAGAATCTGCCCTGGGAATGGAGGCCCCTACACTGGCTGTGAAGAGGTACTTTCAGGGCATCCGTCTCTACCTCAAAGAGAAGCAATACAGTGACTGTGCCTGGGAGATTGTCAGAGTGGAAATCAAGAGAGCCTTCTCTTTATCAACAAACTTGCGAGAAATGTTACGAAACCAGGATGGAGACCTGCGGTCTCCTTGAAATGATTCTCAATGGTATTTGTGCCATATCATACTTGCACATATGTCATGGGTCATTTCCAAAGGGTTTTTCTGCTTTAGCCACAAAAATTACTGAAGTTAATTCAGCAAATCTTTTCTTAGAGTATTTAGCAAACCTATGTTACAAATTCAGCTCCTAGAGCATCAGTCCCTAAGAGGTATCTGCTTCTGTGAGTGATTGGTCTTTATTTATTTATTTATTTATTTATTTATTTATTTATTTATTGTTACCTTATTATAGTCTTTCTTGTTATCTATCATATTTGTAATATTTAAAAATCCATGTAATTACACGTTCATCTTTATATTGTGTTAAAATTTACAAAACCTATTTACCTCTCAATGTTGTTTCCTTTTGCTTTATTTATTAAATTTCTATCAAAAAAACTTCTTGAATTTATATATGAAATCAAAATCCAAACCCAGATATTGCAGAATGACTAGCAAAATGTCTTTACTTGTTCATTCTATTAAGATGACATGTAGATGTTGGGCGTCTAATTTCAAACTGTGTAACTGTGGTCAAGAAATCCAGGTAAATAGAGTAAATATGGATAATTCTTGTTGTGTTGAAACTTTGTGTCACAGAAAAAGAGCCAAAAACTTTACTAATGTTTATTTCATTTCTATTAAACATTACGAAGAGAAAGAAAAGAAAGGAACGAAGAAGAAACATGCCAGAAATTTTAGGTACAAAGGGGGCTGGAAAAGAAAAATAACATTAGAAGTCTTTTCTAACTTGGGGACAGGTTCATGCAGCTCTCTTAGGGGCAGCTGGGAATATGGGTGTATGATGAACAAAACTGCCATGGGAAGGTATTAAATGGGCATACCTTATTGCATATTGTGTGTTCCAAAGACATAGTGGAGCTTGTTGGGCCGGTGCAGACGAACTCCCCAGAACCTGGAAACGGACACACTTGGTGTTTTTAGGATGATCTGCTTTAGTAGAATGAACGAGACAGAAACCAGATGAGACTGGGTTGAAGAGGAAACACAACAACGAGAATTCAATACACTGTGTATGAAAACTAGGTTCGTAAGCTTGTTTGTGGAGTGGAGGAGTGAAACAGAAGGTGCCTGGAGAAGAAGGTGGGTTACCATGGCCCCTGCACAGTTTTGCTCCCATTTTCTCAGAATCGTTTTCATAGAACAGCTGAACTGGCACAAAACATAAGAACATTTTCAGTGTTTGACTTATTTGACATCAACTCTTGCTTATTTAGGTATTTGTTATCATGCATTGCTTGTTTGGCTAAAAAGTGAGTTCTCTTTGTTCTAATGAATTTCACTCTAGTGAATTTCAATGGTAAGCCATTTGCTTGCTAATTGCAGTTCTTTTTTCCACCAAATTTTACAATCAAGATTCATATTCTTTTATCTGTTACTTCATTTACTCTAGTCTCATGTTGGTCACTTACATTATTTATGGAAGAGAAGTTGGGGGGAAAAGTGGAATCAAAGTTGAGATAAATACAAAAAATGATTTCTAATTGCTGACATAAACATTTTCTATAAATTAGAGCTGTATTCTATGATGGATTTGTTTTTAATTTGACCTGTGCAGAAAGAGCTGGACAGTTTTTGTATATTTCTCTAAGAACTCCTTAGGACATAAGAGCCAACACTCCTCCTACTCACTTTCGTCTTTTGATTTTACACACATTCAGATCCCTTTCTCAGTAATCCATTTTTACATTAAATTCAGTATTCCACTTCACATTCATACAGCTCCTTCCTTTCCATTAAGTTTTCTGGCTTATGGAAATTTTTCCTGAAGATTATAAACCCACCAATTGAGAATCAAATTTGAGTGAAAGTTCTGGTTTTTTCAGAAACTCTCATATGAGAGGCATTTATTCCCTCCCTATGAATACCTTTGGAAAGAGGGATGTCCCCATTGCAGTAGCTGTAGCTGTAGCAAAAGAGAAATAAAAAGTGGATCCATTTTACTCTAGGACCATTAAAACATTAACAAAGGAAGAGTGCCTCCTCCTTCCAACTGCCGATCCGATCCACTGTGGAATTTCAGTTCTTTATGCTGGAGATGTTGAAGGTCTTCTGGATCAACACATGCAGGAAGAGGTGGCCTGAGATTTCTGGACCTGGTAGCCATCCAGCTCCCTCAGACGAAACTTGCAAACATTCTTGTCCCTGAGGTGGAAAACAGCAACATTCTCCTCATTTCGTGCAGGAATGTGAAGCTCCCCTGCTTTGGGAGACCATGGTTCTGGGCTAGGTCACAACTAAGGATGGAGACAGAGTTGGAAAACATCATTCTCGGTGTCATCACTGAAGAGGTTCACGGGCCCCTGGTGAGCTAGGTCAGACACTGTGTGGCTGTGGAAGCCTTTTCTGGCGGCTCTGAGCATCTTCTTAGTGGTGAGATTCTCAGATAGGACAGGATTATCATTTTTTGTATCTCAACTATGATTCCACTTTTCCCCCCAACTTCTCTTCCATTTGTGGGCCTCAGAGAATGTCAAAACTTTAACACTTCTTTTGTTTCATTACAATGGAAATCACATTCACGAATGGAAAATGACAGGAGTCTCAATTCAATAGAATGTGTTCTCGAAGATAAGACCAAGGTTGCAATAAACACCCACATCACAATCTATCTGTTTTTAATTCTAATAGGAGTACTTAAGAATTTTGATCCTGGCCTCCATTGCAACACTTTTTTAATTGCACTGAAATCGTAGTGGCCTCACCTGTCTGCATTTTCCTTTGAAGGGGCTAATACACTAGATTTCAATTCTCCGCCTTTCTTTACAGGAGCCATTGCTCATGTTTTCTGAGGCAGTCTTCACATAAGAGCTGCATAAAAATGAACACTAAAGGTTAACTCATATAGTTCTCTACCTTCTGTCACCCAAAATGTGTTGAGTGCCCACGTGAAACAACGTGCTTCCCAAGGTAGATCCTGAAAGAGTAAGAGAAGGATGGCGACTGCCCTCCACGAAGCCGGGGAGACAACATTAGAGACAAGATTCGGATGAAGGACCAGCACGCTCAGTGCTGTTAAGAGCAAATACTTAGAACCCATGAAGAGGAGGCAATAAAAAGCTTCACTCTCTGACAAAAGCTGTGCATCCTGAATTTAAATGACATCGGATTTTCATTTCCTCTTCTAAAACACTGAGACAACCTCAGTAGTGGTCACCCAGGGAATTGTAAAGATTAAGTCAATAAAATTTATAAATGACAAGCTGAGATACTGAATGTCCTGAGTCACTGCTGCCTTTGGTATTAATGTAACACACAATAATCTGAATAGTCCATGTTTAGCCACGCTAAGGCAAGAGGAGCTTGGAGTGCAGCTCCTGTAACAGTCTCAGGGGTGTGCACATTGATGTCTCCACAAACGGAAACTTGGGAGAGGGGATTGTCTATAGGACTGTGAAGGTACAGAGTCACATGTTCCACTCTTAACTCAGTGCCTGGCACATTCATGAGACAAACCTTCCAGCGCACTTGAAGCTCTTTGCAGAGAACTAGCGTGGAGAAAAGTAGTCTGATAGAAAATATGACTCTTTTGTGAACCGTAAATATGAGTAAAATAATCCCTTCCCTTGTCTCTGCATTCAGATTCTCTGTGGTGATATTATGTTATGGCGTATATTAAATTAAAAAGTTACAAAGGCCAGGAAAACGGTTAGGAAAAAAAAAAGAGGAAGTGGGGGAGGAAAGTTGGATGATGGCAAATGAGACATTTTCAGATTTGCAGTCACTATCACAAGTCTAATTTGAACGCTATTTCTTGGGTGAGTAGTGGGGTAAATTAAAGAGAGTCCTTCTCTCAAGTACAGAATTTCAGAAGGCAGCAAATCTAAGTAATCCAAATAATACTCTAATGCAATACTAGAAAATGAAAATTAATGCTCACACATGTATGATCAACAAAGAATGTATCAACATTTTAAAGACATGAAATGACCTTGCATTTGCAAGTCCTGAGAGTCTTACAAAGGAAGGGGCACCATGTGAATTAAATTTAGGCAAATTCCATTCAGTTCATATAAAGTCCTGAACACCAAAAGTTCATTCGTATAGTTCTCTCATTCTGTCACAAGAAAATGAAAAAACCTGACCTGCTATAAAACCTGTCAACCGCTTGTACACAAAACTAACTTTTCTTTTTAATAATACAGTCCAAGTGGAGTCCTGTGAAAGACGTTTCGGTAACGTGAAAGGAAATAAAAATTGGGACTGTCACAGAGACAAGAAATTGTCAAACATGGCAATTCTCTCAGATGAAAACAACTGAAAGAAATAATCTGGAAAGTACTAACGAGTTTGCTTCCATGAAAGCTAAGAAAGGAAAATTAAGTTCTTGTTTGGGTAGAAACAAAACAGTTGAAATAAAGTTCTATGAAGTTGAATAAAATGTTTTTTAACCTTTTTAATGTGAAAAATAATTATAAATGTTACGTTTGGTATTTAAACATTCAAATGTTTTAATATTTTGGAAAGTCTAATTAGATGCTGTTTTAACGTTCCCGCTTTTCAGTTTCCCAGTACCTCACTCCACCACTTTGCAACGCTGGAACTTTGAAAATTCACCGCGAAAGTCACAGCGCCACGGCGCTGCGGGGGTCCGCGTCCCTGGCCTCCCGGCCCAGGGAGGGCCGCGCCCGAATCCTGCGACTGCGTCCTCGTCTCCGAGTCCGGCGGCATCTCGCCCAGAAACCATCCCGCACCAGTAAAAACGGCTAAACACGCTCTGACTGCCGGTCACGCATCCCTCAGTGAACGGAGTTTTTGTAAAAATGGGCTCTCTGGAGTTTATGCGCGAAAGTAAAGCCCCAGACTCCAGGGAAAGTGCAGAAAATGCTAGGCTCTGTGCTCCATACCGAAGAGAATGTCCCCCGCGTGGCCAAGGCAGCGCCCCGTCCGCAGCAGTCAGCGCCGGGGAAACGAAGGCTTCTCATGGACTATTAAAGCGGCGCCACCCTGCCCCATGGCGCTGCGGAAGCCTTTCTCAGGCCCTACCAGCCCGACAGACAAAAAAGGCTGCGCCAAGCCTTTGTTTCCAACCCAAGCGTCAGAAAACGCCGCTTGCTCGCCCTCTCGTGGCCCGCTGGGGAACCACGCTTCCCAGGGGCACAGCAGTAGAACCTTGACGCTCTTTCGCGGTGCTAGCGCGCCCCCTGGCCGACGTCTAGTGAATCACCGGCAATCAATGGCCCAGTGCAGTTCGTGGCTGGCGGCTGGAGTGATGCTCAGCTTCATTCCGATTTGCTCTCTTGGTGGAGACGTGCCTTGGATCCATAGCCTAGAAAACAGGAAAATCGTCAGTCTTTTGAGAGAGGTAGAAGTTATCCCCTCTCACTTCTGCCTGAAAGACAGAACCGACTTCAAATTTCCTTGGGAAAGAGGAAGTATCACCGAAATCCAGAAGACACAACGCACCTGTTTCCACCATCTCATTCTCCAGCAGATCTTCAGCCTGTTGAACGCAGAGGACAGCCATGCTGCTTGGAACCGCACCCTCCTCTATCAACTACTCTCTAGGCTTCATCACAGCCTGGAAGAGCTGGACCAGACAAACGAAGGAAATCTGGTGTGTCCCTATTTGGGCATTCTTGTCTGGAATTACTTCCAAGGAATCCATAACTATCTGAAACAAAAGAAGTACAGCACCTGTGCTTGGGAGGTTGTCAGTCGAGATCACAGCGCGCCTTTTTCTCATGTGACAAGCCTCCAAGAAAAGGCAAAATGCAGAAGAAAGTTATACTCGTGACTCTGTATTCAATTACATTCATTGTGAAGTCTAGAAACAATCTCAACTCACATTTCTGCACCAGCAGAGATATATCTGAATCTAAAATCATAGGGTCATTTAAAAAATATATTGTATATCACGAATCTATAAAATTATGCTCAGAGTGTAGAACATAAACTATTTTCTTATATAAATAATCTTATAATTTTTAAATCTGTCTAAGGGTTTTCTTTATGTTTGTGGGAGCGGTGGGAGGAGATATTTGCCCTTTCTAAAGTGTAAAGTCCAGTTATTTTATGGAAAGTGTTCTCAAGACGGTATTTTTTGTAAAGACGTGTGTTATTTAAATTAATGCTAGCTGTTCTAACAGATGAACAGAAAACTATCCAGAAAATTATCCATACTTTTATCATTATAGGAATTGTCTTCCTTTGAGTAAGAGCACAATGCAAGCATTCCTAATCAGATGACTCTTCAGGTTGGCTGTCCTGCAAACAGCATTTCACGGTCACGGGTCCCTTCTATTTTGTAACGTTGCCATATTCAACATGTTTTGCCCAATTTGTCTGTGGTACCTGAGTCTATACCACTCAGTTGTAAGGGGAACCATTATGGTAGATCACATGGTTTATTTTAAAAAACCAGGACTGTACAGGGCAATATCAGTTATGCTCACATTAGTTTCTCTGAATTTATTCTCATGGGTTGCCAAAATGCAAAGAAGTTGAGCAATAGACTCTAATCTAGTGATCTAATAGAAGAGGAGACAACTTCAGTAAGACCACTCTTTATTTTTACGCTATTTGTACCAATACTCTTTAAGTTGAAAAAAAAAAAAAAAGAACCCACTGTGTTTGCTGCATACACTTTATCCTCAAACCGAAAACCAAGAATTGAAAGTCTTTTTCCAGAAATCAAACCCTGTGGGAGATGACGTGGATGTCACTAGTTAGAGTAAACAGCATCATCAGTCTTTTGAAAGAAGCATTTGGGTTAATTCCCAAAGACATAGGCTAAAAAATTGGTAAATGACCACACGTGTGGGACTGAGGTCTCAGAACATCTTGAGGGAGACAAGGAAATTCTGAAAATCACTGATTTCAAAGTGGAGGGTGAGTCTTCCATTTACGACCAGGTCTATGATACTCATCCTGTTATTCTAAATAAAGAAAATAGAAATTTGAAAATATCTCTGCAACCAAATCATGTTTTTAAATACTATCTCACACAGTATTAATGTCATTCATAACTTCCTTTGTAGAATTAGGATGAGTTTACAAGTTATCTCTGATTGACTGTCCTCTCAATTCCTAACTATCTAGTAGATGTTGGTATTATTCTTTCTCCTACTATTACGTTCATGATTCTCTTAATGAATATTAATTGGCTCCTGAGATGATAGGGACTGCACTAGACGTCTAGACATACATTTGGGTAAACGGATTTCTCTCTCCTTAGGTATTTTCTAGACTCCTGGGATGTACTCTAAGCAGAAAATAGCTCAGGTCATGTCTTAGACCATTCAAACACAATTAACAGCATAGCATAGACTGAGTAGCTTATAAGGAGCAGACATTTCCTGCTCACGTCCTAGAGGCTGAAATTCAAATCAGGGTGGCAACAAGATAGGTTCCGGTGAGTGCCCGCTTCCTGGTTGCATACCGATGACTTCTCCTGTATCTTCAAATGGCAGGAAGGAGATGGATCTACCTCAATCTCTTTGATGAGGTCGCTAATTCCATTCAGGAGGCTCCACCCTCACACCCTCATTAATCCCCAAGGACCACACCACATGACACCATCCCTTGGGTCTTGAGACTTCAACATATGAATTAGGTGGGCATGTACACATTCAGACAGCAGCAGGTCAAAAAAATTCACCAGCCTGGTATCTCAAAGAGAGAATATAGCCGTGAGTAGACAATAAAGAAGAATTAGCAATTTGTAGGCAAAAGCTTCAGACTGTGGACTCAGGATGAAAACTCATGCTTTTTGAGCAGAAGTAATATTCAAATTATACATGCTCAATTTTTGAAAATCAAGAAATGGAGTCCAGTAGCCCACAGAGATGGATGGAAATAACAGAATACGTATGATCCTTTATCAGTCTTTGTGAGAGGTCTCCAAAGAAGCTTCGGTTTCTGCTACCCCTGTAAGGAAGGACAAGAAAGTAATGCGGTCAGTTGCCTGGTTGTTGTGAGCTGTGTGAATCGAGACACTTTAAGTTTAGATAGGTGACTCTTATGTGACACCAGCTGGTTACTTTTCTATAATGACAATGTAGAGGTATATTAAAGAGGATGTCATAAGTGTCAGTTGAATATAGTGCTAGGCAAAGGCTGAACATTATGCTGCTATTTCTGCAACTTAAATGCCCAGAGCCAATATGTACCTGAAAAGAAGTAGAATTTTAGTGGTTTTAGCAATAAGGAAACTAGGCATTATTGACACCTATATGAGTAAAGTGGAAATATTAGCTATGGTCTATTAAAATCCAAGCAAGTATGGTCATGATGAAGCAAATAGCTTGGTCTATCCCGAATCCGTTCTAGTAGAAATTGAATATCTAAGGACCTGCTTCAGTGAAAATTACTTCATGAGTGATCACCCTGGGCCTGGTGCCAAGCATGACACAGAGAATCTGACAAAGTCCAGTGACTAAAGAGCTGACTTAGCAAGGATGACCTTGTACCTTCCATTTAAACAGTAGGAATCTGGAGGGCTGAGGGAACATAACTTCTCATACAAGATAAAAAGACTTTGTGATGAAAGCTAAAACTCAAGTCTTTACATATTAGTAATTAACATTTCTGCAGTTCAATCATTTCCAAAGATGGTTTCTTTTTGTTTGAGCAGAATAAACTTGATTGGAAACTTTGAACTCCTTTAGAAAATATAAAATTTAATACAAAAATACAAAGGAAGAATCAACTGGATGATATTGTCTGAATCTTGAGTTCTCTTTGGGGCTAATATTGCTCCCAAGGATGGAATAGTAGTTCTCATGAGTGTGAACAAATCTTAGGTATTTCAGTGGTTTGTGGTGCTCCAAAGCTCAGCCCTATCCAACAGAATCTTCTTCCTTAGTATTTATTTTTCTCTTTGGTTCTCTTGTGTATCGTATGAGAAGCATTGCCATTCAGCTCAGGGAAGATACACAAAACATATGCAAGACTATTGCTACAAACCTGTGGTGACTTGATGGCTCATTGGGTGATTTTCCTTCCATCCATGGTCTGCTTGATCTCAAAGCCATCTTGTGAGAGATGGCCTTTGCTTACTCAGGAGTTGCATTGTGGCGTTGCTTATGTTTTTGCCTCACTGTGACGTGTGTTTTGAGAATACAATGCAAATAGTTGATAGTTAGCTCTCCTAAAGTTAGTCAACACATCATTAACTGTGTCAAGTCCAAGCAGAAAAAAATGTTGACAATATCCAGATGAATATCTAGTAGCTAGTGAGTTAAAAATTACTCTCTGATGAGAAACAATATTAAAAATTAAGTACCTACCTAAAATGAATGTTAAGAAAATAATTTAATTTACAATGATGTCAAGCAATTTCGAATGATTTTAAAATATATTTGTACATTGGTATTATTTTATAGGATTATATATATTTTTACTTGAACATGCAGTTGGATACATCTCTATGTAGTAAATTTGTTACATTAAAAGTCACTCTGGAAACTTAGTTTTAAAGTCAAACTCAATTAATTTTATTTAAAATTAAAACTGATGTTTATTAAATAGACATTTTAATTCTACTAAATGTCAGTAGCTTTTACATTTAAGTTGTAATGTAAATTTTTTATTTATTCACTTTAATTCTTCACTGTATAGAAGAATTATGTAGTCATGTCCATTGACTACATAATCAGGAGAAATTCTCCTTTTTACTTTGCATAATGATGCCACTGGCATCCTTTGCATCTTGACTCAGTAGTAAGAGAAGCATAGCTTAAAGGAATTTCAGAGGATACGATTGTTGTCAAATGATGGCCTGTGAAGTATCCGTTGGAGTAGAATCGAGAGATATTAAAGGCATCTGAAATGTAACTGAACAAGTTCATCGAAAGTGTGTGCCAATTGCTCAATTTGCAGGGATCTCTTTCTCAAATTTTGACCTCAGTTTACAAACCCCATCTTTAGATAGCTTCTGTCCAATTGATAAGTAAAAGGGCTATAATTTGCATGTTAAACCATTTTTGTGACTTGATATTTTTTGTTCTGCCATCACATGTAAGGAGCATGAATACAAGGATTTTTTTTTTTTTTCATTCACCTGCATCTGAACTTTGATTGCCTATCACCTTTCAAACACTATGACTGCTGCCACTCTTTGGTGTTCTTTCTTTTTTCTTTTCTTTTCTATTCTTTCATTTCTTTTTTCTTTTATCTCTATTTTTATTTTACAGTAACTTTACAGGTTTGTTTTTGTTTTTTTGTTTATAATTTTGGGTGAAAAAGTTTATAATTTGGTTCCATATTGTTGCCTTTCTTTAGAAATCTTTATAGCCATGTCCTCTTTCATATTTCAGAGATATTCAATATTCAAAGGTGTAGGAAGACTGAGCTGCAGGACTGGATGGCTGCGAGGGGCGAAGGTGGTGCCTGAGACGTCTCACAGGTCCCTTAGCACAGGGCAATCTCACAGCCCAAGGAGGGAGAAGGGATCTCAAGTGCCGCTGGATGAGCTGTGAGGGATCATGGTGCAGCACCAGCTGGAAGCTGCCAAGGTTTCCAGCGTCGCCAATCAGAGCATGTGCGGACCTGGCCACGCCTCCACCCTCCCTCATGCCATCTGATTCCCGTGCTACAGCGGTTACGAATCCACTGAAGTCCAATCCAGCTCAGAAATGTAGTGAAGACGGGAGTCCTTACCACATGTCTACACCAATCATTTTAAATGAATCCGGGAGCTCATCTGTGCCCCTGTTGAGAAGGTTCCATGTCTGATTCCATGAGGAGGATGCTGCAGGACTCACATTTGCTCAAAGGCAACGGCGCATATCTAGAAACGGGAAGGAGATGAAAGTCAGCAGCACATTGAAGACTCGGAAGGAGTACAGCGACGTTTAATGTGTGGACTGGAAGAGGCAGGTCCTCAGGAGGTGAAACGATTCCAATGGGTAGCACTGAATCAGTTGTTTCTCCAGATCGTTCCTATTCAGACGAGGAGGAGATCTAAGTGGATTCCCTGAGCACAGAGTTCTCCCACGGAGATGTAGCCATTGGCAGCGTCCCCGACTGGAGACTCCGATACCACAGCATTTGCTGAGTGTTGGAAGGAACGACCGTTACTCCAGTGCCAGATGCAAACTTCTGTTTCCTTTGCCTGAACAATCTTCTCTCACAACTCTTTCAAAAGAACTGTGTCTACTTTCCTTAGCATTTAAAGTCAGTCGGTCAGTGCCTCATACTACACTTCTGCTGCCACACAAATGATTGGACAATAGTCCTTTGGCATTTGAAGTGACGCTCGAAATCCTTTATCACTGCACAGTTCCCGATCTGATTTCATCCCAGGGCCTTTGCATGGATCATAAATCCCAGGCCCATTTCAATTCACCATTTCTTTTAACAGGCCCTTCCAGACAAGTCATTATCTCAAATCTTCCAAAGGATTTGACCTTGGATTTTAGTACCTTCGGAATAATCCATCCTTCCAGATTTGTATTTCTCTCCCAACAGTCCAAATGGAGTTCTTGAAAAGACTGAGTTAATAACTTCAAAGATCTTAGGTCAGTAGCTGGTCCGTGTTTAACATGCAATAGATTTCGGTATTATCATTTAAAATATCATCATCAGTATTTTCCTGATTAAGATCAGATTCTTTTCTTAGTACCTTCTCTTTCAGTCTAGATTTCTCAAGGCAATCTTTAAATTGCCTGAGAAGATTTCTTAACTACATAGACTACAGGCAAAGGTTACTATCTACAATCTTACCAGAGAGGGTTGCTTGGGTTCTGGCACCTGGGTTCAGGTTACCATTCTCTTGAGAATTGGTTGGTGTGAACCTCCCTTCTCTCCTCAGAGCTGATTTCATGTGGATTGAATGGAAGAAGAATGAAGTGGTGGTCTTCAAGCCTGAAGGTTGCTCATTGATGAGAATGTAGTGTTCTTTGAGCCTCTGGCAGGGGCAGCCATTTCCCTATTTTGTGTAATTCCATTTTGGCTTTCATCCTTCCACTCTGTCACACCACCTGGTCCCATCTTTGCTTCACTAAATTTTGCTACCATAGACTTTGTCATTTACCCAGCACTTTCCTTCTTTCACATTCATGATGTCAGATTTACATTTGTTTTTTTTCTAGCCCACAAACAACTGCCCCTTTGCTTTCTAGGAAAGTTGAAATGAAAAATAAAAAATCTGAAGTCTTGAAAGTTAGAGAGAAAAACGGTGAAGCCTCTTTGCAATTCTGTTATTTCCCCTTATTTGCATTAACCTCAGGATGAAACAGAAAGTAATGCCAGATGAGCAAAAGAGAGTATACCCTGTAAGCCACTGTGGAAAAATTAAGTTATTAAGAATCTGTTTATTGCTATTATTTAAATTTAAAGTGGAAGAGCTCAAATAGTTTTTAAAAAGGTTATTACATTTCGACATAATAACTTGCACCTCACTACCCTGCATTTTGAGTATGACACAGAAGACAGACAAAGCAGCCCAATCAAATACGCAGATTAAACGAACAACAGAAGTGCGCTAGTTTCTGTCCTGTGAGTTTCTACAGAGAGACATTATCACTGAATCTCCTGCGCCCAGCTCAGAAATGCGAACCGAAGCACGTGTTTGAAATTTACGTAACGATTTTACAATAAAAGCTGTATTGGAAAATGAAAATTATCTGCCTACTAAAGGCAAAATGATTACAATTAGGTAAGTAATTCCTCCACCTACAGACAAAATTCACTTTGCTATCACCATGGAAGGCTCCTGATACTTGATACCTGGGGATGTGGGTCAGAAGAGGGGAAGGTTACCGCTGAAAACGAGGATCCTTTACACAAACATTCCAGCAGGAAGGGCAAGGATGCTGCATGGTTATTATATTACCGACAATGATACAAGCTCTCCATGGCAGGGGTATTCTAGAGTCCTCAAGATTTGATCTGCCTGACCTCACGGAATGAGTCCAGGAGAGTTTGGGTTAAGGACACTTTGTCACTCCAGAAGAAAAGGGTTACTAGAAGTGGCATCTCTCTCATGAGTCAGGTGGTGCTGGCAAAATAAAATGGTCTTGGGATTAGAATTCCCACACCTACATGCCCCAGAAGAGAACCGGCATTCCTGCTAAAGTATTGGCATGGATGAGCAGCATCGAAACCAGTTACACACGGTGGAAAGAAAGGGCAGTGTCTGTTGGAGCCCACGAAGCTCAACCAGACGGTCCTGCAAGAATGTGTTCTAGAAGAAAAAGAAACATCCCAGAACCCCATTCACTCATGATCATCAGCCTCTGCTCTGAATAAAACAGTAAGCGAATCCCAGTCCTTGGTTCTAAAGAGCTTATTCGGTTTGTTACCGAACAAAACACACAAACTCATAGGGCTGAGGCAGCCTGTCATCCCATGTAAGGCCAGGAGGATAAAAGTCCTACCCAGGTAGAAGGTCAAGTTGTGTTTCTAACACAGAGAACACCGATTTTTACGTATTAAAATATATACAAGAGTATGTGCACGTGTACGTGTAATTACATATCTACAACACTTCTGATTTTAGAACAAAATCTTTACTCAATTGATTGATATGTATTCACTTGTAGTGATACTTTGAATTACCTGGGAAAATTAAACTTCTATTGCAAAATTAATAGTATAGATTGATGATATCTTCTTGGACTCCACAGAGAACACATAAACGAAAACAAAAAAAGGAAGTAAAAATGTAGAAAATGTTGAGAAAGTGAAAATTATTGTGTTCCCTATTTAATGGCCATGCTTAGAAAGAATGTCATCAGAGAACCTAGAGTCCAAGGCTCCTCCTGACTTGCAGCTCAGCCAGGCCAGCAGCATCTCCGATTCGGCATGGCCCCCCTTCTCTCTCTAATCACCGCCGTGCTGGTGTTCAGCTATGGTCCCGGTGGGTCTCTAGGCTGTGACCTGTCTCAAGACCACATCCAGGTCAGCAAGGAGAACATCGCGCTTCTGCACCGAATGCAGAGAATCGGCTCTTTCCGCTGTCGGAAGGACAGAAAGAACTTCGGATTGCCACGGGAGATGGTGTATGGCAGCCACATCCAGAAGGCCCAGGCCATCACTGTCTTCCATGAGATGCTTCAGGAAACCTTCGACATCTTCGGCACAGAGCACTCCTCTGCTGCCTGGAACACGACCCTACTGCATGGGCTACTCAGTGGACTCCATCGGCAGCTGGAAGACCTGGGCACATGTTTGTTGCCGGAGATTAAAGAAGCAGAATCCGCCCTGGGAATGGACGACTCTACATTAGCCGTGAGGAGGTACTTCCAGGGCATCCGTCTCTACCTCAAAGAGAAGCAATACAGTGACTGTGCCTGGGAGATTGTCAGAGTGGAAATCAAGAGAGCCTTCTCTTTATCAAGAAACTTGTTAGAATGGTTATGAAACCAGGATGGAGGCATGGACTCACCTCGATATGATTCTCATTGGTGGTTGTGCCATATCATACTTGCGTATATAACATCGGGCATTTCGAAAATGTCTTTCTGCTTAAGTCACGGAAATTACTACTTTGATTCCTGATTGTTTTTTATGTATGTATATATGTATGTATGTATGTATGTATGTATGTATGTATGTATCTATCTATCTATCTATCTAACTATCTATCTGTCTACCTATCTATCTGTCTATCAATCTATCTATCTATCTATCTATCTATTTATTTATTTATTTATTTATTTATTTAATATTTAATTTATTGCAGTCCTTCTTGCATCTTTCATATTTAAAAATCGATGTAATGACATGTTCATCTTTACATTGTAATAAAATACATAAAACACTTTTACCTCACTATGTTAAGTTTGTTTTTGCTTTATTTATTAAATTTCTATGTAAAAGGTTCTGGAATTTATTTATAAAATCAAAATCCAAACCCTCGTTTTGTAACTGATTGTGAAGAATGGGTAGTATGATATTTTTACTATTCATTCCATTCAGATGATGTGTAGAAGCTGAGTGTCTAATTTCAAACTGTGTAACTCTGATCAAGAAATACAGTTACATAGAGTAAATATGGATAGTTCCTATTGTGTTTAAACTTTGTATCACCAAAAGGAAGTCAAAAACAGTACTGAGGTTTAAATTATATTAAATATCATGAAGCGAAAGAAAAGAAAGGAACAAAGAGTAAACATGCCAGAAATTTTAGATACAAAGGAGGATAAAAAGGAAAAATAACCTCAGATGTTTTTTCTCACTGGGAGACAGGTTCATGCACAAGTCTTATTGGCAGTTGGGAATATGGCTGTGTGATGAACAAAACTGCCATGGGAGGTATTAATTGGGAATGCCTTATTGCATATTGTGCAGTAATTAGGGCATCAGAATGGATGCGGTCACTCAGAGAGAGGACAATGAGCAAAGGACCTAAACATAATCCCGCAGACCCTCAGTGTTTAAGAGTTGGGTACAATAGAGTGTGCTAAAGGCACTGAGGGGGTGGGGGAGAAATGAGCTAGAGGATGAACAGGGAAGGGTAGAATGAGAGTACTGAATGAAGATGTGTTCCAAAGACACAGTGGAGGTCGTAGGGCCGGTGTGAACGAACTCCCCAGAACCTGGAAACAGACGCTCTTCGTGTCATTAGGATGATTTGGTTTATTAGAATGAATGGGACACAAACCAGATGGGACTAGATCGAAGAGGAAATACAAGAATGAGAATTCGAGACACTATGGATAAAAACTAGGTTCATAAACTTGTTTGTGGAGTGGAGGAGTAAAACAGAAGTTGCCTGGAGAAGGTGGGTTACCATGGCCCCTGCACAATTTTGCTCCTATTTTCTCAGAATCATTTTCATAGAACAGCTGAATTGGCACAACCATATGAACATTTTGAATGCTTGACTTATTCGACATAAACTCTTGCTTATTTAGGTATTTGTTATCATGCATCGCTTATTTGGCTAAAAAGTGAGTTCTCACTGTTCTAATGAATATCACTCTCTAGTGAATTTCAATGGTAAGCCTTTTGCAGTTGCAGTTCTTTTTTCCATCAAATTTACAATCAAGATTCATTGTCTTTTATCTGTTACTTCATTTACTCTAGTCTCATGTAGGTCATTTACATTATTTGTTTCAAACTGTGTAACTGTGGTCAAGAAATCCAGGTATATAGAGTGAATACGGATAGTTCATGTGTTGAAAGTTTGTGTCACAGAAAAAGAGCCAAAAACTTTACTAATGTTTATTTCATTCATATTAAACACTATGAAGAGAAAGAAAAGAAAGGAACGAAGAAGAAACATGCCAGAAATTTTAGGTACCAAGGGAGCTGAAAAAGAAAAATAACATTAGATGTCTTTCTAACGTGGGGACAGGTCCAAGCATTCCTTAGGACATAAGAGCCAGCGCTCCTCCTAGTCACTTTCGTCATTTGATTTTACACATTCAGATCCTTTTCTCGACAATCCATTTTTACATTAAATTCAGTATTCACTAGCAGCTTTTTAAATAGGTGATATGAGATGATAATCTACATTGCTTTCTGATAGAAATTTCCCGAGACTGTTATACGAAAATGTTAATTCTTTCCTTATCCTAAATCTAGGTAATTTGATGATACAACTAGTTGTGAGATTGTTTGCTTTATTAAAATGAGTATAACCTTTAATTATTGCTACACTTATTTTACTACGGATACTTTAAAACTCATTTAAAGTTGAGGTAGCAAAGGTAAAGAATTCCTTTCTGTTTTTTCTAAAATAGTGCTGCCATTTTTCCTGCTTAACTTTACGATTGTTCTCAGGTCCAGACGTAGGCTTCATGAAAATCATACAGATTTGTGGAAATCAAAATGTCTATTCATAGCATCAATGATACATCTAAAAATATAAATAGAAGAAACTGGTTCAGTCTTTCTCCCCAAACAGGCCAAATTAAGTATTAAACAACATGCAGAAAAATCACATTAGCCAAGACAGTACAACCATGGAAAAGGAAAACGTTAGTGACTGCTTAAATGTTGACAAAAACACATAATATGAAATTTAGGGAATCATCCAAACCTCACATACAGGAGTTGTCACTGATGTTTCCCTTGGGCCAGTTGGTATATATCCATGGGTATAATTTTATTTTTGTTCATTTTGCTGTGTTGTTATATTTAAAGTAAAAATTCCACTGCTAGTTCTCTACTGTCAACATGAGAAATGCAGTTCCTGTTGTCTTCCGTCTTTATTTTTGTAGGGAAAGTAATCTAAAAGCAATAATCAGTTAATTGGTAATTAAGTAATAATTATTTTAACAATACTTACTCATAGTAGAAAATAATATCATTTAGGTTTCATGCTATGACAAGAAAGCCTTACACTCTCTGTGAAGAGGTACTGCTTTGTCACAGAATGCATTGAGTTAACTTGTTCAAAATTGTTGTTAGAATGTTTTTCTTGAAATGAATAACTCTAGGGATATCACTCCTCCAGAGCGAGCTATACTGATGTTGCAGGTACGCATACATTGCAGAACTTCCGTTTCGACATGCAACATTTAACTAGCTTGGAAGTCGTCATTCCCGACCTCACAACAGCACTTTAAAAAATGCAGAATGTATGGAACAACAACAATTCTTCTTAGAGCCATCGAGGATTGAGGTCACAGGGCAATCCCCTGCCCTGATAACTGGATGGACAGGAAGAGCAATGCGGGAGAATCACAGCTGATCTGGAGCAAAAGCCTGTAGCTGGGGCTCGAATTAGTAGAAACGCTTCAACTGTAATTGCAGAATTGCTGGAGGTGCGTGGATGAACTTGAAAGCGATAAACTCCAGAGGTCCAGAGTTCGTGGAGCTCCGCATTTTTTGTGGGACTCATTTTCAGGAACCCCATCAGGTGCTCACTATGAAGATCAGAGAAAAATGTCCTGTTCTTCTGGCAGAGGAATGGAAAATGTAGTCATTCTGAAATACTCTGAATGTTCTGCCATCCTTAACAATGGATTGCCCTCACAGGGAAACTCTTTTACCAGAGCCTAAGCCACTTTCGAGAAGAGAAAGGCCTAACTCTAGTCCCCTCTAGCCATCCCGCTTCAGCTAATGGAGTGGTGAAGAAAAAGATGAGAAGCACTTGTGAAGGTCTCCTCCCAGGAGCACAGGCTCATTAAAGGACTAAGAGTAACAACTACAGGGTGATAGAACACTTCTGCTCTCCCACAGCAACCACCACATCAGCTGGGTTCCTGCCTAACAGAGGATTACAAGCAACAAAACCTACAACGTTCAGACCTTATTTAAAGAGGAACCTCTAGGGAAACCCAAAGACAACTCGACTTGAGAAAAAATAAGGCCGCAAGAGGACATTCTGGCCTCTGACACCTACAGCAAACAGTAAACACAGCTCAACCCCTAGCCAGATAAAACAAAACTTCCCCCTAAACTCATGAACTTCAATCCCTTTTACCTGTTACATCATGTCCAGCTTTCAACAAAAACTTACCAGACATACTGAAAGGTAAGAAACATTTGAAGAGACAGAGCAAGCATCAGAACTAGACTCAGATATGGCAGAGAGTTTGAGATATCAGACCGGAATGTTAAAACAATTATAATTAACATGCTAAGGGCTCTAATGTAGTCATATATTCCTTTAGTTCTTTATCTATGTCATACTTTGTGTGGTATTGAAAAGTATTGTTCAAATAATATCAAGTTCTTATTCATAATGTATTCAAATATAACAAAATATCTTCACCATTATCACATATCAAAATTTCTGGAGAAATTTCAGAAACTTTCCTCCAGAAAGCATCTTGATTTTATTTATTTCTAAAAAACAGAAATAGCCTGTATTAGCAACCCATGTTGAAATATGGTTGATGAACTTAACCTCTAATTTGTATTCCCCAATAAGTTACGTTTTAAAACTGGATATTTCTATGTCACATTATAATTATGAGGAGACAGATGAAAAATGAAAATTCAAAACCTATTCTCTTAGGGTTTTCACATGGAAGAGGAAGATGTAGAACAGTAATCAAGCTTAATGTAATAAATGTCAATTATATATCATGTTATAATGAGAAGTAAAGGATAAAAAATTTTCTCTCTAGAAGCTTGAATGAAGGATGGGTCGATGCAAGAGTGTCCAGCCTACAGACTAATTTTATAAGAGTTTATTTGAGCCAACGTGTCGTGTACATGCCTGGAGGCCCAATCTCAACTGACTGAGAAAATGCTCTGGAGAATGGCAGTTTTCTAGTCCTTTCTACACATTTAGAATCAAAGGAAGGTGACCTGAAGTCTATTGGTGGTATATTAAGAAGCAGGAGAAAGCAAAGGAGGGGAATCTCTAGGACAAAAAGCAAATTGGGAAACACACGCTTCCTTTACATTAGTGGGCACAGGATAGTTATCATTTAACACATACAGCACAGAGAAATGAGATGATATGCGGCAACAAGGTAACAATAATGGGTGCTGTGGTCACATGCCCTGGTGCCTGTGATTGTGCCGTTGAAGGGTGTGGAAAACAAATTACTCTACATCTCACTGGCAAATGCATATATGAATATGGGACCTCCATCAGTGTGCATCTGGACATATTAATATGCAATTGCTTAAGCATTGTTGGAAATTACGGCACGGGAATGGATGTCATTGCTTGTGAGTAGAGCACAGAGTGAGAAGATGATGTACAGCTTATGACAAAGTTGAACTTGGAAGGCGTAAAGGAGAGCCTGCAGAGGGTACAGAGATGGAGTAGCCAGGGCACTTACGATACAGCCGAGGAGAAAGGATCTTCCCAAAGTATTGAAAAAGAAAACAAAGCGCTTGAGAATTTCACAAGATGAAACCTAGTTATACTTTTTGTTTTAAAGAAATTTATTTATTTAAATTAGTTTCAAGTATATAGTGCATTGGTTACATATCTATAATGTTCATAAAACGATCCCCTCAATTGCTCCCTCCCTCCCTTGGCCCTCCACTTAGCCATCATACTAATGCTAACTTCATTTCCTCTTCCATGCTCCCCGTGCCCAACTGTCAACTACTGATTTGTACTTTAAGTCTTCAGCCCATTCTCCCAGCCTCCCAAACTCCCTCCCCTCTGTCTGTCACCAAATTGTACACTATATTTGTGAGTCTGTTTTGATTCGTTTGTTCTTTTTGGTCCTTAGATACCGCATATAAGTGAAATCATATGGTATCTATCTTTCTCTGTCTGACTTATTTCACTCAGCATAATAACATTTAGGTCCATCCATGTCATTGCAAATGGTAGGATTCAATAGTTTTTAATGGCTGAGTACTATTCTATTGTATATATGAACCATAATTTCTTTATCCAATCATCTATTGATGGGCATTTAGGTTGCTTCCATATCTTCGCTATTGTAAATTGTGCTGCCGTGAATATTGGAACGCATAGATCTTTATGAATTATTGTTTTGGTTTTCTTTGCATAAATGCCCAGAATTGCAATTGCTGGATCGACAGGTATATCTATTTTTAATTCTTTTAGGAACCTCCATACTGTTTTCCATAGAGGCTATACCAATTTGCATGCCACCAAAAAGGTATGAGGGTTCCCTTTTCTCCGCATCCCCGCCAACACTTGCTGTTTTTTTGAATTATTGATGATAGCCATTCTGACAGGTGTGAAGTGATATCTCATTGTGGTTTTAATTTGCATTTCTCTGATGATTAGCGACCTTGACCATCTTTTCATATGTCTGTTAGCCATCTGTATTTCTTCTTTGGGGAAGTATCTGTTCAGGTCTTCTGCCCATTCTTTAATTGGATTGTTTGTTTTTTGTTGTTGAGTTGTAGAAGTTCTTTATATATTTTGGATGTTAACCCCTTATCAGATGTATCATCAGCGAATATCTTCTCCCAGTCGGTTGTCTTTTTGTTTTGTTTATGGTTTCCTTTGATGTACAAAACTTTTTAGTTTGATGTAGTCCCATTTGTTTGCTTTTTATTTTGTTTCCCTTGCCCGAGGACATATCTGTGAAAGGAAATTCGTGTTAGTAATATCAGAGAATTTATAGCCTATGTTTTCTTCTAAAAGTTTTATGGTTTCAGGTTTACATTAAAATCTTTAATCTATTTTGAGTTGATTCTTGTATACAATGTAAGAAGATGGTCCAGTTTCTTTTTTTTTTGCATGTATCTTTCCAATTTTCCCAACACCGTTTATTGAAGAGACTATCTTTACCCTATTGTATATTGTTACCTTCTTTGTTATATATTGAGTGTATAGGCATGGATTTATTTCTAGGTTCTCTATTCTTTTACATTGATAAATGTATCTGTTTTTATGCCAGTACTATGGTGTTTTGATTACTGTAGCCTTGTACTATACTTTGATATCCGGTAGTGTGTACCTCCAAATTTGTTCTTCTTTCTCAAGATTCCCATGGCTAATTAGGTTTTTTTTTTTTATGGGTCAAAACTTAGTTATTTTAACATGTCATAAGTTTCTGCACTGAATCTCGATTCTGTCAGAACACATGTGTGATCCAGAGGAATTCATGTAACTTTCTGAGCCTCAGTTTTCTAAAGTATAAAATGAGGGGGGAATAATCCTAGGGCTGTTGTGAGTATTAAAAAAAGTAGAACATTTAAAAGCACTTAGCAGGGCACCTTCCACTGAGTGAGAGGTTAGCACATGGTGGCTGCTTTCTTATTGTTTCATGTAGATCCATGAACTGTCCTATCCCTCGCTATGCACTGACTGCAAAACACTGGCATTCTAATAAACAGAATTAGGAAACAGTGGCTCATCAAATTAGTGTAGGTATATACATAATAGTTTAATATATATGCAATAATACAGTATCCAGGTATATATGTATGAATGTGCATAGTATATAATATATATACTACATATATGATAATGGAAACTATATATCAAATGCTACATATCTTAATCTATATTTGTATATAGTGTTCATTTGCTGATTCTGGTAGCTGGCACCTCCTTCTCCTCCGCTATCCTGGATCCCGTTCCTTCACTGTAATGACTTCCTTCCTCCTCATTGTAGAAATGCCCAGCGTGCTCTCCTCCTTCACTCCTCATGAAGCTGTAACTTCACATTCATACAGCTACTTCCTTTTCCCTTAAGGTTTCCGGCTTATGGCAATTTTCCCTGAAGATTATAAGCCCACCAAGTGAGAGCTAAAGTTCCGTGAAAGATCTGGGTTGTTCAGACACTCTCATATGAGAGGCATTTTCCCTCCTCCCTATGAATACTTCTGGAAAGAGGCAATGTCCCTGTTGCAGTAGCTGTAGCCTTACAAAAAGGAAATAGAATGTGGGATCCATTTTTCTGTGGACCATTAAAACATTTACAAAGGAAGAGTGCCGCCTCCTTCCAACTGCCGATCAAATCCAGTGAGGAATTTTAGATCTTTATGCTGGAAACATTGAAGGTCTTCTAGGTATTACATGCAGGGAGAGGTGTCCTGAGATTTCTGGATCTGGCTGCCATCTAGCTCCCTCTGAGGAAACATGTAAACATTCTTGTCCCTGAGGTGGAAAACAAGCAAAATTCTCTTCATTTGGTGCAGAAATGTGAAGATTCCGTGCTTTGGAATGCCAGGGTTCTGGGCTAGGTCATAACTAAGGGTATAGACAGAGTTGGAAAACATCATTCTCGGTGTCATCAGTGAAGAGGTTCAAGGGCCCCTGGTGAGCTACGTCATACACTGTGTGGCTGTGGGAGCCTTAACTGGCTGCTCTGAGCAAGCACCTCGTTGGTGGTGAGATTCTCAGATAGGCCAGGATTATCATTTTTTGTATTTATCCCAACTTTGTTTCTACTTCCTCCTGCCCTTAACTTATCTTCTATTTATGGGCCTCAGAGAATGTCAAAACTTTAACACTTCCTTTGATTCATTAGAATGGAAATCACACTCACGAATGGAAAATGACAGGAGTCTCAATACAATAGGATGTGTTCACCAAGATGAGACCAAGGTTGCAATAAACTCCCGGCATCTCAACTATATGTTTTTAATTCTAATCAGAGTACTTAGAGGTTTGATCCTGACCTCCATTGCAACACTTTTTTGATTGCACTAAAATTATAGTGGCCTCGCCTCTCAGCATTTTCTTTGAAGGGGCTCATACATTAAATTTGAATTCTCCGCATTACTTTACAGGAGCCATAGCTCATGTTTTCTGACGTAGTCTGCATTTAAGAGCTGCATAAAAATGAACCCAAAGGGTTAATTCACACAGTTCTCTGCCTTCTGTCACCCAAAATGTGTTGAGTGCCCATGTGGGACAATGTGTTTCCCAAGTTGGATCCTGAAAGAGTAAAAGAAGGATGGCGACTGCGATCCAAGGAGCCAGGGAGACACACATTAGAGACAGGATTAGGATGAAGCACCAGCACGCTCAGTGCTGTTAAGAGCAAATACTTAGAACCGATGAAGAGGAGGGACTGGAAGGCAATAGAAAGCTTCACTTTCTGACAAAAGCTGTGGTTCATGAATTTAAATGACATCAGATTTCATTTCCTCTTCTAAAACACTGAGACAACCTCAGTAGTGGTCACAAAGGAAATTGTAAAGATTAAATCAATAAAATTTGCAAATGACAGCATGAGAATCTGAACTTAGTGAATGACAGCTGCCTTTGGTAGTAAGGTCACATGCAAAATATCTGAACATTCCATGTTCAGCAAAGCCAAGGCAAGAAGAAATTTGAGTGCAGCTCCTATAACAGTTAGAAGGGTGTACATGTTGAGGTCTCCCCAAACTGAAACTCTGGGAGAGGGGATTGTCTGTAGGACTGTGAAGGAACAGAGCCCCAATTTCCATTCCTAGCACAGTGTCTGGCACATTCGTGAGACAAAACTTCCAGCGCACTTGAAGCTCTTTGTAGAGAACCATCCTGGAGGAAAGTAGTCTGACTGAAAATATGGCTCTTTTGTGAATCGGAAATATAAGCAAAATAATCTCTTCCCTCTTTATCAGATTCAGATTCCTTTGGTGATATTATACTAAGGCATAGATTAAATTAAAAATTTGTAAAAGCCAGGAAAACAGTAAAAAAAAAAAATAAAAAGGGGAAGTGGGTGAGGTGAGTTGGATGATGGGAAATGAGATATCACCAGATTTTCAGTCACTGACTGTCACAACAGTTTAATTCCAAAGCTATTTCTTGGGTTAGTAATTGTGTAAATTAAAGTGAGTCCTTCTCTCAAGCACAGAATTTGGGAAGGCACCAAATCTATGGAATCCAAATAATACTCTAATACAATACTAGAAAATGAAAATGCCCACACATGTTTGATCAACAAAGAAAGTACCAACACTTTAAAGACATGAAATGGTTTTGCATTTGGAAGTCCTGAGAGTCTTACAAAGGAAGAGGACACTCTTTGCGAGTCAAATTTGGGCAAATACATTCAGTCGTATAAAATTCTGCACACCAAGGGTTCATTCATACAGTTCTTTCATTCTGTCACACACACACAAAAAACCTGAACAGTTAAATAAAAACCCTGTCCTCAACTGCTTGTATACAAAACTAAGTTTTCTTTTTAACAATACAGTCCAAGTGGTGTCCTGTGAAAGACGTTTCTAATGTGAAATTATATAAAAATTGAGACTATCAGAGAGACACAAGAAATTGTCAAACATGCTACTTCTCTCAGCTGTAAACAACTTAAAGAAATAATCTGGAAAGTGTTAACGAGTTTGCTTTCATGAAAGCTAAGAAAGGAAAATTAAGTTCTTGTTTTGTATAAACGAAACACGGTTTAAATACAGGACAATAAAGTTTAATAAAATGCTGTTTCAACAGATTTAGTGTGAAAAATATTTTAAAATATTACCTTTGGTATTTATATTTAACATTCAAATATTCCAATATTTGAAAACTCAAAAAAAAAAAAATGCTGTTTTAACGTTACCGCTTTTCAGTTTTTCAGTACCGCACTGAGCCCTTTGCAACGCTGGAACGTTGTACAGTTACCATGACAGTCACAGGGCCACAGCGCAACAGGTCGTCCACATCCCTGGCCCCAGACCCCAGACAGTGCTGCACCTGACTGCCTGCGACGGAGTCCTCGTCTCCGAATCCGTGGGCATCTCGCCCAGAAACCATCCCGCACCTGTAAAAACGGCTTAACATGCTCTGATTCCCAGTCGCTCAAGCCTCACTGAAAGGGTTCTTTGTAAAAATGGGCTCGCTGGAGTTTCTCCGTGAAAGTAACGCACAAAGCTCGAGACGTTGGGCTCGGTACCGAAACAATGTCCCCGGAGTGGCCAAGGCTGAGCTCTGTCTGCGCGGTCAGCGCGGGGGAAACGAAGGCTTCTCAACGGCTATTAAAGCGATCTCCTTGGGAAAGAGGGAAGAGCAGTCAAATCCAGAAGGCAACGCGCCCGTTTCCACTGTCTCATGCTCTAGCAGTTATTCAACCTGTTGAACACAGAGGACAGCCCCGTGCCCCTTGGATCCACATCCTACTCTAGAAACTACTCTCTAAGCTGCATCCCAGCCTGGAACAGTTGGAGCAGACAAAGGAAGAAAATCTGGTTTGCCACTCTTTGGGCATTCTTGTCTGGAATTATTTCCAAGGAATCCATAACTATCTGAAGCCCTAGAAATACAACTCCTGTGCTTGGGAGGTTGTCAGAGTCGAGGTTACAGCGCGCCTTTTTCTCATGTAACATTCCTCAAAGAAAAGTCAACAAGTGCAGAAGTTATGCTGGTGACTTATTCAATTACATTCTTTGCTAAGTCCAAAAACAACCTCGACTCAGTTCTGCTTCAGCTGTGAAATACTTGAAACCAGCATCAGGGTGATAATTAAGAAAGATGTTGTATATCACGAATCTCCAAAATAATGCTTAGAGAGAAGAACATCATCTATTTTCTTAAATAAATAATTTTATGACAATTTTTTTCTTATGTTTAAAGTTTTTTTTGTTTGTTTCGTTTGGGGGGGGGAGGTGTTTTGTGGGAGTGGTGTGTAGAGTAGTATTTGGGCTTTCCAAAGTGTAAAGACTAGTTGTTTTATAAAAAGGTTCTTCAAGATAGTGTTTTGTTAAAGACATTTGTCAGTCATGTTAATGTTAGCTTTTCTAACTAGTGAACAGGAAGTCATCCAAAAATTAGCCATACTTGGATCATTATAGAAATTTATCTTTTCTTTGTCTAGGAGCACAATGCAAGCATTCCTGATCAGATGACTCTTTGGTTGGCTCTTCTGATAATAGGGACTCAAAGCGATGGATACTTTCTACTCTGTGATGTTGCCGTATTCAATATGTGATGCCAAATTTGTCTGTCGTACTTGAGTCTCTACCATTCGGTTGTACACGGGACCATTATGGTAGATCGCATGAAATTCTTTAAGGATCCAAGACCGTACAGAGCAATATAATTTGTGCTCACATTGGTTTATCTGAATTTATTTCAATGGATGCCAAAATGCATAGGAGTTGAGCAATAGACTCTCATCTGGTGATTAATGGAAGAGGAGACAAGTTCAGTGACTAAGATCACTTTTTATTTTTATGCTATTTGTACCAATGCTCTTTTAGGTGAAAAAAGAAAAAAAAAAGCAGCGTGTTTGCTGTACACATTTTATCAACAACAAGAACAACAACAAGAACTGAAAGTCTTTTTCCAGAAATTAAACCCTGTGGGAGATGACATGGATGTCACTATACTTCACAGCATCATTGATCTTTTGAAAGAAGCATTTGGGTTGTTTTTCAGAGACACAGGCTAAAAAGCTGAAAAGTGGCTACAAGTGTGGAGACTAGGTCTCAGAACACACTGACGGAGACAAGGAAGTATGCTCAGGTAGCTCCTCTCAGACACTTGAGGATCACTGATTTCAAAGTGGAGGGTGAGCCTTCCATTTATGACCAATGCTGTGATTCTCATTCTAATAGGTTCTAATATTGAAAATAGAAACTAGAAGAAAAGATCTCTGCAACCAAACAATGTTTTTAAATACTATCTCACACAATAGTCAATCATAACTTCCTTTGTAAGATTAGGTAGAGTTTCCAAGGTATCTTTATTGTCCTTTCGATTCATAACTATCTAGTAGACATTGCTATTATACTTTCTCCTACTATTACCTCATTATTCTCTTCATGAATATTGTTTGAGCTCCTGAATTGACCGGTACTGGAAGAGATGCCTAGGAGACAAGGTTGACTGAAAGGATTTTTGTCTCCTTAGGTATTTTAGAGACGCCTGCGATGTACTCTAAACAGAAAATAGGTCAGCTCATGTCTTAGACCATTCGGACTCCGTTAACCAAAAGCACAGAATGAGTGGTTTGTAAAGAGCAGACATCTCCCGCTCAGAAAGGAAAGTGGGAAGCTGGATCACGCAACGCCTTTCTAAACCCTTAAAATAAAAAACAAAAAATGGCCAAATCAGCTGAAAATATAAAATGATGAATGGAAATCCATAGAGCAAGAGAGAGTTGTACAGAGTTCGGGAGTTTAAACAGATTTCACAATTATAGCAAAAATCCAGAATGGAAGAAGCGTGTCACCCTTAACTCATGAGAAAGGATTTTTCATTGCATTTCATTGCATTCTGCTTAAACTTATGTGTGATGTTCAGCAACCCACTTTATCTTTCTAAGCCTCAGTTTTTCCATCAATAATACGAGATCAAAATATTTACCTAGATTTTAGGACTGTTAAATGAACACATGCATTTTAAGGCACTTCACTTGGCATTTTACATAGAGAAAGGAATTAAAACATGGTAGGTATTTCCCTGTTTTTCTTCAGACAGCTAGATATGAGAATGTGATTTGCCTCTTTCTATAAAATTCTTAGGATCCCTGTCTTTCTTTTCAGTACCTGACCTCCAAAGGAGGCAGCCTAAAAAATCAAAATTCTGTCCAGAATTCAAGGAAAGACTCAAAAATTGTAGTTCACCATTCAAAGTAGTAACTTATTTTTTTTCAGTGGAGAAACGGTGGCTTGTATTCATATTCCGAAGAGAAATTTTCAACTCCAAACGCTATTTTTATCATGAGCTCTTTGTTCTGCTTCTGTAGATATGCTTGCCACATAGGCCGAAGTGCTGGGTGAACCTCGACATTAACTAAAGAATCATCCTCCCGTTTCGCTTGTTCTGTCTTGATAACAGATGTACTGCCTGACTTTCTGTCTGAAAATCTCGCGCTCTTTGACTGCCTGTAAACCAGAGCAACCCCTGTGGTCTGTAACCGCCTGAAGACAAACTAACCAATTAGCCCATGTCCATTGTAACGAGGTGGATAGGCCCTATAAAAACAAGGTTGCATCTGAGCTCAGGGCCCAGATCTTCGGAGCACTAGCACGTCTGGGACCGCCAGCGTAATAAACGTGAGTTCTTCAACTCTCTGAGTGGTGCTTGGTTTCTGGCGGTCTGATTTTTCTGCTACAATCCGAGAGAAGGAAAGAAATATCTAGATAGAGGGCAGAAGAACATGATATTTAAAGAGATTCTACCTTCTGGTACTCTCCCTTTTCCCCTCCCTCCTGGCAAGCCAGGATACATTTCCATATCACAGTAGTTTCCTTCCTCTCCAAGGCAAAAACCCACAGTGTTATTCATTCTCTTTACCTCTCTGCCCATTCACAGGACTAATTGTTTTCTTTTCTTTTGTGGGTTCACTTCAGAGATTTTCTAATAAGCAGAACATCACAAGTAGAAGGTCAAATTCAAATAAAATTTCTAGGTTTTGCAGACACATCTCCCTAAAGTGCCTGGAGCATGATGTAATAGTATCTGTAGCTGAAAGGAAACTGAAAGCAGGATCAGCTTGTGGGTGGACCCATGCAACTCCTCTCAGGAAAAACAACCTCCTGGTGAACCCGTGAGACTAGAGCGGGGACCTAGATGAGGGCTGGCTTCTGCTCTAGGTAGAAATCTTGTCACTGCCTGGGGATATCTCTTTGTACTACAAAGAAGGCTAATTCTTGGCAACAGTAGATTCAAATGTTGTCAACAGTCTGTTTCCTAACCCCTTGTCTATTACAAAAAAACAGAGTCTCCAAATGTCCACCTTCATGCAGGCCATAAATTCTTTCGGTTTGCGACAGAAAAAGTGTGTTCCCTCTCTGCGCAGACCGTAGCCTCCCTATGAATCGCACCTTCCATGTGCTATGGGACTCTGGGGGCAGGTAGAGCTGCCCATCTGGAAATGAATCTCAATGGTAAGCAGGAAAATCTCATCAACATTAATGCGATGACTCTCAATAGTACCATTTTAGTTTCACAGACTCATTCCTAATATCTGAGTTCAACTATTATTAACTAGTAGTGTATTCTCATTGTCATGTAGAATAATGATCTTGAAATCTCTTTCACTCTATAGTGAAACCTCTGCGTGGATAACAAAAAAGAGAAGTCTGATACAAGCTAAGGAAGGTGAACGAATAGAGTCATTGTTATCTGAGAGCTAGCGACATTTTACGTTTTTCAGTTGTATCCATTTTGGTATCATTTGAGAGGAATTTCTATAATCAGCACAAATATTCAATTGAGGTATTTCACCAGGAAGTGTATGATTTGCTGTTGGCGCACGGAGGGCCTGCAACTGTGGAGGGGCATCATATCCTTTCCTTACATACCACAGTCAACATTTGGGTGTGTTGCTCTCCAGCTTAGGTATGGTCAGGACCCGGCTTACGTTTCACCCCATATTTTACATCGATATCTTCTTAGTTTGCTAATTATCTTGGAACTATCAATTGAGAACTTCTTTCTACCATATTTATATCAGATATATCCATTACCTTAAATTAATTAATATAGGAAATATAATTTCCGATAGTACATGTGCTTTAATAATATTTACTCAATTTCTCCCTTTACCACAGTGTTTTGAGTATTGCTACTATAATCTCACATCATTTTCTAGATGAGATAGATGTGCCATGAAATCCTCTGTTCTCCAACACCATTTGCACTCCTTCTGATTAAGTGTACTTCATCTACAATGTGGACAGCATCTCTTTCACGAAAATCACAGGCTTTGGGGGATGCACACATCACCAAATGGCAATGAATTGACTAGTCAGGGACATCTGTTTCTTCAGAATGAAAGTGGATCAAGAAATTTCTCGTCCGCAACATCTAAGGTTAACAAAAGCTGAAAATCAACAAAACAAAGCAAAATAATAGCATGCACCAATATAAAGAAGAGAAAATAATTTATTTGGAGGATTAAAGCCTATTTTAAAACTCAATGGAATTCTAAAATATAAAACTTTTGGATTACCTATAATATGCAATATTGGATTATGGTTTGAATCTTGATTTATCAAGCAATTGTGGAATCCCGAGAAATTCACTTAACTCTTTCACTGAGCCCCAGCAACCTTAATATGAATATTTCTAGAGGTATTATGAGTGTTAAAGTAAAACATTGTAGAAACACTTAAAAGAGTTCCACACAGATCGGGCTTAAATCTGGTAACTTTTCATAGTTTTTTTTTTAATATCGATATATATATGAGAATAGCAAACTCTTCCACCTCTCAGTAAGGACCTGCAAAAATATGACAGTCTACAAAATGAAAATCTGGGGAGTTGTGTGCAGACTGACTGACTATGGTCACTATTCACACAGATTTGTATATTCGGTTAAGAAATGGCGGCTTGCGTAAATATCTGGTGGGGAACTTGGTCATCTAGACTGAAGTGAATCATATATGTCATGACTTCATACTTCTTGGAGCACTTTTGCCTTCCCTCCTTGCTTTTCTGAAGCACAGTCTGCTATTCACGAATGATGTTTTTTACTTCCTCTCCAAGAGAGTAAAGCTAAGGAAGGTTCTGAAGCACAGTCTGCTATTCACAAATGATGTTTTTTTACTTCTCTAAGGAGTAAAATGATGGAGAGGAAGTAAAAAACATCATTTGTGAATAGCAGACTGTGCTCTCCTCAATCATGCCTTCACCTGCACTACCCATTCACAAAGTCCTATCCTGCTCCTCTGTAGTTTCCGGCCACCAGTTTCCCTTTAAGAGCACAAAGCCACCACTTGAAAGCAAATGGGAAACGTAAGTTCCAGGTTGCAGAATGTTTTATTTTAGAGACTGTTTTTTTCCCATCTGATGAGAAATTTCCTTCTTACAATGATGTAACAGAAGCTCCAGCTAAAGGAACCGAAAGTGGGATCCTTTACTGTGGGAATTATTGAAACATTTACAGAGGAAATGCGCCACCTATTTGCCAAGATGGACAAAGACATCCACCAAGTGTGTGGAGAGCAGGCTTCTACCTGTCATGGGTAAAAAAGCTGAACTCTTTCACCCACTTCTTCAGAGCTACAAAGAGACTCTGTCGAGAAAGAAATGATATCTGAAAGAAAGGTGGCAAAGTCACTGCCTTAGTTTTTGTATCTTGGGGAGGGAAAATCCCCAGTTTCAGGCAGGGCATGGCCTCTATGGGAAAACCGCATCCATGAGGTGAGGAAGGGTCAGAATGTGTGTGTTTCTTGCCTCCAGGCTGCTCAGCTGGCTCGAGCCTCCTGAATCATGTGTCCCTTTTCTGTCCTTGTAGGGCACTTGGAGCCTTAAAGCCTGCCTTTCTGAGTAAATCGGGAGAAGCAAGGTAAATCAGGAAAGATGACCGGTTTGAGGGGCACGAAATTGTTCTTAATAGTAAGTTTGCAGTTTTCCCACTCCCAGATCATGTCCCTTGACTTCATAATCAGGAGAAATTCTCCTTTTCACTTTGCATAATGATGCCATTAGCATCCCTTGCACCTTGACTCAGAAGTAAGAGAAGCATAGCTTAAAGGAATTTCAGAGGATACAATTGTTGTCAAATGACAAGCCCGTGAAGTGTCTGTTTGGGTAGAATCGAGAGGTATTAAGGGCATGTGAACTGTAACTGAACAAGTTCATCAGGAAGTGTGTGCCAATTGCTCACTTTTCAGGGATCTCATTCTCAAATTTTGACTTCATGTTACAGACTCCATCTTTAGATAGCTTCTGTCCAAATGGTTGGTTAAAGGGCTCTAATTTGCATGTTAAATGATTTTTGTAATCGCATTTTTCCTTCTGCCACCACTTGAAGGGACCATAAGTAGCATCAATACAAGGATTATTATTATTATTATTTTTTGATTCACCTGCCTCTGTCTCTGTGATTGCCTACTAACTTTCAAATATCATGACTGCTGCCACTCTTTGGTGCTCTTTCTTTTTTCTTTCTTTTCTATTGTTTCATTTCTTTTTTCTTTTACCACTATTTTTATTTTACAGTAACTTTACTGGTTTGTTTCTGGGGATTTTTTGTTTATAATTTTGGGTGAAATGGTTTATAACTTGGTTCCAATTGTTGCCTTACTCTAAAAATTTCTATAGCCATGTCCTCTTTCATATTTCAGAGTTACTCAATATTCGAAGGTGTAGGAAGACTGAGCTGCAGGGCTGGATGGCTGCGAGGGGTGAAGGTGGTGAGCTTGAGCTGCCCGAGACCTCTCACAGGTCCCTCAGTACAGGGCAATCTCACATTCCAGGAGTGAGAAGGGATCTCAAGTGCTGCTGGATGAGCTATGAGGGATCACAGGGTAGCACCAGCTGGAAGCTGCCAAGGTTTCCAGCGTCACTAACCAGAGCATGTGCGGACCTGACCACGCCTCCACCCTCCTTCGTGCCATCTGAATCTCATGCTGCAGCGGGCAAGATTCCCCTGATGTCCAATCCAGCACAGAAACGCAGTGAGGACGTGAGTCCTTCCCACATGTCTACACCATTGATTTGGAAATGAATCTGGGAGCTCATCTGTGCCCCTGTTGAGAAGGTTTCATGTCTGATTCCAAGAGGAGGAGGATGCAGAATTCACGTTTGCTCAAAGACAAAAGCGCACATCTAGAAACGGGAAGGAAATGAATGTCAACTGCAGCTTAAGGACTTCGAAGGAATACAGAGACCTTTATTGTGTGGAATGCAACAGGCATGCCCTCACGAAGTGGAACGATTCCAATGGGCAGCACAGAGTCAGCTATTTCTCCAGATCGTTCCTATTCAGACGGAGAGGACATTCACGTGGATTCCGTAAGCACAAAGTTCTCCCATGGAGATGTAGCCAATAGCACTGGTCTCTTCCGGGACTCTGATACCACAGCACCTGCTGAATGTTGCAAGGAATGAAGGTTACTCTAGTGCCAGCTGCGAACTTCTAAAATCTACTCACTCGTTACTATTAGAAAGGAAATGTGTCTACTTTTCTTAGCATTTAAAGTCAGTCAGTCAGTGACTCAAACTACACTTCTGCTGCCGTACAAAAGATTAGACAACAGTCCTTTGGCATTTGAAGTGGAACTCGAAATCCTTTATCACTGCATGGTCCCCGATCTTCTGATTTCCTGCCACGGCCTCGTCTTGGTTCATGAATTCCAGGTCCATTTCAATCCTTCGTTTCTTTTCACAGGCCCTTCCAGACAAGTCATTACCTGAAATCTCCTGAAAGATTTGACATTGGATTTTAGTACCTTCAGAATAATCCATCCTTCCAGATTTATATTTCCCTCCCAACATACCAAATGGAGTTTTAGAAAAGATTATGTTCATAACTTCAAAGATTTAAGGACAGTACTTGGGATATGGTTAGCATGCAGTAAATTTCAGTGTTATTATTTAAAATATCATCATCAGCATTTTCCAGATTAAGAGCAGATTCTTTTCTTAGTACTTTCCCTTTAATTCTAGATTTCTCAAGGCAATCGTTAAGTTGCCTGAGAAGATTTCTTAACCAGATAGACTGCAGGCAAATGTTACTATCCACAATCACACCAGAGAACATTGTTAGTATTCTGGCACCTGGGTTCAGGTTGCTAGTCTCTTGAGAATTGGTTGGTGTGACTCCTCCCTTCTCTCCTCAGAGCTAATTTCACATGGATTGAATAGAAGAAGAATGAAGTGGCTGGTCTTCAAGCCTGAAGGTTGCTCATTGATGAGAATGTAGTCTTCTTTGAGCCTCTGGCCAGGGAAGCCATTTCTCCATTTTGTGTAATTCCATGCTGGCTTTCATCCTTCCACTCTGCCACACCACCCAGTCCCCATCTCTGCTGCACTAAATTTTGCTAACTAGAATTTGTCATTTACCCAGCAGGAAAGTCGCTTTTCTTCTTTCACGTTCATGATGTCAGATTTACATTTGTTTTCTTTCTTGCCCACAAAAAACTGCCCAGTTTTGCTTTCTAGGAAAGTTGAAATGAAAAATAAAAAATCTGAAGTCTTCAAAGTTAGAGGGAAAAACGGTGAAACTTCTTTACGTTTCTGTTACTTCCCTTTGTTTGCATTAACCTCAGGATGAAACAGAAATTAATGACAGATGAGCAAGACAGACTATGCCCTGTAAGCCACTGTGGAAAAAATTAAGCTAGTAAGAATCTGTTTATTGTTGTTATTTAAATTTAAAGCGGAATAGCACAAATAAGTTTTAAAAAGGCTATTTCCTTTCGACATAGTAACTTGCACCTCACTACTCTGCATTTTGGGTATGATGGAGAAGACAGACAAAGCAGCCCAATCAAATACGTAGATTGAATGAACAACAGAAGTGCACTAGTTTCTGTCCTCTGAGTTTCTACTGAGAGACATTATAACTGAATCTCCCGTGCCCAGCTCAGAAATACCGACCGAAACAAGTGTTCAAAATTTAAGTAACGATTCTTACAATAAAAGCTGTATTGGAAAATGAACATTATCTGCCTACTAAAGGCAAAATGATTACAATTAGGTTACTAATTCCTCCACGTACAGACAAAATTAACTTTGCTGTAAGCATGGAAGGCTCCTGACACTTTGATTCCTGGGAATGTGGGTCAGGAGAGGAAGAGGTCACTGCGGACAACTAGGATCCTTTACACACACATTCCAGCAGGATGGGCAAGGATGCCACATGGTTATTCTATTACCAACAACGATACAAGCCCTCCATGGCAGGGGTATCCTACAGTCTGCCTACCCTCAGGAAATGAGTCCAGGAGAGTGTGGGTTGAGGACATTTTGTCATTCCAGAGGAAAAGGGTTACTAGAAGTGGCATCTCCCTCATGAGTCAATTGGTGCTGGGAAAATAAAATGGTCTACAGAGTAGAATCTCCACACCTACATGCCTCTGAAGAGACCCAGCATTCCTGCTAAAGTGTTGGCACAGATAAGCATCGTCGAAACCAGTTATACATGGTGGAAAGAAAGAGCACTGTCTGTTGCAGTTCTGATCCTGTGGAGCCCAGGAAGCATAACCACACAGACCTGCAAGAATGTGTTCTAAAAGAAAAAGAAACATCCCAGGATCCCATTCACTCATGATCATCAGCCTCTGCTCAGAATAAAAACAGTAAATGAATCCCAGTGCTTGGTTCTAAAGAGCTCATTCACTATACATGGTCTGTTACAGAACAAAACACACAAACACATTGAGCTGACGCAGCCTGTCATTCCATGAAAAGTAAAAAGAGTAAAAGTGCTACCCAGGTTCAAAGCCAAATTGTACATCTAACACAGAGAAAAGCAATTTTTATGTATCAAATATATACAATAGTGTGTACATGTCTGTGTGTAATTACATAACAACACACACTTCTGATTTTAGGACAAAATCTTTACTAAATTGATTGATATGTACTCACTTGTAATGATACATCAGGATACCTGGGAAAATTAGACTTATGGCAAAATTAATAGTGTAGATTGATGACATCTTCTTAGACCCCACAGAGAACACATAAATGAAAACAAAAAAAAGGAAGTAAAAGTGTAGAAAATGTTTAGAAAGTGAAAATTATCGTGTTCTCTATTTAATGGCCATGCTTAGAAAGAATGTCATCAGAGAACCTAGAGTCCAAGGCTCCCCTGACTCGCAGCTCAGCCAGGCCAGCAGCATCTCCATTTCAGCATGGCCCCCCTGCTCCCTCTAATCACGGCCCTGCTGGTGTTCAGCTATGGTCCTGGTGGGTCTCTGAGCTGCGACCTGTCTCAAGACCACGTCCAGGTAAGCAAGGAGAACATCGCGCTTCTGCATCAAATGCAGAGAATCAGCTCTTTCCGCTGTCGAAAGGACAGAAAGAACTTCGGATTCCTATGGGAAATGGTGGATGGCAGCCACATGCAGAAGGCCCAGGCCATCTCTGTCCTCTACGAGATGCTCCAGGAGATCTCCAACGTCTTCGGTATACAGCAGTCCTCTGGTGCCTGGAATACGACCCTACTGCACGGGCTACTCAGTGGACTCCATTGGCAGCTGAAAGACCTGGGCACCTGTTTGGTTCCAGAGATGAAAGTGGTGGAACCTGCCCTGGGAATGGAAGACCCTGCACAGGCCGTGAAGAAGTACTTCCAGGGCATCCATATCTACCTCAAAGAGAAGCAATACACTGACTGTGCCTGGGAGGTTGTCAGAGTGGAAATCAGGAAAGCCTTCTCTTTGTCAACAAACTTGCTAGACAGGTTATGAAACCAGGATGGAGACATGGAGTCACCTTGAAATGATTCTCATTGGTGGTTATGCAATATCATATTTGCATATATAACATCGGTCATTTCTAAAGTGTCTTTCTGCTTTAGTGTCAGAAATTACTGCCTTGATGCCTGATCATTTATTTATTTATTTATTTATTTATTTATTTATCTATTTTTTTATTTATTTACTGTTAATTTATTGCAGTCTTTCTTACATCTGTCAAATGTGATTTCTAAAAATGGATGTAATTACATAGTCATCTTTACATTGTGTTAAAATTTACAAAACATGTTTACCTTTCTATGTTAAGTTTGTTTTTGCATTATTTATTAAATTTCTATCAAAATATTTCTTGAATTTATTTACAAAATCAAAATCCAAACCCTCTTTTTGTAACTGATACTGCAGAATTGGTAGCACAATGTCTTTACTCATTCATTCCATCTAGATGACTGCAGAAACTGAGTGTCCAATTTCAAATTGAGTAGCTGTGGTCAAGAATTGTATGTAAATAGAGTAATACAGAAAGTTCCTGTTGTGTTCAAACTTTGTGTCACAGAAAAAGAGAAAAAAAAATGTACTAATGTTCCTTTGTATTATGTTAAACACTACGAAGAGAAAGAAAAGAAAGAATGAAGAAACATGCCAGAAATTTTAGGTACAAAATAGGCTGAAAAGGAAAAATAACATCAGATGTCCCTTCTAACTACAGAACGGGTTCATGCAGAAGTCTTATTGGCAATTGGGAATATGGCTGTATGATGAACAAAACTGCCATGGGAGGTATTAAGGGGGATGCCTTATTGTATATTGTGTGGTAATTAGGGCATCGGAATGGATGCGGTCCCTCAAAGAATGGAAAATGAGAAAAGGACCTAAGCACAATCCTGCAGACTCTCAGCGTTTAAGGGTTGGGTAGAATAGAGTGTGCAAAAGGCCCTGAGGTGGTGGGGGACAAATGAGCTAGAGGATGAACAGGGAAGGGTAGAGTGACAGTACTGAATAAAGAATTGTGTTCAAAGACACAGTGGAGCCCGTAGGGCCGGTGCGGACAAACTCCCCCAAACTTGGAAACAACGCTCTTGGTGTCCTTAGGATGATTTGGTTTATTAGAATGAATGGGACACAAACCAGATGGGACTGGATCGAAGAGGAAATACAAGAACGAGAATTCGAAACACTGTGTATAAAAACTAGGTTCGTAAGCTAGTTTGTGGAGTGGAGAGGTGAAACAGAAGGTGCCTGGAGAAGGTGGGTTACCATGGTCCCTGCACAGATTTGCTCCTATTGTTCTCAGAATCATTTTCATAGAACAGCTGAATTGGCACAAATATATGAACATTTTGAATGTTTGACTTATTCGACATAAACTCTTGCTTATTTAGGTATTTGTTATCATGCATCGCTTATTTGGCTAAAAACTGAGTTCTCACTGTTCTAATGAATATCACTCTCTAGTGAATTTCAATGGTAAGCCTTTTGCAGTTGCAGTTCCTTTTTCCATCAAATTTTACAATCAAGACTGATTTTCTTTTATCTATTACTTCATTTACTCTCGTCTCATGTAGGTCACTTATATTATTTATGATTTCTAATCACTGACGTAAACATTTTCTATAAATTAGTGTCGCATCTACGATGGATGCGTTTTTAATTTGACCTGTGCAGAAAAGCTGGGCAGTTTTTTATATATTTCTCCAAGCACTCCTTAGGACATAAGAGCCAACACTCCTCCTAGTCACTTTCTTCTTTTGATTTTACACACATTCAGATCCTTTTCTCGGTAATCTATTTTTACATTAAATTCAGTACTTTAGCAGTTTTTAAATCTGTGATATGAGATGAAAATCTCCCTTGCTTTCTGATAGAAATTTCCTGAGACATACTGAAATGTTAATTCTTTCCTTATTGACAACAGACACATACTTCCCCTAAATCTAGGTAATTCTCATGATAAACTAGTTGTGAGATTGTTTGCTTTATTAATATGAGTATAACCTTTAATTATTGCTACTCTTATTTTACTATGGATACTTTAAAACTCATTTAAAGTTGAGGTAGCTAAGGTTAAGAATTCCTTTCGATTTTTCATACAATAGTGCTGGCATTTATCCTGCTTAACTTTATCATTGTTCTAAGGTCCTGACATAGGCTTCATGAAATCATACACATTTGTGGTAACCAACATGACTATGCATAGCAATCAATGACACATCTAAAAATATAAATAGAAGAAACTGGTTCAGTCTTTCTCCCAAAGCAGGCCAAATTAAGTATTAAACTACATGCAGAAAAATCCCATTAGCCATGAAAAAACCAGTATGGAAAAGAAAAACTTGAGTGACAGCATCAATTCAGACTTAAAAATGTTGACACAAACCCATATGAAACTCAGGGAATTCTCCATACCTCTCGATACAGGATTTGTCATTGATCTACTCATTGGGCCAGGTCATATACATCTATGTGTGTAATTTTACTTTTTCTTCATTGTGCTGTATTGTTTTATTTGATGTGAAAACTTCCTCTGCTAGTTTTCTACTGTCACCGTGAGAAATGCAGTTCCTGTTTGGTGTCTTGTGTCTTTGTTTATTGCAGGGATAGTAATCTAAAAACAGTAATCCATTAATTAGTAATTAAATATTAATTATTTTAAAAATTAATACTTATTAATAGTAGAAAATAACATTACTTAGGATTCATGCTATGAAGAGAAGAAGACACTGGAAGGCCATACACTCTCTGTGAAGAGGTACTTCCATTTAAAGAGAACAAACATGAGTCACTGTGCTTCTAGGAATTGGTCAGAATAGGTATCACTTGGTCATTCTGTTTATCATTACCTTCGCAAGGAGATGTGGACCTGGAAGTAATCCTCTTTAATGAATACAGTAATTGAAAGAATTCTCTTTACCCGACAAAGGAAGGGCCCACATTCAGTCATTTTAAAGAATCTTATTTCTGCTGTGTCACGGAATGCATCGAGTTAACTTGTTCAAAATTGTTGTTAGAATGTTTTTCTTGAAATGAATAACTCTAGGGACATCACTCCTTAAGAGCAAGCTATGCCGATGTTCTGTAGGTACACATATATTGCAGAACTTCCGGTTCAAAATGCAACATTTAACTAGCTTAGAAGTGATCATTCTTGACCTCAGTAATAAAAATGCAGAATGAATTGGAAAACAACTCCTAAGGTCATGACACCCTGAACAAATCAGATCCCATCTGATCTCAAGCTAATCAGGGTTGGGCCTGGTTAGCATTTAGATGGGAAACCACCTAAAAACGACCAGGTGCTGTAGGCGTAAAAAATAAGAAATAAGGGATTGTAAGCTGACAAGGTCCTTGCTATCTGTGAGGTCAACCAAGGGTTGCATCGCCTAAAATAATAATAATAATAATGTAAAAATTAAAAATAAACTGTAGAAAAAAAGGACAAAAGAAAAACAACAACTCTACTTAGAGCCATCAGGATTAAAGTCACAGGGCAAGCCTCTGCCCTGATAACTGGACAGGAAGAGAAATGCGGAGAATCACAGCTGATATGGAGCAAAGCCTGTAGCTGGGACTGGAATTGGTACCAACGCGTCAACTGTAATTGCAGAATCGCTGGAGATGCGTGGATGAACTTGAAAGTGAAAAACTCCAGGGGTCCCGAGTTTGTAGAACTCCGCATTTATGTGAGATTCATTTTCGGGAACTCCATCAGGTGCTCACTGTGAAGATCAGAGAAAAATATCCTGTTCTTCTAGCATAGGAAGGAAAAATGTAGTCATTCTGAAATATTTTGAATGTTCTGCTATCCTTAACAAAGTCTTGCCCTCACCGGGAGACTCTTTAGCCAGAGCCTAATCCACCCGGGGGAAGAGAAATGCCTAAGTACAGACCCCTCCAGCCTTCCCGCTTCATCTAACGGAGTGATGAACAAAAAGTTGAGAAGAACTTGCGAAGGTCACATCTCGGGAGAACAGGCTCATTAAAGGACTAAGAGTAACCACAGAATGATAGAACACTTCTGCTCTCCCACAGCAACCACCACATCAGCTGGACTCTTGTCTAACAAATGGGATTACAAAAAACAACACCTGCAAGTGTCAGACTTCAAGGGAAACCCAAAGACAATGCGGCTTGAGAAAAAAGCAAGGTCGCAAGAGGAAATTTTAGCCTCTGACTCCTACAGCTACAGCAATTAGTAAATACAGCTAACTCCTAGCCAGATTAAGCAAAACTTGCCTCTAAAGATTAATGAACTTCTGTTCCTTTTACCTGATACGTCATGTCCAGCTTTTAACAAAATATTACAAACCATACTAAAAGGAAAGAAACAATTGAAGAGACAGAGCAAGCATCAAAACTAGACTCAGATATGGCAGACATTTGAGATATCAGACCGGAAATTTAAAATAATTATAATTAACCTACTAAGGGCTCTAATGTATTCATATATTCCTTTATGTACTTTATCTATGTGTGCTATTTAAAAGTTTTGTTCAAATAATATCACATTCATCTGTATAATGTACTCAAAGGTAATGAAATATGTTCACCTTTACCTTTCATCAAAATTTTTTGGTGAATTTTCAGAAAATTTTTCGAGAAGTCATCTTGATTTGGTCTACTCTTAATACAGAAAGAGCCTGAATCAGCAAGCCATGTTGACAAACCGTCAATGAACTCAACTCTCCCATATCCTTCCCCCCATAATTTATGTTTTAAACCAGATATTCATGTCGGATGATGTGGTAATTCTGAGGCGACAAAGATAAAAAAGGAAATTCAAAACCTATTCTCTTAGAGCTTTTACATAGAAAAGCTGAAGAGAACAGTAATCATGCTTATTGAATTTCAATTATGTGTCATGTTACAATGAAAGGCAAAGGACAAATAATTCTCTCGCTGGAAGCTGGAATGAAGGATGGGTCGATGCAAGAGTGTCCAGCCTACAGAATAATTTCATAAGAGTTTATTTGAGCCAACATATCATGTACATGCCTGGCGGCCCAATCTCAACAGTTTGAGACAATGCTCTGGAGAATGGCAGTTTTCTAGTTCCTTCTACGCTTTAGAATCAAAGGAGAAAACCTAAGGAAGGTGACCTAAAATCAATTGGTGGTAGATTAACGAGGCTGGAGGGAACAAAGGAGGAGAATCTCTAGGATAAAAAGTAAACTGGAGAAACACATGCTTCCTTTACATTGGAGGGTACAGGATAGTTAGCATTTAACATGTACAGCACAGAGGGATAGGATGGTATGCAGGAGTAAGGTAACAACGAGGGGTACCGTGGTCATGTGCCCTGGTGCCTGTGGTTCTGCCACTGAAGAGTGTGGGAAACAAAACTACTCTCAAATCTCAAAGGTATGTTACCCGAGTGGCTTCAGAACAACGACAGGGCTCACTTAAGGTCAAGATTTTCCCTTGTTAAGGAAGCGATAGGCCTGGGATGTGACTCCTCACCCTGGCCTGTCCAGTTAAGAATTCATGAGCACACCACTCTGAGTGATTACTTTTGGTCACTGAGCTTGTCGAGACTGCCATGTGGCCTCCCCTGACATCACACGTTTATGACATAGCCCCTGTTTCGTTCACGGATGTCAAGAAGGGGGAAAAAAGACGTACAATGTAAAGTGTCTATGAAATATCTGAAGACAGATTTCTCACTGGTAGAAGCATATGTGAATTGGGGACCTGCAACAGTGTCCATCCGGAGATATTAATCTGCAATTGCTTATGCATTTGTGGAAATCGCAGCATAGGAATAGATGTCAACGCTTGTGAGTAGAGTACAGAGTGAGAAGATGACCTACAGCTTATGAAGAACTTCAACAGTGAAGGCGCAAAGGAGAACCTGCAGAGGGCACAGAGATGGAGTAGGCAAGGCACTTAGGATACGGCCGAGGAGGAAGATTATTCAGAGTGTATTGAAAAAGAAAACAAAGAGTTTGAGAATCTCACAAGATGAAACTTATTCTTCACATGTGATATGACTCTGCATTGAATTCGATTCTGTCAGGACACATGTGTGATCCAGAGGAATTCACGTAACTTCCTGAGCCTCAGTTTTCTCAAGTCTAAAGGGAGGGGGAAATAATCCTAGAGCTGTTGTATTAAACAAAGTAGAACATTTAAAAGCACTTAGCAGGGTACCTTCCACTGAGTGGGGGCTTAGCATGTGGTAGCTTCTTTCTTATTGATTCATGTTGATCCATGAACTGTCCTATGTCTCTCACTGCAACTGACTGCAAAACACTGGCATTCTAAAATACAGAATTTTGAAACAGTGTCTCATCAAATTAGTTCAAGAATATACAAAATAGTATAATACATACACAATAATATACAGGTATATATGTATGTATGTGCATAGTATAAAATGTATATACCACATATATGATAATGGAGACTATAAGTCAAATGCTACATACCGTAATCCATATCTGTATGTACTGTTCATTTGCTGATTCTGGTAGCTGGCACCTACTTCTCCTCTGCTTTCCTGGATCCCATTCCTTCACTGCTATGACTTCCTTCCTCTGCCCAGCGTGCTCTCCTCATTCACTCCTGCAACTTCACATTCATACAGCTCCTTCCGTTTCCATTACGTTTTCCAGCTTATGCCAATTTTCCCTGAAGATTATAAGCCCACCAATTGAGAATCAAATTTGAGTGAAAGTTCTGGGTTTTTCAGAAACTCTCATATAGGAGGCATGTTTTCCCTCCCTGTGAATACCTTTGGAAAGAGGAACGTCCCCATTGCAGTAGTTGTAGCTGTAGCAAAAGAGAAATAAAAAGTGGATCCATTTGACTCTATTGACCATTAAAACATTTACAAAGGAAGAGTGCCTCCTCCTTCCAACTGCCGATCCGTTCCAGTGAGGAATTTCAGCTCTTTGTGCTGGAGACGTTGAAGGTCTTCTGGATCACCACATGCAAGAAGAGGAGGCCTGAGATTTCTGGACCTGGCAGCCATCCAGCTCCCTCTGACAAAACTTGCAAACATTCTTGTCCCTGAGGCAGAAAACAAGCAAGATTCTCTCCATTTGGTGCAGAAATGTGAAGCTCTCCTGCTTTGGGAGGCCATGGTTCTGGGCTAGGTCACAACTAAGGATGCAGACAGAGTTGGAAAACATCATTCTCGGTGTCATCACTGAAGAGGTTCACGGCCCGTGGTGAGCTATGTCAGACACTGTGTGGCTGTGGAAGCCTTTTCTGGCGGTTCTGAGCACCTTCTTAGTGGTGAGATTCTCATATAGGACAGGATTATCATTTTTTGTATTTATCCCAATTTTGTTTCCACTTCCCGCCCAACTTCTCTTCCATTTATGGGCCTCGAGAATGTCAAAACTTTAACACTCCTTTTGTTTTATCACAATGGAAGTCACATTCACGAATGGAAAATGACAGGAGTCTCAACCCAATAGAATGTGTTCACGAAGATAAGACCAAGGATGCAATAAACACCCACATACAATCTATCTCTTCTTAATTCTAATAAGAGTACTTAAGAGTTTTGATTCTGGCCTCCATTGCAACACTTTATTAATTGCACTTAAATCGTAGTGGCCTCACCTCTCAGCATTTTCCTTTGAAGGGGCTAATATACTAGACTTGAATGCTCCACATTTCTTTACAGGAGCCATAGCTCATGTTTTCTGACGCAGTCTTCACATAACAGCTGCATAAAAATGAACACTAAAGGTTAACTCATATAGTTCTCTACCTTCTGTCACCCAAATTGTGCTGAGTGCCCACGTGGGACAACGTGCTTCCCAAGGTAGATCCTGAAAGAGTAAGAGAAGGATGGCGACTGCCCTCCAAGAAGCCGGGGAGACACACATTACGGACAAGATTCGGATGAAGCACCAGCACGCTCAGTGCTGTTAAGAGCAAATACTTAGAACCCATGAAGAGGAGGGACTGGGAGGCAATAAAAAGCTTCACTTTCTGACAAAAGCTGTGCATCCTGAATTTAAATGACATCGGATTTTCATTTCCTCTTCTAAAACACTGAGACAACCTCAGTAGTGGTCACCCAGGGAATCGTAAAGATTAAGTCAAAAAAATTTATAAATGACAGGCTCAGATACTGAATGTCATGAGTCACTGCTGCCTTTGGTATTAATGTAACACACAATAATCTGAATAGTCCATGTTTAGCCACGCTAAGGCAAGAGGAGCTTGGAGTGCAGCTCCTGTAACAGTCTCAGGGGTGTGTACATTGCTGTCTCCACAAACGGAAACTTGGGAGAGGGGATTGTCTATAGGACTGTGGAGGTACAGAGTCACATGTTCCACTCTTAACTCAGTGCCTGGCACATTCATGAGACAAACCTTCCAGCGCACTTGAAGCTCTTTGCAGAGATCTAGTGTGGAGAAAAGTAGTCTGACAGAAAATAGGGCTCTTTTGTGAATCGTAAATATGAGTAAAATAATCCCTTCCCTTGTCTCTACATTCAGATTCTCTGTGGTGATATTATGTTAAGGCGTATATTAAATTAAAAAGTTACAAAGGCCAGGAAAACGGTTAGAAAAAAAAAAGAGGAAGTGGGGGAGGAAAGTTGGATGATGGCAAATGAGACATTTTCAGATTTGCAGTCACTATCACAAGTCTAATTTGAACGCTATTTCTTGGGTTAGTAGTGGGGTAAATTAAAGAGAGTCCTTCTCTCAAGTACAGAATTTCAGAAGGCAGCAAATCTAAGTAATCCAAATAATACTCTAATGCAATACTAGAAAATGAAAATTGATGCTCACACATGCATGATCAACAAAGAATGTATCAACATGACCTTGCAGTCATTTCATGTGTTACAAAGGAAGGGGGAGTCTTATAAGGAAGGGGGCACCATGTAAATTAAATTTAGGCAAATTCCGTTCAGTTCATAAAAAGTCCTGAACACCAAAAGTTCATTCGTATAGTTCTCTCATTCTGTCACAAGAAAATGAAAAAACCTGACCTGCTAAAAAGCCTGTCAACCGCTTGTACACAAAACTAAGTTTTCTTTTTAATAATACAGTCCAAGTGGAGTCCTGTGAAAGACGTTTCGGTAACATGAAAGGAAATAAAAATTGGGACTGTCACAGAGACACAAGAAATTGTCAAACATGGCAATTCTCTCAGCTGAAAACAACTGAAAGAAATAATCTGGAAAGTATTAACGAGTTTGCTTCCATGAAAGCTAAGAAAGGAAAATTAAGTTCTTGTTTGGGTAGAAACAAAACACAGTTGAAAGAAATAAAGTTCTATGAAGTTTAATAAAATGCTGTTTTAACTGTTTTAATGTGAAAAATAATTTTAAATGTTACCTTTGGTATTTAAACATTCAAATGTTTTAATATTTTGGAAAGTCTAATTAGATGCTGTTTTAACGTTCCCGCTTTCCAGATTCCCAGTACCTCACTCCACCACTTTGCAACGCTGGAACGTTGAAAATTCACCGCGAAAGTCACAGCGCCACGGCGCTGCGGGGGTCCGCGTCCCCGCCTCCGGCCCCAGGGAGGGCCGCGCCCGAGCCCCTGCGACGGCGTCCTGGTCTCCGGATCCGGCGGCATCTCGCCCAGAAACCATCCCGCACCTGTAAAAACGGCTAAACACGCTCTGATTGCGGTCACACATCCCTCAGTGAACGGAGTTTTTGTAAAAATGGGCTCTCTGGAGTTTATGCGCGAATGTAAAGCCCCAGACTCCAGGGAAAGCGCAGAAAATGCGAGGCTCTGTGCTCCGTACCGAAGAAAATGTCCCCCGCGTGGCCAAGACAGCGCTCAGTCCGCAGCAGTCAGCGCCGGGGAAACGAAGGTTTCTCATGGACTATTAAAGGGGCGCCACCCTGCCCCATGGCGCTGCGAAAGCCTTTCTCAGGCCCTACCAGCCCGACAGACAAAAAAGGCTGCGCCAAGCCTTTGTTTCCTACCCAAGCGTCAGAAAACGCCGCTTGCTCGCCCTCTCGTGGACCGCTGGGGAACCACGCTTCCCAGGGGCACAGCAGTAGAACCTTGACGCTCTTTCGCGGTGCTAGCGCGCCCCCTGGCCGACGTCTAGTGAATCACCGGCAATCAATGGCCCAGTGCAGTTCGTGGCTGGCGGCTGGAGCGATGCTCAGCTTCATTCCGATTTGCTCTCTTGGTGGAGACGTGCCTTGGATCCATAGCCTAGAAAACAGGAAAATCGTCAGTCTTTTGAGAGAGGTAGAAGTTATCCCCTCTCACTTCTGCCTGAAAGACAGAACCGACTTCAAATTTCCTTGGGAAAGAGGAAGTATCACCGAAATCCAGAAGACACAACGCACCTGTTTCCACCATCTCATTCTCCAGCAGATCTTCAGCCTGTTGAACGCAGAGGACAGCCATGCTGCTTGGAACCGCACCCTCCTCTATCAACTACTCTCTAGGCTTCATCACAGCCTGGAAGAGCTGGACCAGACAAACGAAGGAAATCTGGTGTGTCCCTATTTGGGCATTCTTGTCTGGAATTACTTCCAAGGAATCCATAACTATCTGAAACAAAAGAAGTACAGCACCTGTGCTTGGGAGGTTGTCAGAGTCGAGATCACAGCACGCCTTTTTCTCATGTGACAATCCTCAAATAAAAGTCAAAATGCAGAAGAAATTTATACTCGTGACTCTCTCTATTCAATTACATTCATTGCGAAGTCTAGAAACAATCTCAACTCACATTTCTGCACCAGCAGAGATATATCTGAATCTAAAATCATAGGGTCATTAAAAAAACTATATTGTATATCACGAATCTATAAAATTATGCTCAGAGTGTAGAACATAATCTATTTTCTTGTACAAATAATATTATAATTTTTAAATCTGTCTAAGGTTTTTCTTTATGTTTGTGGGAGTGGTGGGAGGAGATATTCGCCCTTTCTAAAGTGTAAAGTCCAGTTATTTTATGGAAAGTGTTCTCAAGATGGTATTTTTTGTAAAGACGTGTGTTATTTAAGTTATTGCTAGCTGTTCTAACAGATGAACAGAAAACTATCCAGAAAATTATCCATACTTTTGTCATTATAGGAATGGTCTTTCTTTGTGTAAGAGCCCAGTGCAAGTATTCCTGATCAGATGACACTTTAGGTTGGCTGTCCTGCGAACAATGTTTCAAGGTCACGGGTCCCTGTTAGTTTGTAACGTTGCCATATTCAACATGTTTTGCCCAATTTGTCTGTGGTACCTGAGTCCATACCACACAATTGTAAAGGCAACAATTATGGGATCTCACATGGTCTATTTTTAAAAGCCAGGACTCTTCAGGGCAATATCAGTTATGCTCACATTAGTTTATCTGAATTTACTCTCATGGGTTGCCAAAATGTAAAGAAGTTGTGCAATAGACTCTAATCTAGTGACTAATAGAAGAGGAGACAACTTCAGTAAGACCACTCTTTATTTTTACGCTATTTGTACCAATACTCTTTAAGTTAAAAAAAAAAAAAGAATCCACTGTGTTTGCTGCATACACTTTATCCTCAACCCCAAAACCAAGAATTGAAAGTCTTTTTCCAGAAATCAAACCCTGCGGGAGATGACATGGATGGCAGTAGTTAGAGTTCATAGCATCATCGATCTTTTGAAAGAGCATTTGTGTTAATTCCCAAAGACACAGGCTAAAAAATTGGTAAACGACCACACATGTGGGACTGAGGTTTCAGAACATCTTGAGGGAGACAAGGAAATTCTCAAAATCACTGATTTCAAAGTGGAGGATGAGTCTTCCATTTACAACCAAGTCTATAATTCTCATCCTGATATTCTAAATAAAGAAAATAGAAATTTGAAAATATCTCTGCAACCAAACCATGTTTTTAAATACTATCTCGCACAGTATTAATGTCATTCATAACTTCCTTTGTAGGATTAGGACGAGATTACAAGGTATCTCTGATTTAATGTCCTCCCAATTCCTAACTATCTAGTAGATGTTGGTATTATTCTTTCTCCTACTATTTCGTTCATGATTCTCTTAATTAATATTAATTGGCTCCTGAGATGATAGGGACTGCACTAGACGTCTAGACATACATTTGGGTAAACGGATTTCTCTCTCCTTAGGTATTTTCTAGACTCCTGGGATGTACTCTAAGCAGAAAAGAGGTCAGGTCATGTCTTAGACCATTCAAACTCAATTAACAGCATAGCATAGACTGAGTAGCTTGTAAGGAGCAGACATTTCCTGCTCACACTCTAGAGGCTGAAATTCAAATCAGGGTGTCAACAAGGTTGGGTTCTGGTGAGCGCCAGCTTTCTGGTTGCATACCACTGACTTCTCCTGTATCTTCAAATGGAAGGAAGGTGATGGATCGATCTCAGGAATTTTTGACGAGGCCACTAATTCTATTCAGGAATGCTCCACCCTCTTGCCCTCATTCATTCACAAGGACCGTATCACATGACACCATCACTTGGGCTTGAGACCTCAACATATGAATTAGGTGAGCATGTACACATTCAGACCGCAGCAGGTCACAAAAATTCACATGCCTGGCATCTCAAAGAGAGAATATAGCCGTGTTTAGACAATAAAGAAGAGTTAGCAATTTGTAGGCAAAAGCTTCAGACTGTGGACTCAGAATCCAAACTCTTGCTTTTTGAGCAGAAGTAATATTCGAATTATACATGCTCAATTTTTGAAAATCAAGAAATGGAGTCCAGTAGCCCACAGAGATGGATGGAAATAACAGAATACGTATGATCCTTTATCAGTCTTTGTGAGGGGTCTCCAAAGAAGCTTAGGTTTCTGCTACCCCCGTAAAGAAGGACCAGAACGTAATGGGTCAGTTACCTGGTTGTTGTGAGCTGTGTGAATTGAGACACTTTAAATTTAGATAGGTGACTCTTATGTGACACCAGCTGGTTACTTTTCTATTAGGACAATGTAAAGCAAATTAAAGATGATGTCATAAGTGTTAGTTGAATAAAGTGCTAGGCAAAGGCTGAACATTATGCTGCTATTTCTGCAACTTAAGTGCCCAGAGCCAGTATGTACCTTAAAAGAAGTAGAATTTGAGTGGTTTTAGCAATAAGGAAACTAGGCATTTTTGACACCTATATGAGTAAAGTGGAAATATTAGCCATGGTCTATTAAAATCCAAGCAAGTATGGTCATGATGAAGCAAATAGCTTGGTCTTTTCTGAATCCGTTCTAGTAGAAAGTGAATATCTGAGGACCTGCTTCAGTGAAAATTACTTCATGAGTGATCCCCCTGGGCCTGGTGCCAAGCATGACACAGAGAATCTGACAAAGTCCAGTGACTAAAGAGCTGACTTAGCAAGGATGATCTTGTACCTTCCATTTAAGCAGTAGGAATCTGGAGGGCTGAGGCAACATAACTTCTCATACAAAATAAAAAGACTTCGGGATAAAGCTAAAACTCGTCTTTACATATTAATAATTAACAGTTTTGCAGTTCAATCGTTTCAAAGATGGTTTCCTTTTGTTTGAGCTGAATAAACTTGATTGGAAACTCTGAACTCCTTTAGAAAATATGAAATTTAATACAAAAATACAAAGAAAGAATCAACTGGATGATATTGTCTGAATCTTGAGTTCTCTTTGGGGCTAATATTGCTCCAAAGGATGGAATAGTAGTTCTCATGAGTGTGAACAAATCTTAGGTATTTCAATGGTTTGTGGTGCTCCAAAGCTCAGCCCTATCCTACAGAATCTTCTTCCTTAGTATTTATTTTTCTCTTTGGTTTTCTTGTGTATCGTATGAGAAGCATTGCCATTCAGCTCAGGGAAGACACACAAAACATATGCAAGATTATTGCTACAAACCTGTGATGACTTGATGGCTCCTTGGAAGACTTTCCTTCCATCCATCATCTGCTTGATCTCAAAGCCCTCTTGTGAGAGATGGCCTTTGCTTACTCAGGAGTTGCATGGTTGCGTTGCTTATGTTTTTGCCTCACTGTGATGTGTGTTTTGAGAATATGATGCAAATAGTTAATATTTAATTGTTAGCTATCCTAAAGTTAGTCAACACATCATTTACTATGTCAAGTCTAAGCAGAAAAAAATGTTGATGATATCGAGATGAATATCTTGTAGTTAATGAAGCTAAAAATTACTCTTTGATAAGAAGCAAGATTAAAAATAAAGTGCCTACCTAAAATGAATGTTAAGAAAATAATTTAATTTACAATGATGTTGAGCAATTTTGAATGATTTTAAAATATATCTATACATTGGTATTATTTTATAGAATTATATACATATTTATTTGAACATGCCGTTGGATACATCTCTATGTAGTAAATATGTTACATTAAAAGTCACTCTGGAAACGTAGTTTTAAAGTCAAACTCAATTAATTTTATTTAAAATTGAATCTGATGTTTATTAAATAGACATTTTAAATATACTAAATGTCAGTAGCTTTTAAATTTAAGTTGTAAAGTAATTTTTTTATTTATTCACTTTAATTCTTCACTGTATAGAAGAATTATGTAGTCATGTCCATTGACTACATAATCAGGAGAAATTCTCCTTTTCACTTTGCGTAATGATGCCACTGGCATCCCTTGCACCTTGACTCAGTAGTAAGAGAAGCATAGCTTAAAGGAATTTCAGAGGATACGATTGTTGTCAAATGATAGGCCTGTGAAGTATCTGTTTGGGTAGAATCGAGAGGTATTAAAGGCATCTGAACTGTAACTGAACAAGTTCATCAGAAGGTTTGTGCCAATTGCTCAGTTTGCAGGGATCTCATTCTCAAATTTTGACTTTGGTTTACAGACTCCACCATTAGATAGCTTGTGTCCAACTGATAAGTAAAAGGGCTGTAATTTCCATGTTAAACCATTTTTGTGACTTGATATCTTTTGTTCTGCCATCACTTGTATGGGACTATGAGGACCATGAATACAAGGATTTTTTTTTTTTTTTTGATTCACCTGCCTCTGATCTTTGATTGCCTATCAACTTTCAAACACTATGACTGCTGCCTTCTTTGGTGCTCTTTCTTTATTCTTTTCTTTTCTATTCTTTCATTTCTTTTCTCTTTTATCTCTATTTTTATTTTACAGTAACTTTACTGGTTTGTTTTTGTTTTTTGTTTCTAATTTTGGGTGAAAAAGTTTATAATTTGGTTCCATATTGTTGCCTTTCTTTAAAAATCTTTATAGCCATGTCCTCTTTCATATTTCAGAGATATTCAATGTTCAAAGGTGTAGGAAAACTGAGCTGCAGGGCTGGATGGCTGCGAGGGGCGAAGGTGGTGCCTGAGACGTCTCACAGGTCCCTTAGCACAGGGCAATCTCACAGCCCAAGGAGGGAGAAGGGATCTCAAGTGCCGCTGGATGAGCTGTGAGGGATCATGGTGCAGCACCAGCTGGAAGCTGCCAAGGTTTCCAGCGTCACCGATCAGAGCATGTACGACCTGGCCTCGCCTCCACCCTCCCTCATGCCATCTGATTCCCGTGCTACAGCGGTTACGAATCCACTGAAGTCCAATCCAGCTCAGAAATGTAGTGAAGACGGGAGTCTTTACCACACATCTACACCACTGATTTGGGAACAAATCGAGGAGCTCATCTGTGCCCCTGTTGAGAAGGTTCCATGTCTGATTCCATGAGGAGGATGCTGCAGGACTCACATTTGCTCAAAGGCAACGGCGCATATCTAGAAACGGGAAGGAGATGAAAGTCAGCAGCACATTGAAGACTCGGAAGGAGTACAGCGACGTTTAATGTGTGGACTGGAAGAGGCAGGTCCTCAGGAAGTGGAACGATTCCAATAGGCAGCACTGAATCAGTTGTTTCGCCAGATCGTTCCTATTCAGACAAGGAGGAGATCTAAGTGGATTCCCTGAGCACAGAGTTCTCCCACGGAGATGTAGCCATTGGCAGCGTCCCCGACGGGAGACTCCGATACCACAGCATTTGCTGAGTGTTGGAAGGAACGATCGTTATTCCAGTGCCAGATGCAAACTTCTGTTTCCTTTGCCTGAACAATCTTCTCTCACAACTCTTTCAAAAGGACTGTGTCTAATTTCCTTAGCATTTAAAGTCAGTCGGTCAGTGCCTCATACTGCACTTCTGCTGCCATACAAATGATTGGACAATAGTCCTTTGGCATTTGAAGTGACGCTCGAAATCCTTTATCACTGCACAGTTCCCGATCTGATTTCATGCCAGGGCCTCTTCATGGATCATAAATCCCAGGCCCATTTCAATTCACCATTTCTTTTAACAGGCCCTTCCAGACAAGTCATTATCTCAAATCTTCCAAAGGATTTGACCTTGGATTTTAGTACCTTCGGAATAATCCATCCTTCCAGATTTGTATTTCTCTCCCAACAGTCCAAATGGAGTTCTTGAAAAGACTGAGTTAATAACTTCAAAGATCTTAGGTCAGTAGCTGGTCCGTGGTTAAGAAGCAATAAATTTCGGTATTATCATTTAAAATATCATCATCAGTATTTTCCTGATTAAGAGCAGATTCTTTTCTTAGTACCTTCTCTTTCATTCTAGATTTCTCAAGGCAATCTTTAAATTGCCTGAGAAGATTTCTTAACTACATAGACTACAGGCAAAGGTTATTATCTACAATCTTACCGGAGAGGGTTGTTTGGGTTCTGGCACCTGGGTTCAGGTTACCATTCTCTTGAGAATTGGTTGGTGTGACTCCTCCCTTCTCTCCTCAGAGCTGATTTCATGTGGATTGAAGGGAGGAAGGATGAAGGGGCTCGTCTCCAAGGTCGAAGGTTGGTCATTGATCAGAGTGTAGTCTTTTTTGAGCCTCTGGCAGGGGCAGCCATTTCCCTATTTTGTGTAATTCCATGCTGGATTTCATCCTTCCACTCTGCCACACCACCCAGTCCCATCTCTGCTTCACTAAATTTTGCTACCATAGACTGTGTCATTTACCCAGCAGGAAAGTCACTTTCCTTCTTTCACATTCATGACATCAGATTTACATTTGTTTTCTTTCTTGCCCACAAACCACTGCCCAGTTTTGCTTTCTAGGAATGTTGAAATGAAAAATAAAATATCTAAAGTCTCGAAAGTTAGAGAGAAAAACGGTGAAGCCCGTTTGCAATTCTGTTATTTCCCCTTATTTGCATTAACCTCGGGATGAAACAGAAAGTAATGCCAGATGAGCAAAAGAGAGTATACCCTGTAAGCCACTGTGGAAAAATTAAGTTATTAAGAATCTAGTTATTAAGAATTTGCTATTATTTAAATTTAAAGTGGAAGAGCTCAAATAGTTTTTAAAAAGGTTATTTCATTTCGACATAATAACTTGCACCGCACTACTCTGCATTTTGAGTATGACACAGAAGACAGACAAAGCAGCCCAATCACATACGCAGATTAAACGAACAACAGAAGGGCGCTAGTTTTTGTCCTCTGAGTTTCTACAGAGAGACATTGTCACTGAATCTCCTGCGCCCAGCTCAGAAATGCAGAGTGAAGCTGGTATTCGAAATTTAAGTAACGATTCTTACAATAAACGCTGTATTGGAAAATGAAAATGATCTGCCTACTAAAGGTAAAATGATTACAACTAGATAACTAATTCCTCCACCTACAGACAAAATTCACTTTGCTATCACCATGGAAGGCTCCTGATACCTGATACCTGAGGATGTGGGTCAGGAGAAGAGAAGGTCACTGCTGAAAATGAGGATCCTTTACACAAACATTCCAGCAGGAAGGGCAAGGATGCTGCATGGTTATTATTTTACCGACAACGATACAAGCCCTCCATGGCAGGGGTATTCTAGAGTCCTCAGGATTTGATCTGCCTGACCTCACGGAATGAGTCCAGGAGAGTTTGGTTTGAGGACACTTTGTCACTCCAGAAGAAAAGGGTTACTAGAAGTGGCATCTCTCTCATGAGTCAGGTGGTGCTGGGAAAATAAAATGGTCTTGGGATTAGAATCCCCACACCTACATGCCCCAGAAGAGAACCGGTATTCCTGCTAAAGTATTGGCATGGATGAAGAGCGTCGAAACCAGTTACACACGGTGGAAAGAAAGGGCAGAGTCTGTTGCAGTTCTGATCTTGTGGAGCCCATGAAGCACAACCAGACGGACCTGCAAGAATGTGTTCTAGAAGAAAAAGAAACATCCCAGAACCCCATTCACTCATGATCATCAGCCTCTGCTCTGAATAAAACTGTAAGCGAATCCCAGTCCTTGGTTCTAAAGAGCTTATTCGCTATACGTGGTCTGTTACCGAACAAAACACATAAACCCATAGGGCTGAGGAAGCCTGTTATCCCATGTAAGGCAAGGAGGATACCCAGGTTGAAGGTCAAGTTGTGTTTCTAACACAGAGAACACCGATTTTTACGTATTAAAAAATATACAAGAGTATGTGCATGTGTGCGTGTAATTACATATCTACAACACTTCTGATTTTAGAACGAAATCTTTACTCAATTGATTGATATGTATTCACTTGTAGTGATACTTTGAATTACCTGGGAAAATTAAACTTCTATGGCAAAATTAATAGTGCAGATTGATGATATATTCTTGGACTCCACAGAGAACACATAAACGAAAACAAAAAAAGGAAGTAAAAATGTAGAAAATGTTGAGAAAGTGAAAATTATTGTGTTCCCTATTTAATGGCCATGCTTAGAAAGAATGTCATCAGAGAACCTAGAGTCCAAGGCTCCTCCTGACTTGCAGCTCAGCCAGGCCAGCAGCATCTCCGATTCGGCATGGCCCCCCTGCTCTCTCTACTCACCGCCGTGCTGGTGTTCAGCTATGGTCCCGGTGGGTCTCTAGGCTGTGACCTGTCTCAAGACCACATCCAGGTCAGCAAGGAGAACATCGCGCTTCTGCACCGAATGCAGAGAATCGGCTCTTTCCGCTGTCGGAAGGACAGAAAGAACTTCGGATTGCCACGGGAGATGGTATATGGCAGCCACATCCAGAAGGCGCAGGCCATCACTGTCTTCCATGAGATGCTTCAGGAAACCTTCGACATTTTCAGCACAGAGCACTCCTCTGCTGCCTGGAACATGACCCTACTGCATGGGCTCCTCAGTGGACTCTATTGGCAGCTGGAAGACCTGGGCACCTGTTTGTTGCCAGAGATGAAGGAGGCAGAATCTGCCCTGGGAATGGAGGACTCTACATTAGCCGTGAAGAACTACTTCCAGGGCATCCGTCTCTACCTCAAAGAGAAGCAATACAGTGACTGTGCCTGGGAGATTGTCAGAGTGGAAATCAAGAGAGCCTTCTCTTTATCAACAAAGTTGATAGAATGGTTCTGAAACCAGGATGGAGGCATGGACTCACCTCGATATGATTCCATTGTTGGTTGTGCCATATCATATTGCATATAAAACATCGGACATTTCGAAAATATCTTTGTGCTTAAGTCACGGAAATTACTACTTTGATTCCTGATTCCTATTTATTTATTTATTTATTTATTTATTTAATATTTAATTTTTTGCAGTCCTTCTTGCATCTTTCATATTTAAAAATCGATGTAATGACATGTTCATCTTTACATTGTATTAAAATACATAAAACACTTTTACGTCTCTACGTTAAGTTTGTTTTTGATTTATTTATTAAATTTCTATGTAAAAGCTTCTGGAATTTATTTATAAAATCAAAATCCAAACCCTCGTTTTGTAACTGATAGTGAAGAATGGGTAGTATAATGTTTTTACCATTCATTCCATTCAGATGATGTGTAGAAGCTGAGTGTCTAATTTCAAACTGCGTAACTCTGATGAAGAAATACAGATACATAGAGTAAATATGGATAGTTCCTATTGTGTTTAAACTTTGTATCACCAAAAAGGAGTCAAAAACAGTACTGAGGTTTAAATTATATTAAATACCACGAAGCGAAAGAAAAGAAAGGAACAAAGAATAAACATGCCAGAAATTTTAGATACAAAGGAGGATAAATAGGAAAATTAACATCAGATGTTTTTTCAAACTGGGAGACAGGTTCATGCACAAGTCTTATTGGTAGTTGGGAATATGGCTGTATGATGAACACAACTGCCATGGGAGGTATTACTAGGGGATGTCTTATTGCATCTTGTGTGGTAATTAGGGCATCAGAATGGATGCGGTCACTCACAGAGTGTACAATGAGCAAAGGACCTAAACATAATCCCGCAGACCCTCGGCGTTTCAGGGTTGGGTAGAAAAGAGTGTGCAAAAGGCACTGAGGGGGTAGGGGACAAATGAGCTAGAGGATGAACAGGGAAGGGTTCCAAAGACACAGTGGAGTTTGTAGGGCCAGTAGGCACAAACTCCCCAGTGGACCTGGAAACAGACACATTTGGTGTCCTCAGGATGATCTGCTTTAATAGAGTGAATAAGACACAAACCAGATGGGACTGGGTTGAAGAGGAAAAAGAAGAATGAGAATTTGAGACACTGTGGATAAAAACTAGGTTCATAAGGTCTTCTGCATCAGGAAGAGGTGGCCTGAGATTTCTGAACCCGGCAGCCATCCAGCTTCCTCTGATGAAACTTGTGAACATTCTTGTCCCTGAGGCAGGAAAACAAGCAAGATTCTCCCCATTTGGTGCCGAATTGTGAAGCACTCCTGCTTTGGGAGGCCATGGTTCTGGGCTAGGTCACAACTCAGGATGCAGACAGAGTCGGAAAACATCATTCTTGGTGTCATCACTGAAGAGGTTCACGGGCCTCTGGTGAGCTACGTCAGACACTGTGTGGCTGTGGAAGCCTTTTCTGGCGGCTCTGAGCACCTTCTTAGTGGTGAGATTCTCAGATAGGACAGGATTATCATTTTTTGTATTTATCCCAATTTTGTTTCCACTTCCCACCCAACATGTCTTCCATTTATTGGCCACAGAGAATGTCAAAACTTTAACACTTCTTTTGTTTCATTACAACGGAAGTCACACTCACGAATGGAAAATGACAGGAGTCTCAACCCAATAGAATGTGTTCACGAAGATAAGACCAAAGTTGCAATAAACACCCACATCACAATCTATCTGTTCTTAATTCTAATAAGAGTACTTAAGAGTTTTGATTCTGGCCTCCATTGCAACACTTTATTAATTGCACTTAAATCGTAGTGGCCTCACCTCTCAGCATTTTCCTTTCAAGGGTCTAATACACTAGATTTGAATGCTCCGCATTTATTTACAGGAACCATAGCTCATGTTTTCTGATGCAGTCTTCACACAAGAGCTGCATAAAAATGAACACTAAGGGTTAACTCATATAGTTCTCTACTTTCTGTCACCCAAATTGTGTTGAGTGCCCACATGGGACTACGTGCTTCCCAAGGTGGATCCTGAAAGTGTAAGAGAAGGATGGCGACTGCCCTCCACGAAGCCAGGGAGACACACCTTAGAGACAAGATTAGGATGAAGCACCAGCACACTCAGTGCTGTTAAGAGCAAATACTTAGAACCCATGAAGAGGAGGGACTGGCAGGCAATAAAAAGCTTCACTCTCTGACAAAAGCTGTGCATCCTGAATTTAAATGACAACAGATTTTCATTTCCTCTTCTAAAACACTGAGACAACCTCAGTAGTGGTCACCCAGGGAATTGTAAAGATTAAGTCAATAAAATTTATAAATGACAGGCTCAGATACTGAATGTCGTGAGTCACTGCTGCCTTTGGTATTAATGTAACACACAATAATCTGAATAGTCCATGTTTAGCCACGCTAAGGCAAGAGGAGCTTGGAGTGCAGCTCCTGTAACAGTCTCAGGGGTGTGCACATTGATGTCTCCACAAACGGAAACTTGGGAGAGGGGATTGTCTATAGGACTGTGAAGGTACAGAGTCACATGTTCCACTCTTAACTCAGTGCCTGGCACATTCATGAGACAAACCTTCCAGCGCACTTGAAGCTCTTTGCAGAGAAGTAGCGGGGAGAAAAGTAGTCTGATAGAAAATATGACTCTTTTGTGAACCGTAAATATGAGTAAAATAATCCCTTCCCTTGTCTCTGCATTCAGATTCTCTGTGGTGATATTATGTTAAGGCGTATATTAAATTAAAAAGTTACAAAGGCCAGGAAAACGGTTAGAAAAAAAAAAGAGGAAGTGGGGGAGGCAAGTTGGATGATGGCAAATGAGACATTTTCAGATATGCAGTCACTATCACAAGTCTAATTTGAACGCTATTTCTTGGGTGAGTAGTGGGGTAAATTAAAGAGAGTCCTTCTCTCAAGTACAGAATTTCAGAAGGCAGCAAATCTAAGGAATCCAAATAATACTCTAATGCAATACTAGAACATGAAAATTAATGCTCACACATGTATGATCAACAAAGAATGTATCAACATTGTAAAGACATGAAATGACCTTGCATTTGCAAGTCCTGAGAGTCTTACAAAGAAAGGGGGCACCATGTGAATTAAATTTAGGCAAATTCCATTCAGTTCATATAAAGTCCTGAACACCAAAAGTTCATTCGTATAGTTCTCTCATTCTGTCACAAGAAAATGAAAAAAACCTGACCTGCTAAAAAACCTGTCAACCGCTTGTACACAAAACTAACTTTTCTTTTTAATAATACAGTCCAAGTGGATCCTGTGAAAGACGTTTCGGTAACATGAAAGGAAATAAAAATTGGGACTGTCACAGAGACACAAGAAATTGTCAAACATGGCAATTCTCTCAGATGAAAACAACTGAAAGAAACAATCTGGAAAGTATTAACGAGGTTGCTTCCATGAAAGCTAAGAAAGGAAAATTAAGTTCTTGTTTGGGTAGAAACAAAACACAGTTGAAAGAAATAAAGTTCTATGAAGTTTAATAAGATGCTGTTTTAAACGTTTTAATGTCAAAAATAATTTTAAATGTTACCTTTGGTATTTAAACATTCAAATGTTTTAATATTTTGGAAAGTCTAATTAGATGCTGTTTTAACGTTCCCGCTTTTCAGTTTCCCAGCACCTCACTCCACCACTTTGCAACGCTGGAACGTTGAAAATTCACCGCGAAAGTCACAGGGCCACAGCGCTGCGGGGTGGCCGCGTCCCCGGCCTCGGACCCCAGGGAGGGCCGCGCCCGACTCCCTGCGACGGCGTCCTCAACTCCGAGTCCGGCGGCATCTCGCCCAGAAACCATCCCGCACCTGTAAAAACGGCTAAACACGCTCTGATTGCAGATCACGCATCCCTCAGTGAACGAAGTTTTTGTAGAAATGGGCTCTCTGAAGTTTATGCGCGAAAAGAAAGCCCCAGACTCAAGGGAAAATGCAGAAAATGCGAGGCTCTGTGCTCCGTACCGAAGAAAATGTCCCCCGCGTGGCCAAGGCAGCGCTCCGTCCGCAGCAGTCAGCGCCGGGGAAACGAAGGCTTCTCACGGACTCTTAAAGCGGCACCAAGCTGCCCCATGGCGCTGCGAAAGTCTTTCTCAGGCCCTACCAGCCCGACAGACAAAAAAGGCTGCGCCAAGCCTTTGTTTCCTACCCAAGCGTCAGAAAACGCCGCTTGCGCGCCCTCTCGTGGCCCGCTGGGGAACCACGCTTCCCAGGGGCACAGCTGTAGAACCTTTGCGCTCTTTCGCTGTGCCGGCGCACCCCTGGCCGACGTCTAGTGAATCACCGGCAATGTCAATGGCCCAGTGCAGTTTGTGGCTTGGGGATAGAGCGATGCGCAGCTCCATCCTGATTTGCTCTCTTGGTGGAGACGTGCCTTGGATCCATAGCCTAGAAAACAGGAAAATCGTCAGTCTTTTGAGAGAACTAGAAGTTATCCCCTCTCACTTCTCCCTGAATGACAGAACCGACTTCAAATTTCGTTGGGAAAGAGGGAGTATCACCGAAATCCAGAAGACACAACGCACCTGTTTCCACCATCTCGTGCTCCAGCAGATCTTCAGCCTGTTGAACGCAGCGGACAGCCATGCTGCTTGGAACCGCACCCTCCTCTATCAACTGCTCTCTAGGCTTCATCACAGCCTGGAAGAGCTGGACCAGACAAACGAAGGAAATCTTGTTTGTCCCTATTTGGGCATTCTTGTCTGGAATTACTTCCAAGGAATCCATAACTATCTGAAACAAAAGAAGTATAGCACCTGTGCCTGGGAGGTTGTCAGAGTGGAAATCAGGAAAGCCTTCTCTTTGTCAACAAACTTGCTAGACAGGTTATGAAACCAGGATGGAGACATGGAGTCACCTTGAAATGATTCTCATTGGTGGTTATGCAATATCATATTTGCATATATAACATCGGTCATTTCTGAATTGTCTTTCTGCTTAGTGTCAGAAATTACTGCCTTGATGCCTGATCATTTATGTATTAATTAATTTATTTATTCATCTATTTTTTATTTATTTCCTGTTAATTTATTGCAGTCCTTCTTACATCTGTCATATGTGATTTCTAAAAATGGATGTGAAAACATATTCATCTTTACATTGTATTAAAATTTACAAAACATGTTTACCTTTCTATGTTAAGTCCGTTTTTGCATTATTTATTAAATTTCTATCAAAATATTTCTTGAATTTATTTACAAAATCAAAATCCAAACCCTCTCTTTGTAACTGATACTGCAGAATTGGTAGCACAATGTCTTTACTCATTCATTCCATTCAGATGACTGCAGAAACTGAGTGTCCAATTTCAAATTGAGTAGCTGTGGTCAAGAATTGTCTGTAAATAGAGTAATACAGAAAGTTCCTGTTGTGTTCAAACTTTGTGTCACAGAAAAAGAGAAAAAAAAAGTATTAATGTTCCTTTGTATTATGTGAAACACTACGAAGAGAAAGAAAAGAAAGAATGAAGAAACATGCCAGAAATTTTAGGTACAAAATAGGCTGAAAAGGAAAAATAACATCAAATGTCCCTTCTAACTGGAGAATGGCTTCGTGCAGAAGTCTTATTGGCAATTGGGAATATGGCTGTATGATGAACAATACTGCCATGGGAGGTATTAATTGGGGATGCCTTATTGTATATTGTGTGGCAATTAGGGCATCGGAATGGATGCGGTCCCTCAGAGAATGGAAAATGAGAAAAGGACCTAAGCACAATCCTGTAGACTCTCAGCGTTTAAGGGTTGGGTAGAATAGAGTGTGCAAAAGGCTCTGAGGTGGTGGGGGACAAGTGAGCTAGAGGATGAACAGGGAAGGGAAGAGTGACAGTACTGAACGAAGAAGTGTATTCAAAGACACAGTAGAGCCCGTAGGCCTGGTGAGGACAAACTCCCCCAAACTTGGAAACAACGCTCTTGGTGTCCTTAGGATGATTTGGTTTATTAGAATGAACGGGACACAAACCAGATAGGACTGGATCGAAGAGGAAATACAAGAACGAGAATTCGAAACATTGTGTATAAAAACTAGGTTTGTAAGCTAGTTTGTGGAGTGAGAGGTGAAACAGAAGGTGCCTGGAGAAGATGGGTTACCATGGTCCCTGCACAGTTTTGATCCTATTTTTCTCAGAATCATTTTCATAGAACAGCTGAATTGCACAAACATATGAACATTTTGAATGTTTGACTTATTTGACATAAACTCGTGTTTATTTAGGTATTTGGTATCATGCATCGCTTATTGGCTAACAAGTGAGTTCTCACTGTTCTAATGAATATCACTCTCTAGTGAATTTCAATGGTAAGCCTTTTGCAGTTGCAGTTCTATTTTCCATCAAATTTGACAATCAAGATTGATTTTCTTTTATCTATTACTTCATTTACTCTAGTCTCATGTAGGTCACTTACATTACTTCTGATTTCTAATCGCTTTAGTAAATACTTTCTGTAAATCAGAGATGTATTCTACGATGGATGCGTATTTTTAATTTGACCTGTGCAGAAAGAGCACTCCTTAGGACATAGAGCCAAGCCTCCTCCTATTCACTTTCGTCTTTTGATTTTACACACATTCAGATCCCTTTCTCAGTAATCTATTTTTACATTAAATTCAGTATTCCACTAGCAGCTTTTTAAATCTGTGATATTAGACGATAATCTCCATTGCTTTCTGATAGAAATTTCCCAAGACTGTAATACGGAAATGTTAATTCTTTCCTTATTGACAACAGACACATCCTCACCCTAAATCTAGGTAATTCGGATGATACACTAGTTGTGAGAGTGTTCGCTTTCTTCATATGAGTATAACCTTCATTTATTGCTACACTTATTTTACTACAGATATTTTAAAATGTATTTAAAGTTGAAGGAGCTAAAGTTAAGAATTCCTTTCTATTTTTCATACAATAGTGTTGGAATTTTTCCTGCTTTACTTTACCATTGTTCTAAGGTCCTGACATAGGCTTCATGAAATCATACACATTTGTGGTAACCAACATGACTATGCATAGCAATCAATGAGACATCTCAAAATATAAATAGAAAAAACTGGTTCAGTCTTTCTCCCAAAAGAGTTCAAATTAAGTATTAAACAACATGCAGAAAAATCACATTAGCCATGACAAAACAACCATAGAACAGAAATCTTTAGTGGCTATATAAATTCAGATTTAAAAATGTTGACAAAAGCCATTATAGGAAATTTAGGGAATTGTCCATACCTCACATACAGGAGTTGTCACTGATGTTTCCATTGGGCCAGTAGGTATATATCTATGGATGTAGTTTTATTTCTGTTCATTTTGCTGTGTTGTTATATTTAAAGTAATAATTCCTCTGCTAGTTCTCTACTGTCAACATGAGAAAAGCAGTTCCTGTTGTCTTCTGTCTTTATTTTTGTAGGGAAAGTAATCTGAAAGCAATAATCAGTTAATTGGTAATTAAGTAATAATTATTTTAACAATACTTATTAATAGTAGAAAATAATATCTGCTGCGTCCTCTTTCTACCCTACTGCGTGACAAGGTCCAGAGATGGGGACAGAGGCTTCAAGGAATGCATCGTCAAGAACGAGGACGTGTCATGTGTTTAGGGATAATTGGTTTCTTAGAAATGATTCTATTAATAGGGGGAATTTGGGTAGCACAAATTCTAGTAAGTGTAAACGCTGTACAAATGGATTTCCTCAAAGTTGGCTCTGAGGAAAACAGTAAATTCCCCGCGTGTGGAATCAGCTCTAGTCACCTCGATGTGTCCAGAATGCGTAAACTCTTTATTTGAACAATTATTAAGGGAAATTCCTTTTGACGCGCCTCTTAAAGATATTATGAATAAATTATAACAAGCTGAATTACTAGAACCAGTTTATACTCCTGTGCCCATGCAGTTAGTAGAAAAATTAGTAAAGGATAAGAAATTTACTCATAAGCCTGTGCCTACTATAGAAGGGCCTCCTTTTGTGGCCTAGTGGATAAATAGAAAACTCTGGTATCCACCTAGGGGGGCTAATAGTATGAAAAGATTACCTGATCTTCCTTTGCCTTATACAGAAGCTTATAATAAAGATAGTATACATGTAGTGAATAAAGATAGAATTCATGTGCCTTATAGTAGTTTAAGTTTCATAGAAAGGCTGGCTAGGTCAGGATCTCCTTGGTGCTTAAAAACGAAGGAACAGAAACTTAGCTTATGAAAGCAGCTTTGTAAAACTGATTTTTATAAATATTTTCCTCATTACTGCACCAAGGAAACTTTTGAACAGCTATGAGAAAGGTTCAGCTTGAACTTTACATATAGCATAAATCAAATAGCATTTAAAATAGATTTCTTCAGGCAGAAAGAAGAACAAGGTCTGCCCACAAGCCAATGCTTGCTGTTATGAATACATCTATCTATCACCTTTACTTAAATCAAACTGTATCTTACATAATAGATATAAGAATTAAAGTTTAGATTGTTCCATCAGGTAGTTCTGTTCTAATGATTGAGAGAAAAATGTACTAGTTAATCGTGAACATTAATAATAATATACTCTATAAGATTTTCTGCTTCGCCTAACCATAGAAATTTAACTCCCTGCTACCTTAACAACAAAGTATAACCAAATGCCAAAATAAAAAGTATAAAAGTTGTACTCAAATCACAATAAAACGGAACAGTGTCACACCGCCTCTGAGCTGTGTAGTCGACTGTCTCCCGCGCCGACGCCTTGCCCACCTTCGGGGCTCCCTGGATCCTGTCGTGACTGGACCGCGGCAAATATCATTTCGTTTTCATGTTATGACAAGAAGAAGAGACTGGAAGGCCTTAAACTGTCTATGAAGAGAGGTACTTCCAGCGAAAGATAACAAATAAGGATCACTGTGCTTCTAGGAATTCGTCAGCACAGGTATCTCTTGGTCATTCTATTTATCGTTACCTTCGCAAAGAGATGGGGACCTATAAATGATCTACTTTAATGAATACAGTTACTGAAACAATTCCTTTTTTCCTAAAACAGGAAGGGCCCAACTTCAATCATTTTAAAGAATCTAATTTCTGCTTTGCCATTGAGTTAACCTGTTCAAAATTGTTGTTAGAATGTTTTTCTTGAAATGAATAACTCTAGGGACATCACTCCTTCACAGAGAGACATATCGATGTGGGGTATGTATGCATATATTGCAGAACTTCCGCTTTGACGTGCAATATTTAACTACTTGGAAGTCATCATTCCCGACCTCACAACGGCACTTTAAAAAATGCAGAATAAATTGAAAAACAACAATCTTAGAGCCAACAAGGATTGAGGTCACCAGGCAAGCCCCTGCCCTGGTAACTGGATGGACAGGAAGAGGAATGCAGGAGAATCACAGCTGATCTGGAGCAAAAGCCTGTAGCTGGGGCTAGATTGGTACAAACACTTTAACTGTAATTGCAGAATTGCTGGAGGTGTATGGACGAACTTGAAAGCGATTTACTCCACGGGTCCAGAGTTTGTGGAGCTGTATATGTTTTGTGGGATATATTTTCAGGAACCTATGAGGTGCTCACTGTGAAGATCAAAGAAAAATGTCCTGTTCTTCTAGCAGAGGAAGCAAAAATGTAGTCATTCTGAAATACTCTGAATGTTCTGCCATCCTTAACAAAGGCTTGCCCTCACAGGGAAGATTTTTTTTTTTTTTTTTTTACCACAGATTAACCCACCTATGAGAAGAGAAACGCCTAACTCCAGCCCCCTCTAGCCATCCCACTTCAGCTAATGGAGTGGTGAACAAAGAGCTGAGAAACGCTTGCCAAGGTCTCCTTCCTGGAGCACAGGCTCACTAAAGGACTAAGAGTAACCACAGGGTGATAGAACACTTCTGCTCTCCCACACGAACCACCACATCAGCTGGGTTCTTGTCTAAATAAGGGGATTACAACCAACAACACCTGCAAGGGTCAGACTTTATTTAGGAAGGAAATCTAGGGAAACCCAAAGACAACTCGTTATGATAAAAAAGAAAGGCCGCAAGGAGAAATGCTGACCTCTGATACCTACCAATACAGAAAACAATAAATACAGCTTAACTCTTGGCCAGATAAAGCAAAACTTCCCCATATACTAATGAAATTCGATTCTTTCTCCTGATACATCAGGTCCAGCTTTCAACAAAAACTTGCCACACATACTAAAAGGTAAGAAACATTTGAAGAGACAGAGCAAGCATCAGAACTAGACTCAGCTATGGCAGAGATTTTGAGATATCAGACCAGAAATTTAAAATAACTATAATTAACATGCCAAGGACTCTAATGTATTCATATATTCCTTTACTTACTTTATCTATGTCATACTTTGTATGGTATTTAAAAGTTTTGTTCAAATAATATCAACTTCATATTCATAATGTATTCAAATACAGTGAAATATATTCACCTTTATCTTTTATCAAAGTTTCTGGTGAAATTTCAAAAACTTTCCTCCAGAAGTCATCGTGATTTTGTTTACTCTTAAAACAAAAATAGCCTGAATCAGAAACCCATGTTGAAATATGGTTAATAAATTTAACTCTCCAAATTCTATTTCCCAATGTTACGTTTTAAAACTGGATATTTCTATGTCAGATTATAATTCTGAGGAGACAGATAAAAAACAGAAATTCAAAACCCATTCTTTTATAGATTTCACCTGCAATAAGAAGTTATAGAACAATAATCAGGCTTAGCTTAATGAATTTCAATTATATGTCATGTTATAAAGAGAGGTAAGAGATAAAACATTTTCTCTCTGGAAGCTTGAATGAAGGACAGGTCGACACAAGAGTGTGCAGCCTACAGACTAATTTCATAAGAGTTTATTTGAGCCAATGTGTCATGTACTCTCCTAGAAGCCCAATCTCAACTGACTGAGAAAATGCTCTGGAGAATGGCAGTTTTCTAGTCCCTGCTATGTATTTAGAATCAAAGGAAGGTGACCTGAAATCTATTGGTGGTATAGTAAAAAAGCAGGAGAAAGCAAAGAAGGAGAATCTCTAGGATAAAAAGCAAACTGGAAAAACACGTTTCCTTTACATTGGTGGCTACAGGAGGTTAGCATTTATCACGTACCCAACAGAGAGTTGAGATGGTATGTGGGAACAAGGTAACAATAAGGGGTGCCGTGGTCACGTGCCCTGGTGCCTGTGGTTGTGCCGTTGAGGGTGTGGAAAACAAAATTACTCACACATCTCAAAGGTATGTTATCTGAGCGGCTTCAGAACAACAGACGGGGATCACTTAGGTCAAGATTGTCCTTTGCTAAGGAAGCGATAGGCCTGGAACGTGACTGTTCACCCTGGCCTGCCCAGTTAGGAGTTTATGAGCCGATCGTCCTGTGTGGTTACTTTTGGTCACTGAGCTTGTCAGGCCTGCCATGTGGTCTCTCCTGAGCTTTCACATTTATGACATAGCCCCATTTCATTCACGGATGTCAAGAAGGGGGAAAAAGACGACTTATACTCTACAGTGTCTGAAACATCTAATGACAGCCTTCTTACTGGTAGATGCATATGTGGATCTGGGACCTCTATCAGTGTGCATCTGAACATATTAATCTGCAATTGCTTATGCATTGTTGGAAATTGCGGCATGGGAGTGGATATCATTGCTTGTGAGTAGAGTACAGAGTGAGAAGATGACCTACAGCTTATGACGAAGTTTAACTTTGAAGGCGCAGAGGAGAACCTGCAGAGGGTACAGAGATGGAGTAGCCAGGGCACTTACAATACAGCCGAGGAGGAAGGATCTTCCAAACATATTGAAAAAGAAAACAAAGGGCTTGAGAATTTCACAAGATGAAACCTAGTTATACTTTTTGTTTTAAAGAAATTTATTTATTTAAATTAGTTGCAAGTATACAGCACACTGGTTAGACTCTATCGGCAGCTGGAAGACCTGGGCACCTGTTTGTTGCCAGAGATGAAAGAAGCAGAATCTGCCCTGGGAATGGACGACTCTACATTAGCCGTGAAGAGGTATTTCCAGGGCATCCATCTCTACCTCAGAGAGAAGCAATACAGTGACTGTGCCTGGGAGATTGTCAGAGTGGAAATCAGGAGAGCCTTCTCTTATCAACAAACTTGCTAGAAAGGTTATGAAACCAGGATGGAGACATGGACTCACCTCGATATGATTCTCATTGGTGGTTGTGTCATATCATACTTGCGTATATATCATCGGACATTTCGAAAGTGTCTTTCTGCTTAAGTCACGGAAATTACTACTTTGATTCTCGATTGCTTTTTATTCATTCATTCATTCATTCATTCATTCATTCATAGTTAATTTATTGCAGTCCTTCTTGAATCTTTCATATTTAAAAATCGATGTAATGACATGTTCATCTTTACATTGTATTAAAATACATAAAACGCCTTTACCTCTCTATGTTGTTTGTTTTTGCTTTCCTTATTAAATTTCTATCTAAAAGCTTCTGGAATTTATTTATAAAATCAAACTCCAAACCCTTGTTTTGTAACTGATAGTGAAGAATGGGTAATATAATGTTTTTATCATTTATTCTTTTCAGATGTTGTGTAGAAGCTGAGTGTCTAATTTCAAACTGTGTAACTCTGATGAAGAAATACAGATACATAGAGTAAATATGGATAGTTCCTATTGTGTTTCAACTTTGTATCACCAAAAAGGAGTTAAAAACAGTACTGAGTTTTAAATTATATTAAATACCATGAAGCGGAAGAAAAGAAAGGAACAAAGAATAAACATGCCAGAAATTTTAGATACAAAGGAGGATAAAAAGGAAAAATAACGTCAGATGTTTTTTCTCACTGGGAGACAGGTTCATGCACAAGTCTTATTGGTAGTTGGGAATATGGCTGTATGATGAACAAAACTACCACGGAAGGTATTAATAGGGGATGTCTTATTGCATCTCGTGTGGTAATTAGAGCATCAGAATGGATGAGGTCACTCACAGAGTGGACAATGAGCAAAGGACCTAAACATAATCCCACAGACCCTCAGGGTTTAAGGGTTGGTAGAATAGAGTGTGCAAAAGGCACTGAGGGGATAGGGGACAAATGAGCTAGAGGATGAACAGGGAAGCGTTCCAAAGACACAGTGGAGTTTCTAGGGCCAGTAGGCACAAACTCCCCAGTGGACCTGGAAACAGACACACTTGGTGCCCTCAGGATGATCTGCTTTAATAGAGTGAATAAGACACAAACCAGATGGGACTGGGTTGAAGAGGAATAAGAATGAGAATTTGAGACACTGTGGATAAATACTAGGTTCATAAGGTCTTCTGGATCAAGAAGAGGTAGCCTGAGATTTCTGGACCTGGCAGCCATCCAGCTCCCTCTGACGAAACTTGCAAACATTCTTGTCTCTGAGGCAGGAAAACAAGCAAGATTCTCCCCATTTGGTGCAGAAATGGGAAGCTCTCCTGCTTTGGGAGGCCATGGTTCTGGGCTAGGTCACAACTCAGGATGCAGACGGAGTTGGAAAATATCATTCTCGGTGTCATCACTGAAGAGGTTCACGGGCCTCTGGTGAGCTACGTCAGACACTGTGTAGCTGTGGAAGCCTTTTCTGGCGGCTCTCAGCACGTTCTGAGTGGTGAGATTCTCAGATAGGACAGGATTATCATTTTTTGTATTTATCCCGATTTTGTTTCCACTTCCCGCCCAACTTCTCTTCCATTAATTGGCCTCAGAGAATGTCAAAACTTTAACACTTCTTTTGTTTCATCACAATGGAAGTCACATTCGCGAATGGAAAATGACAGGAGTCTCGACCCAATAGAATGTGTTCACGAAGATAAGACCAAGGTTGCAATAAACACCCACATCACAATCTATCTGTTCTTAATTCTAATAAGAGTACTTAAGAGTTTTGATTCTGGCCTCCACTGCAACATTTTATTAAATGCACTTAAATCGTAGTGACCTCACCTATCTGCATTTTCCTTTGAAGGGGCTAATACACTAGATTTCAATTCTCTGCATTTCTTTACAGGAGCCATTGCTCATGTTTTCTGACGCAGTCTTCACATAATAGCTGCATAAAAATGAACACTAAGGGTTAACTCATATAGTTCTCTACCTTCTGTCACCCAAATTGTGTTGAGTGCCCATGTGGGACAACGTGCTTCCCAAGTTGGATCCTGAAAGAGTAAGAGAAGGATGGCGACTGCCCTCCAAGAAGCCGGGGAGACACACATTAGAGACAAGATTCGGATGAAGCACCAGCACACTCAGTGCTGTTAAGAGCAAATACTTAGAACCGATGAAGAGGAGGAAATGGGGGCAATAAAAAGCTTCACTCTCTGACAAAAGCTGTGCATCCTGAATTTAAATGACATCAGATTTCATTTCCTCTTGTAAAACACTGAGACAATCTCAATAGTAATCACACAGGAAATTGTAACGATTAAGTCAATAAAATTTATAAATGACAGGCTCAGATACTGAATGTCGTGAGTCACTGCTGCCTTTGCTATTAATGTAACACACAATAATCTGAATAGTCCATGTTTAGCCACGCTAAGGCAAGAGGAGCTTGGAGTGCAGCTCCTGTAACAGTCTCAGGGGTGTGCACATTGATGTCTCCACAAACGGAAACTTGGGAGAGGGGATTGTCTATAGGACTGTGGAGGTACAGAGTCACATGTTCCACTCTTAACTCAGTGTCTGGCACATTCATGAGACAAACCTTCCAGCGCACTTGAAGCTCTTTGCAGAGAACTAGCGTGGAGGAAAGTAGTCTGACAGAAAATAGGGCTCTTTTGTGAATCGTAAATATGAGTAAAATAATCCCTTCCCTTTTCTCTACATTCAGATTCTCTGTGGTGATATTATGTTAACGCATATATTAAATTAAAAAGTTTCAAGGGCCAGGAAAGCAGTTAAAAAAAAAAAAAGAGGACGTGGGGGAGGCGAGTTAGATGATGGGAAATGAGACATTTCCAGATTTGCAGTCACTATCACAAGTCTAATTTGAACGCTATTTCTTGGGTTAGTAGTGGGGTAAATTAAAGAGAGTCCTTCTCTCAAGTACAGAATTTCAGAAGGCAGCAAATCTAAGGAATCCAAATAATACTCTAATGCAATACTAGAAAATGAAAATTAATGCTCACACATGTATGGTCAACAAAGAATGTATCAACATTTTAAAGACATGAAATGACCTTGCAGTCATTTCATGTTTTACAAAGGAAGGGGGAGTCTTATAAAGGAAGGGGGCACCATGTAAATTAAATTTAGGCAAATTCCGTTCAGTTCATAAAAAGTCCTGAACACCAAGAGTTCATTCGTATAGTTCTCTCATTCTGTCACAAGAAAATGAAAAAACCTGACCTGCTATAAAACCTGTCAACCGCTTGTACACAAAACTAACTTTTCTTTTTAATAATACAGTCCAAGTGGAGTCCTGTGAAAGACGTTTCGGTAACGTGAAAGGAAATAAAAATTGGGACTGTCACAGAGACACAAGAAATTGTCAAACATGGCAATTCAGATGAAAACAACTGAAAGAAATAATCTGGAAAGTATTAACGAGTTTGCTTCTATGAAAGCTAAGAAAGGAAAATTAAGTTCTTGTTTGGGTAGAAACAAAACAGTTGAAATAAAGTTCTATGAAGTTGAATAAAATGCTGTTTTAACTGTTTTAATGTGAAAAATAATTTTAAATATTACCTTTGGTATTTAAACATTCAACTGTTTTAATATTTTGGAAAGTCTAATTAGATGCTGTTTTAACATTCCCGCTTTTCAGTTTCCCAGCACCTCACTCCACCACTTTGCAACGCTGGAACGTTGAAAATTCACCGCGAAAGTCACAGCGCCACAGCGCTGCGGGGTGGCCCCGTACCCGGCCTCGGACCCCAGGGAGGGCCGCGCCCGACTCCCTGCGACGGCGTCCTCAACTCCAAGTCCGGCGGCATCCCGCCCAGAAACCATCCCGCACCTGTAAAAACGGCTAAACACGCTCTGATTGCCGGTCACACATCCCTCAGTGAACGGAGTTTTTGTAGAAATGGGCTCTCTGAAGTTTATGCGCGAAAATAAAGCACCAGACTCCAGGGAAAGTGCAGAAAATGCGAGGCTCTGTGCTCCGTACCGAAGAAAATGTCCCCCGCGTGGCCAAGGCAGCGCTCCGTCCGCAGCAGTCAGCGCCGGGGAAACGAAGGCTTCTCACGGACTATTAAAGCGACATCAAGCTGCCCCATGGCGCTGCGAAAGCCTTTCTCAGGCCCTACCAGCCCGACAGACAAAAAAGGCTGCGCCAAGCCTTTGTTTCCTACCCAAGCGTCAGAAAACGCCGCTTGCTCGCCCTCTCGTGGCCCGCTGGGGAACCAGGCTTCCCAGGGGCACAGCAATAGAACCTTTGCGCTCTTTCGCGGTGCTCGCGCACCCCCTGGCCGACGTCTAGTGAATCACTGGCAATCAATGGCCCAGTGCAGTTCGTGGCTGGCGGCTGGAGCGATGCTCAGCTTCATTCCGATTTGCTCTCTTGGTGGAGACGTGCCTTGGATCCATAGCCTAGAAAACAGGAAAATCGTCAGTCTTTTGAGAGAGCTGGAAGTTATCCCCTCTCACTTCTGCCTGAAAGACAGAACCGACTTCAAATTTCCTTGGGAAAGAGGAAGTATCACCGAAATCCAGAAGACACAACGCACCTGTTTCCACCATCTCATTCTCCAGCAGATCTTCAGCCTGTTGAACGCAGCGGACAGCCATGCTGCTTGGAACCGCACCCTCCTCTATCAACTACTCTCTAGGCTTCATCACAGCCTGGAAGAGCTGGACCAGACAAACGAAGGAAATCTGGTGTGTCCCTATTTGGGCATTCTTGTCTGGAATTACTTCCAAGGAATCCATAACTATCTGAAACAAAAGAAGTACAGCACCTGTGCTTGGGAGGTTGTCAGTCGAGATCACAGCGCGCCTTTTTCTCATGTGACAAGCCTCCAAGAAAAGGCAAAATGCAGAAGAAAGTTATACTCGTGACTCTGTATTCAATTACATTCATTGTGAAGTCTAGAAACAATCTCAACTCACATTTCTGCACCAGCAGAGATATATCTGAATCTAAAATCATAGGGTCATTTAAAAAATATATTGTATATCACGAATCTATAAAATTATGCTCAGAGTGTAGAACATAAACTATTTTCTTATATAAATAATCTTATAATTTTTAAATCTGTCTAAGGGTTTTCTTTACATTTGTGGGAGCGGCGGGAGGAGATATATGCCCTTTCTAAAGTGTAAAGTCCAGTTATTTTATGGAAAGTGTTCTCAAGACGGTATTTTTTGTAAAGACGTGTATTATTTAAGTTAATGCTAGCTGTTCTAACAGATGAACAGAAAACTATCCAGAAAATTATCCATACTTTTATCATTATAGGAATTGTCTTCCTTTGAGTAAGAGCACAATGCAAGCATTCCTAATCAGATGACTCTTCAGGTTGGCTGTCCTGCAAACAGCATTTCACGGTCACGGGTCCCTTCTATTTTGTAACGTTGCCATATTCAACATGTTTTGCCCAATTTGACTGTGGTACCTGAGTCTATACCACTCAGTTGTAAGGGGAACCATTATGGTAGATCACATGGTTTATTTTAAAAAACCAGGACTGTACAGGGCAATATCAGTTATGCTCACATTAGTTTCTCTGAATTTATTCTCATGGGTTGCCAAAATGCAAAGAAGTTGAGCAATAGACTCTAATCTAGTGACTAATAGAAGAGGAGACAACTTCAGTAAGACCACTCTTTATTTTTACGCTATTTGTACCAATACTCTTTAAGTTGAAAAAAAAAAAAAAAGAACCCACTGTGTTTGCTGCATACACTTTATCCTCAAACCGAAAACCAAGAATTGAAAGTCTTTTTCCAGAAATCAAACCCTGTGGGAGATGACGTGGATGTCACTAGTTAGAGTAAACAGCATCATCAGTCTTTTGAAAGAAGTATTTGGGTTAATTCCCAAAGACACAGGCTAAAAAATTGGTAAATGACCACACGTGTGGGACTGAGGTCTCAGAACATCTTGAGGGAGACAAGGAAATTCTCAAAATCACTGATTTCGAAGTAGAGGGTGAGTCTTCCATTTATGACCAGGTCTATGATACTCATCCTGATATTCTAAATAAAGAAAATAGAAATTTGAAAATATCTCTGCAACCAAATCATGTTTTTAAATACTATCTCACACAGTATTAATGTCATTCATAACTTCCTTTGTAGAATTAGGATGAGTTTACAAGTTATCTCTGATTTACTGTCCTCTCAATTCCTAACTATCTAGTAGATGTTGGTATTATTCTTTCTCCTACTATTTCATTCATGATTCTCTTAATGAATATTAATTGGCTCCTGAGATGATAGGGACTGCACTAGACGTCTAGACATACATTTGGGTAAACGGATTTCTCTCTCCTTAGGTATTTTCTAGACTCCTGGGATGTACTCTAAGCAGAAAATAGCTCAGGTCATGTCTTAGACCATTCAAACACAATTAACAGCATAGCATAGACTGAGTAGCTTATAAGGAGCAGACATTTCCTGCTCACGTCCTAGAGGCTGAAATTCAAATCAGGGTGGCAACAAGATAGGTTCCGGTGAGTGCCCGCTTCCTGGTTGCATACCGATGACTTCTCCTGTATCTTCAAATGGCAGGAAGGAGATGGATCTACCTCAATCTCTTTGATGAGGTCGCTAATTCTATTCAGGAGGCTCCACCCTCACACCCTCATTAATCCCCAAAGACCACACCACATGACACCATCCCTTGGGTCTTGAGACTTCAACATATGAATGAGGTGGGCATGTACACATTCAGACAGCAGCAGGTCAAAAAAATTCACAAGCCTGGTATCTCAAAGAGAGAACATAGCCGTGAGTAGACAATAAAGAAGAATTAGCAATTTTTAGGCAAAAGCTTCAGACTGTGGACTCAGGATGAAAACTCATGCTTTTTGAGCAGAAGTAATATTCAAATTATACATGCTAAATTTTTGAAAATCAAGAAATGGAGTCCAGTAGCCCACAGAGATGGATGGAAATAACAGAATACGTATGATCCTTTATCATTTAATTTACAATGATGTCGAGCAATTTTGAATGATTTTAAAATATATCTGTACATTGGTATTATTTTATAGGATTATATATATTTTTATTTGAACATGCAGTTGGATACATCTCTATGTAGTAAATTTGTTACATTAAAAGTCACTCTGGAAAATTAGTTTTAAAGTCAAACTCAATTAATTTTATTTAAAATTAAAACTGATGTTTATTAAATAGACATTTTAATTCTACTAAATGTCAGTAGCTTTTACATTTAAGTTGTAATGTAAATTTTTTATTTATTCACTTTAATTCTTCACTGTAGAGAATAATTATGTAGTCATGTCCATTGACTACATAATCAGGAGAAATTCTCCTTTTCACTTTGCATAATGATGCCACTGGCATCCCTTGCACCTTGACTCAGTAGTAAGAGAAGCATAGCTTAAAGGAATTTCAGAGGATACGATTGTTGTCAAATGATGGCCTGTGAAGTATCCGTTGGAGTAGAATCGAGAGATATTAAAGGCATCTGAAGTGTAACTGAACAAGTTCATCGAAAGTGTGTGCCAATTGCTCAATTTGCAGGGATCTCTTTCTCAAATTTTGACCTCAGTTTACAAACCCCATCTTTAGATAGCTTCTGTCCAATTGATAAGTAAAAGGGCTATAATTTGCATGTTAAACCATTTTTGTGACTTGATATTTTTTGTTCTGCCATCACATGTAAGGAGCATGAATACAAGGATTTTTTTTTTTTTTTCATTCACCTGCATCTGAACTTTGATTGCCTATCACCTTTCAAACACTATGACTGCTGCCACTCTTTGGTGTTCTTTCTTTTTTCTTTTCTTTTCTATTCTTTCATTTCTTTTTTCTTTTATCTCTATTTTTATTTTACAGTAACTTTACTGGTTTGTTTTTGTTTATTTTTGTTTATAATTTTGGGTGAAAAAGTTTATAATTTGGTTCCATATTGTTGCCTTTCTTTAGAAATCATTATAGCCATGTCCTCTTTCATATTTCAGAGATATTCAATATTCAAAGGTGTAGGAAGACTGAGCGCAGGCCTGGATGGCTGCGAGGGGCGAAGGTGGTGCCTGAGACGTCTCACAGGTCCCTTAGCACAGGGCAATCTCACACCCCAAGGAGGGAGAAGGGATCTCAAGTGCCGCTGGATGAACTATGAGGGATCATGGTGCAGCACCAGCTGGAAGCTGCCAAGTTTTCCAGCGTCGCCAATCAGAGCATGTACGGACCTGGCCTCGCCTCCACCCTTCCTCATGCCATCTGATTCCCGTGCTACAGCGGTTACGAATCCACTGAAGTCCAATCCAGCTCAGAAATGTAGTGAAGACGGGAGTCCTTCCCACACATCTACACCACTGATTTGGGAACAAATCCAGGAGCTCATCTGTGCCCCTCTTGAGAAGGTTCCATGTCTGATTCCATGAGAAGGATGCTGCAGGACTCACGTTTGCTCAAAGGCAACAGCGCACATCTAGAAACGGGAAAGAGATGAAAGTCAGCAGCACATTGAAGACTCGGAAGGAGTACAGCGACGTTTAATGTGTGGACTGGAAGAGGCAGGTCCTCAGGAGATGGAACGATTCCAATGGGTAGCACTGAATCAGTTGTTTCTCCAGATCGTTCCTATTCAGACGAGGAGGAGATCTAAGTGGATTCCCTGAGCACAGAGTTCTCCCACGGAGATGTACCCATTGGCAGTGTCCCCGACCGGAGAATCCGATACCACAGCATTTGCTGAGTGTTGGAAGGAACGAAGGTTATTCCAATGCCAGATGCAAACTTCTGTTTCCTTTGCCTGAACAATCTTCTCTCACAACTCTTTCAAAAGAACTGTGTCTACTTTCCTTAGCATTTAAAGTCAGTCGGTCAGTGCCTCATACTGCACTTCTGCTGCCAAACAAATGATTGGACAATAGCCCTTTGGCATTTGAAGTGACGCTCGAAATCCTTTATCACTGCACAGTTCCCGATCTGATTTCATGCCAGGGCCTCTTCATGGATCATAAATCCCAGGCCCATTTCAATTCACCATTTCTTTTAACAGGCCCTTCCAGACAAGTCATTATCTCAAATCTTCCAAAGGATTTGACCTTGGATTTTAGTACCTTCGGAATAATCCATCCTTCCAGATTTGTATTTCTCTCCCAACAGTCCAAATGGAGTTCTTGAAAAGACTGAGTTAATAACTTCAAAGATCTCAGGACAGTAGCTGGTCCGTGGTTAACATGCAATAAATTTTGGTATTATCATTTAAAATATCATCATCAGTATTTTCCTGATTAAGAGCAGATTCTTTTCTTAGTACCTTCTCTTTCAGTCTAGATTTCTCAAGGCAATCTTTAAATTGCCTGAGAAGATTTCTTAACTACATAGACTACAGGCAAAGGTTACTATCTACAATCTTACCAGAGAGGGTTGCTTGGGTTCTGGCACCTGGGTTCAGGTTACCATTCTCTTGAGAATTGGTTGGTGTGAACCTCCCTTCTCTCCTCAGAGCTGATTTCATGTGGATTGAATGGAAGAAGAATGAAGTGGCTGGTCTTCAAGCCTGAAGGTTGCTCATTGATGAGAATGTAGTCTTCTTTGAGCCTCTGGAAGGGGCAGCCATTTCCCCATTTTGTGTAATTCCATTTTGGCTTTCATCCTTCCACTCTGTCACACCACCTGGTCCCATCTTTGCTTCACTAAATTTTGCTACCATAGACTTTGTCGTTTACCCAGCAGGAAAGTCACTTTCCTTCTTTCACATTCATGATGTCAGATTTACATTTGTTTTTTTTCTTGCCCACAAACAACTGCCCCTTTGCTTTCTAGGAAAGTTGAAATGAAAAATAAAAAATCTGAAGTCTTGAAAGTTAGAGAGAAAAACGGTGAAGCCTCTTTGCAATTCTGTTATTTCCCCTTATTTGCATTAACCTCAGGATGAAACAGAAAGTAATGCCAGATGAGCAAAAGAGAGTATACCCTGTAAGCCACTGTGGAAAAATTAAGTTATTAAGAATCTGTTTATTGCTATTATTTAAATTTAAAGTGGAAGAGCTCAAATAGTTTTTAAAAAGGTTATTACATTTCGACGTAATAACTTGCACCTCACTACCCTGCATTTTGAGTATGATACAGAAGACAGACAAAGCAGCCCAATCAAATACGCAGATTAAACGAACAACAGAAGTGCACTAGTTTCTGTCCTGTGAGTTTCTACAGAGAGACATTATCACTGAATCTCCTGCGCCCAGCTCAGAAATGCGAACCGAAGCATGTGTTCGAAATTTACGTAATGATTTTACAATAAAAGCTGTATTGGAAAATGAACAATATCTGCCTACTAAAGGCAAAATGATTACAACTAGGTAAGTAATTCCTCCACCTACAGACAAAATTCACTTTGCTATCACCATGGAAGGCTCCTGATACTTGATACCTGGGGATGTGGGTCAGGAGAGGGGAAGGTCACCGCTGAAAATGAGGATCCTTTACACAAACATTC